>NW_012150507.1:832491-838975 GCF_000956105.1 Propithecus coquereli
TATAGATATATGTATCTCGTGATATATGTATAGATAGATATCTCATGACATCAGATATATATGTATATAGCCATACCCATTTCATAAGCAGGCCTACCACATTTTATTGAGCTTCACTTGATTGTGCTTTGAAGATATCTCACTTTTTACAAATTAAAGCTCTTTCGCCAACGCTGCATAAAGCAAGTCTATCAGTACCATTTCTCAAATAGCATGCTTTCACTTCATTTCACATTTTGGTAATTCTAGCAATATTTCAAACTTTTTCACTGTTATTCTGTTACAGTGGTCTGTGATCCTGTGATCGGTGATCTTTGATGTTACTATTGTAATTTTTGGAGCGCCATGAACTGCACCTATAGAAGATGGCAAACTTAATCAATAATTGCGTGTTTTGACTGTTCCATGAACTGCTGTTCCCCCTTCTTTCTCCCTCTCCTTAGGCCTCCTAATTCCCTGAGACACAACAATAGGGAATTGGGGCAATTAATAGCCTTACAATGACATCTAAGCATTCGAGTGAAAGGAAGAGTCCTATGTCGCTCACTTTAAACAAAAAGCTAGAAATGATTAAGCTTGGTGAGGGAGACATGCCAAAGCCAAGAATGGCTGAAAGCTAGGACTCTTGAGCACGAAAAAAGTTAGCCACATAGTGAATGCAAAGGAAAAATTCTTGAGGGAAGTTTAAAGTGCTACTCCAATAAGAATAGAAATTATAAGAAAACAAAACGGGCTTATTGCTGACACGAAGAAAGTTCGAGTGGCCTGGATACAAGATCAAACCAGCCACAATATCCCTTAAGCCAAAACCTAATCTATAGCAAGGCCCCAACTCTCTTCAATTCTATGAAGGCTGAGAGAGGGGAGGAAGCTGCAGAAGAGTTTGAAGCTAGCAGAAAAGCCAGCATGAGGTTGGTTCATGAAGTTTTAGAAAAGAAACCATCTTTACAACAGAAAAGCTCGAGTGCTAATGTAGAAGATGCAGCAAGTTATCCAGAGGATGTACCTAAGACAATTGCCGAAAGTGGCTACACTAAACGAGATTTTCAATGTAGACTAAACAGCCTTCTATCGAAAGAAGATGCTATCTAGGATTTTCGTAGCTAGAGAGAAGTCAATGCCTGGCTTCAATGCTTCAAGGACAGGATCACTCTCTTGTTAGAGGTTAATGCGGCTATGACTTTAAGTTGAATCCAATGCTCATTTACCATGCTGAAGATCCTAGAGCCCTGAAAAATTATGCCAAATCTACTCTGCCTGTGCTTTATAAATGGAACAACAAAGCCTGGGTGACAACACATCTGTTTACAGCATGGTTTCCTGATTATTTTAAGCCCACCGTTGAGACCTACTGCTCAGAAAAAAATAAGAGATTATTTTTGAAATATTACTGCTCATTGAAAATGTGCCTGTTCACCCAAGAACTCTAATGGAGATGTAGGAGGAGATTAATGTTGTTTTCATGCCTGGCAACACAATATTCATTCTGTAGCCCATGGATCGAGGAGCAATTTTGGTCTTCAAGTCTATTATTTAAGAAATATATTTTGTAAAGCTATAAATTCCATGAATCATGATTTCTCTAGTAGATTTGGACAAAGTAAATAGAAAATCTTCTGGAAAGGATTCACCTTTCTGGATGCCATTAAGAATATTCACGATTATGGGAGGAGGTCAAAATATCAACATTAACGGATATTTGGAAGAAATCAAAGGGCCTTGGGGAAGTTTGAGGGGATCAATACTTCAGTGGAGTAACTAACTGTAGATATGGTAGAAATAGCAAGAGAACTAGAGTTAGAAGTGGCCTGATAATGTTACTGAATTGCTGCAATCTTATGGTAAAACTTGAACAGATGAGAAGTTGTTTCTTACAGATAAGCAAAGAAAGTGGTTTCTTAAGCTAGAATCGACTCCTGGTGATGATGCTATGAACACTGTTAAAATGACAACAAACAATTTGGAATATTTCATAAACTTAGTTGATAAAGCAGCAGCAAAGTTCTAGTGAATTGATTTCAATTTTGAAAGACATTCTGCTGTGGGTAAAATGCTATCAAACAGTATGCATGCTACAGAGAAATATTTCATAAAAGAAAGGTCAATCAATATAGCAAACTTCATTGTTATCTTCTTCTTGAAAATTGCCACAGCCACCTCAACCTTCAGCAACCTCTACCCTAATCAGTCAGCAGCCATCAACATCGAGACAAGACCCTCAACGAGCAAAAAGATTAGGATTCACTGAAGGCTCAGGTTATTAGTATTTTTTAGCAATAAAGTAATTTTAACAAGGTATCTACATTTGTTCCTTAGACATAATATTACGGCTTACTAAATAAGCTACAGCATAGTGTAAACATAACTTTCACATGCACTAGGAAAGCAGAAAAATTTGTGAGACTCACTTTATCACAATATTTGCTTTAATGCAGTGATCTTGAGACAAACTTGCAATATATTCCAAAGTATGCCTGTGTATGTATATCCATAAGATGTTAACTGTATACTACTCTTTTTCAGTTACAGTTTATGAAATCATTTTCATATTTTATACATAGATGTTGCCTCATTTTTTAACTCAAAGTGTTAATTTTTTATCTCACTATGAATAAATAATGCCAAAGTACTTTTCAGACCGTGCCATTTCACAATCAGTAGATAAATATTTCTTATCTAGAAGTATGTTTTAAATGTTCTTCTTAAGGTAGAGGCAAGATAGCTGACCAGAGACACCAGCTGTCAGAGAGTCTCAGTAAGAAGGAAAAGTTGCAGAATAAAGAGAAAAAATGAGCCAACAGACAAACATAGATTGGTGTGGGTCTGAGGGAAGTGTGCCAGAATCTTCAGGAGACTCCATGGGAAGAAGTTATGGAGCAGAACAGGAATGGGCAAAGTATCAGCAGAGACCAACCCGGAGAGGCTTGGAGTTCAGAGAGAAGGGTAGGTTGGAGGAGTTTTTTTCTCCCTCCCTCGCATCTCTGATAGTTGGCAGATTCCCAGGCTGCTAGAGAGATTTTCTGCCCTCACAAGGCCAGAGGCCGCTACCTCCAGTGATCTGGGAGCTTCTGTGGACAGGGCACCAGGCTTTTAGCTCCCCCAGGGTGTTTCTGTCTCCACAGACCTGAGTCAGCATGGCAGGCGCCGTATTGCTTCTCTACTTTCCGTGCACATTTTTCCTTCCCAGGGGGCTTCAACTCCTCAGGTTTCATCTTGCTTGTTCCCACATAGACATTTGCCAACTCTGGCCCAGACTACAGGAGCCACAGGAGTCCAGTGGGTCCCAGGTAACTTGTATGACTCCAACACCTGGACATTCCGGGTGGTCAGCCTCCTGAAGAGAGGGATGGACATGGCCAGAGTGCTAGCATTCCTCCATTCAGACTCTTTTTCTCCCCTTTCCATCCCCCAGCCATGGCTATGAGAGAGACAATTGAGTCACCAAACCAAGGCTTCCACAAAGAGTGGGGCTCAGACTTTTCCTCTCGGGGTCCTGCAGCAGACTCAGGTGTGCTCAGACTGTGAGCTCCCTGCCCACTGGCCCTCCCTGGCCCAGCAACTCCATCAAAGCGGGGAACACGCCAGGGTGGAGTAACATCAAACCTGCTTGGGCATGTCGTGGGCAACTCAGGATCAGAGTGTTTCTCCCTAGCATGGTCAGGGATTGATCTTTGGGGACCCAGGAATGGGCTCACAGGCCAGATCCCAAACCCCCAGGTCTTGATCACGTTGCTTGGGGACAGAAAGGTGAGATTTATAAATTAGTCTCATCAGGCAGGGGAGCCACATGGGCGGATCAGTGGGGAGAGGGCAGCATGGGTCCTAGCTGCAACATGCTCACAAGGTTCCCTTTCCCCACAGAAGGGCTGTGCTCTCAGCTCAGGCCAGGATCCTGGGCAGGGAACCTCCTGGCCCACATCACACTTGTGGGGAAGCTCAGCTGGCTTGAACTCCTGCCTGCCAGGAGACACCAGGGGGAAACCATTAAGCAGGGGAAGGCAGAATCCAGACTGCCAGATCGTGAGTCTCAGATGACCCCTCCCCCACATGCAAACTTTCTGGTTGAATGGGGCCACTCCAGCCCCTCCCTGGCAGCTTTGCCCAGAAGCTGGGAGCAGAGCTTTGACCCTTGCTGAAACAGATACCTTGCCAGCTTTTGTGGAGCCTGAGGGCAAGCCCACCAAACCCAGCCCCACCCAGCTGCAGTCCCCTACCTACCTCTGCTATGGCAAGAATAAGAACTCACCAGGAAGTTCCAGGGCTTCACTCACCATCTGGGGCCTTTGAGTGTTTCTCATGAGGGAGTAGAGCCAGTCAGAGAACTCAAAAACACCACTGCAGCTTGTTCCTTCTGACAAGCACAACCTACTGACAAGGAGGTCAATTTGCAAGCTCTTTACAGCATTTGCTGATTCAGTCATACAGGATGTGGATGATCCTCACCCACGAGCACCACCACCTACTGTCTCAGAGATAAACTTGGCATGCCATTATCTAAACAAAAGAAAATACAAAAATAAGAAGAAAGAACTGCTCCAGATGAGAAGGAATCAGCAGAAGAACTCTGGAAGTATGAAGAATCAGTGATAAAGGATACCCTCAAAAGAAAACACCAGCTCTCTTGCAATGGATACCAGAAAATCAGAATATTGAAATGACAGATACATAATTCCAAATATGGATTATAGGTGCGCTCAATGAAATGCAACAGAAAATGGAAAAACAACACAAAGAAACCACAAAAAAGAAATTCAGGAAATGAACAAAAAACTCAATGAAGAAATCAAATTATTTAAAAAATTCAAATAGAACTTCTGGAAATGAAAAGTGTATTCATGAACATAGAAAGCAAAGTGGAAATCTCAGGAATAGACTAGACCAGGCAGAAGAAGGAATCTCAGAGCTTGAAGACAACACCTTCGAATTAAACAATTCAGTCAAAGATAAAGAACAGAGAATTAAGAGAAAAGAATTAAGTCTACAAAAAATATTGGATTATGTAAAGAGGCCAAACATAGGAATTATTGGCATTGCTGAGGGTGAAGAAGAAAACACACAAGGGTTGGAAAATCTATTTGAGGGAATAATTGAGGAAAACTTCCCTGGTCTTTCTAAAAATTTAGATATCCAGGTACAAGAAGCTTAACAGACCCCTGGGAGATTCCTCACAAAGAGGCAATCACCAAGACACCTAGTCATCAGACTGGCCAAAGTTAACACAAAGGAGGAATTTCTGTGAGCCATAAGGCAAAAACATCAGATAACTTACAAAGGAAAACCCATCAGGCTACCTGCAGACTTCTCAATTGAGACCTTACAAGCCAGAAGAGACCATGGCCCCAACTTCAGTCTTCTTAAACAGAATAATTGCCAACCTAGAATTTTGAATCCTGCAAAACTAAGTTTCTTATATGAGGGAGAAACAAAGACTCTTTCAGACAAGCAAACACAGTGAATTTGTCAAGACCGGACCTGCCCTGCAAGAAGTACTCGGATCTATATTATACATCAATCGGCACAATAGAAACCCAGCAGTGTAATATCACCCAGAAGTTAAAGCTCAGAGCCCATATAAAATAATGGTTCAAGAGGTAAAACAAAATAGTAAGGCATTCTACCCAACAGAATGAACAGAAATTCATCCCACTTATCAATTCTTTCAGTAAACCTGAATGGCTTGAATTCCCTACTAAAAAGATATAGGCTGGCTGAATGGCGAAAAAAAATACAAGCCAAGTATGTGCTGTTTCCAGGAAACACATTTAACCCACAAGGATGCATTTAGTCTCAAGGTGAATGGATGGAAAAAAAAATATTTCATGTAAATGGAAATCAAAAGAAAACAGGTATACCCATTCTCATATCAATAACATAGACTTCAAATCAACAATAGTAAACAAGGACAAAGATGATAATTATATAATGGTAAAGGAAACACCTCATCAAGAAGACATAAGAATCCTAAATATTTATGTACCTAACACCGGTGCACCCAGATTCATAAAGCAAATTGTACTAGATCTAAACAAAGTGATAAACAGCAACATCATAATGGTTGGGACTTCAATATCCTCCAGACAGAAATGTACCAATCTTCCAAGCACAAAATAAATAAAGAACACCAGACTTAAACAGGACTCTAGAGAAAATAGCCCTAATAGACATTTACAGAACATTCTACCCCAACACTACTGAATATACATTCTTCTCATAAGCACATGAAACATTCTCTAAGATTGATCACATCTTAGACCATGAAACAGGTCTCAACAAATTTAAAAAAATAGAAATTATATGATGTATCTTCTCAGACCATAGTGGAATAAAATTAGAAATCAACTCCAATAGAAACACTCAATTCTACACAAAGTTATGGAAATTAAACAACCTACTGCTGAACAATTATTGGGTCAAGGAGGAAATTAAGGTAGAAATCAAAAGATTCCTCAAACTAAATTAGAAAGGGGACACAAATTAAAAAAAA
>NW_012150507.1:839875-841015 GCF_000956105.1 Propithecus coquereli
CAGAAAAAGCATTTGACAAAATTTAGCAGCCTTTATGATAAAAACTCTTAATAAAATAGGCATAGATGGAACATATACCAAAATTATAAAAGCTATATATAACAAACTCATAGCCAACATCATACTAAGTGGGGAAAAATTGAAAGCATTTCCACTCAGAACTGGAACAAAACAAGGATGCTCACTGTCACCACTTCGATTCAACATAGTACAGAAAATTCTAGCCAGAGCAATTAAGCAAGAGGAGGAAATTAAGAGTATCCATATGAGGAAAGAGGAGGTCAAACTGTCACTCTTTGCTGATGCTATGATCTTATATCTAGAAAACTCCAAAGATTCTGCCAAGAGAATTCTGGAGTTGATAAGTAAATTCAGCAAAGTCACAGGTTACAAAATCAGTGTACGCAAATCACTAGCATTCCTATACTCTGATAACAGTCAAGCTGAGAATCAAATCAAAGACTCAATAGTTTTCACAATGGCTACAAAGAAAATAAAATACCTAGGAGTACATTTAACCAAGGAAGTGAAAGATCTCTACAAAGATTACTATGAATCACTGAGGAAGGAAATTGCTGCATGTATACAAATGGAAAATTGCTGATGTATACAAATGGAAAAACATATCGTGCTCATGGATTGGCAGAATCAACATTGTTAAAATTTCCATACTGCCCAAAGTGATTTACAGATTCAAAATCTCTTTAAAATACCAATGTCATTTTTCAGAGATCTAGTAAAAATAATTCTATGCTTCATTTGGAACTGAAAAAGACCCTGAATAGCCAAAGCAACCTAAAGGAAAAGGAACAGATCTGGAGGCATCACTTTACTAGAATTCGAACTATATTACAAGGCTATAGTAACCAAAACAGCATAATATTGGCATCAAAATAGAGACACAGACCAATGAATCAGAACAGAGAACCCAGATATAAAACCATCCACATATTTCTATCTGATCTTTGACAAAGTAGACAACAGCATACAGTGGAGAAAAGAATCCCAATTCAATAAATGGTTCTGGGTAAATTGGATAGCCACATGCAGAAGGTTGAAACAGGATCCATATCTCTCATCACTCACAAAAATTAATTCAGAATGGATAACGGACTTAAATCTAAGACATAAAACCATAAA
>NW_012150507.1:842677-853766 GCF_000956105.1 Propithecus coquereli
ATATACACAATGAATTAATTAATACAGCCAAGCTAATTAACATATCCATCTCTTCACATAGTTAGCTTTTATTATGTGTAGCGAGAACACTTAAGATCTACTCCCTTACCAAATCTCAAGTATAAAATACAATATGATTAACTATAGTCCAACGCTGTAGTCTAGATTTCTAGAATATATTTATCCTACATAACTGAGACATTTGAACACTTCTACCCACCATTCTACTCTCTGTTTCTATAAATCTGACTTTTTTAGAGTCCACATATAAATGAGATCATGTAGTAATTTTCTTTCTATGTCTAGCTTATTTCACATAGCATAATGTCCTTCAGGTTCATCCTTGCTGTTGCAAGTGGCAGGATTTCTTCCTTTGTAAGCCTCAATAATATTCCATATTTCATAATTTCTTTACCCATTTATCCATTGATGGATACTTAGGTTGTTTTCCTATCTTGGCTATTGTGACTAACACTAAAATGGATATGGCAATGCAGATGTTTCTTTGAGATACTGACCAAACTGATTATT
Organism: Propithecus coquereli; assembly: GCF_000956105.1. Classification (NCBI taxonomy): domain Eukaryota; kingdom Metazoa; phylum Chordata; class Mammalia; order Primates; family Indriidae; genus Propithecus; species Propithecus coquereli. Next base: position 843,209 of record NW_012150507.1, read on the forward strand.
TTAAAACATTGAATCAAACTTGAAGAAATATTGCCCCATCATGCAAATAGAAATTACATTTCTACCTTGGAATATTAACTGCCGGTTTCTATAGGCCATGTTCAGATTATGAGGGTTGTAATCATGACTGCATGTCAGTATTTTGATCTTTGCAGTTATCACCATCTTCTTAGGATGTTTTCACATAACCATCATCACTTCTATTTTTCAAGAATGCTTTGACTATATCTTGATTTAATTAATCATTCCCTTTTTAAGTATTCACTGTTCACAAATCTAATGACTCAAAATCATATTGAAATGAGTATCTTTTTGAATAGAAACATTTATTTAAAAAACAAACCACTGTTACACATCAGAAATTGAAGATAACATCCAAGATAAATGATTTTGGGGGCATTTAAAACTTATATTAAATATATTCAAATTCTCAAACAAATTTACATATGATATAGATTTATATCATTCCAAGTGTTACCATGGACAACTGCTCATTGGGTACTCATCTGTGTGAAATATTGACTTAAGCAGAAGGAATGAGACATAATTGTCTCACTTTTTACATTGGAAAATACCATTTGTGTGTGGAGATGAGAAATAAACAAACAAATGCAAAGCAGAAATGGATCATTGCAACAGTATAGGTCAAAGATAAAGATGCTTTCACAAGGAATATTCAAGGAAGGTTTTATTAATAGAAATTAAATTTAAAACGGAGTTATGAATTCTAACTTTTTCTTTTACCCATTCCCTTTCTACATATTAACAAAATTACAATTTTAATGTTAGATATGCTTCATGATTTAATCAGTATGAGAAAACTGTGAGGTAGCATTACTACACATTGAAGTGGCATTATCTGGAATTTACTGCATAAAATCCTCCCCATTAGAAAAAAAAAAACAATCAAAACACAATGTAGTGGAAAGAATACTAATAGGGCTAGGTTTTCTGAAGATCTGACTATTTTTCTGAATTTACCTATTCTTTGCAAGATCAGATCCAAGGGCAATTTAACCCACACATTGTACATCTTTGCCTCAGTTCATGATATATTAATAAAGACAGTACATACAAACACACACACACACACACACACACGTGTGACTTTCAAGTCTTCTCAAGTAATAGAAGATATTTTATGAAGAAGCTCAACATAAAAAGCAGTGAAAATTGTAGCTGTTGTACTAAACGATGTGGCAGGGAGCCCATGAAGAAGCCCTGTCAGATTATCCCAAACCCTATCTCCACTCTTACTTCATCTCACAGAAACTTGACCTCCTTAGTGGAGATATGTTAGAAAGAAAACCACGTCCCTGACACACAGGAATCAACCTGACACAGCTAGGCCATGGTGTTTTTAGAAGCTCTCCTGGTGCTCACAAATAGGCCATGTTCTTGTCCAGTTGGTCACAAACCACCTCACGGAACACCAGCAAGTTCACTCCGCAACCACAATGATGTGTGACAAAACAAGACCACTTCATAATTTTGTCTAAGTAGAGAAAAAAGGACGGTCACTGGGCAAACAACAAAATACTCAATATCTTCCTGTCCAGGCCAATATGAATATATTTAGTACATTCCTTCTTTTTAGTAAAATACTAGATAGTAACATACTTTATCTGTTGTTTCTTCACCAATGATAGCATCAGCCTAGCTCTAGTCAATCCTCCTTTTATCTAAAATTGATTAAGAAACCGAATCATAGAATTGTGCCCACTTCCTGTCACCACCCAATCCCAAGGAGAATACTTGCTTACATGAGTCCTTCCCCAAATCATCTATCTAAAACTCCGATGCTATAATAAGTCCTTTCTAACACACTTACTGAGATGGCCCAGTTTCCTGTGATGTCTCTCCCTTGCTGCAATGAGTAATAAACCCAATCTGTTCACCTACTCATGTGTTTCTGGTAGTCCTTGACGATATAAAGAAGTACAATTAATTTTGTATGTTAATCTTGTATTCTGAAAACTTGCTAAACTCAGAAATGAATTTTTCTGGGTGTTTTTGGTTTGGTGTTTTGTTTTTGGTTTGGGTTTTGTTTTTTTGTAGATCCCATACAGTATTTTTTATACAGACGTATTCTACAAATACAGTTTTACTTCTTCCTTTCAAATCTGAACACTTTTTATTTCTTTTTCCCCCCTTATTGCGCTGACTAGAACCTTCTGTATGACGTTGAATAAAAGTGCTGACAGTGAAAATCCTTGACCCTGATCTTAAGAAAAACCATTCAGTTTTCAGCACTAGGTATGAACCCTAGCTGTAGGGTTTAACTGATGCCTTTCACCAACTTGCGGAAGTTCTGTTCTATTTTTATTTTCAAAGGGCTTTAATTAGAGATGGGCTTTGGATCTTTTAAGTGCTTTTCCTGCATCTATCGAGATGTTTATAAACTTTCTTTTTTTAGTTCATTACTAAGGAAATTACATTAATTGATTTTTGAGTGTTAAACAAACCTCTCATTCCTGGGTCATACCTCATTAGGTTATGATATATGACCTTTTGAATATATTGTTGGGTTTTATTTGTTAAAATTTCAATAAAAATTTTTCATCTGTATCCATAAGGGGTTATTAGTCTGTAGTTTTCTTTGTTGTTATATCCTTGCCTAGTTTGGGTATTAAGGTAATGTTGGCATCACAGAGTGAGTGGGGGAACAGTCTGTTTTCTATAAGGAAGTTTTCTTTCTTTAATACTTTATGACTTGTTTGTATTGTTTCCTATGAGACATATTTGGTCACCTTTATTTTTATTTCTTTGTATGTAACTTGTAACTTGCAACTTGGGGGATTTAAGCTTTTTCTCTTTATCGCTGATTTTTAGCAATTCCTGTGACCTCTCAGCTCTGGCCCCTGTCCACTTTCCTTCTTGCTCACGATTTTCTAGCCACACTGGCTTGTCTTCTGTTTTCTGAATCTTACAATTTTACTCCAACCTCAGAACCTTGTACTGACTGTTTCTTATACCTGAAAATATCTTTGTACAACTTTTCCCCTTCCCTCAAATGTTCACTCAAGGGTCACTGTCTCATTGCCTCATTGCCTACTGTGATTGTCCTGCTTGAAATTACAAACCTCCTAGTGCTTCCAGACCAATCTTCTTATCATGCAATATAATTTTCATAACACTCATCATTTTCTAACTTTCCATATGCATTTTAATGTTTATTTTCTGTCTCCTCAACTGGAATATAAGTCATAGGAAGGCAGTAAACTTTGCCTATTTTGGCACTGTTGTGTACTCAATGCTTAGAACAATGCCTAGAACAGTACCTTGAATACTGTATTTCAGAAAATATTTGTTGAAAGAATTAATTGTTGAACAAATGAAGCCTAAATTTAAAAAGCTACTTTAAAAATAATATTTTAAATAATAATTTTTTTTGATTGGAATCTACATTATATTATGAGATCCTTGATTTTAACTTTATCTTCCTGGCAGTTAATAGGCCCATAATAAATATTTATTGAATTATTGAATGGTAAATCCCACATTATATACTTTAAAAGGGGCCACATGTTAATGTGATGCTTCAATTTACAATTCTAATGGAATCCAAATTAACTAGTAATTCCATTTCTGGAACATTTACCACTAATAATTTTCTATTTATCATTAATTTATCTATTAATTTGTCTATTTAGCTCAGACTAAAATGTTCTTTTGTCATCTAGTGTTCATTTTGAAAAATATTAGAACCGATGAAGTATAATTTTAAAAATGTTTATGCTAGAGTCAGAAGACCTAAATTCAAGTCCCAGTTTTACCACTTTCTAGATCTATGGCCACAGGAAAATTTCTTAAACTTTCTGACTCTCAATTTTCTTATCCTTAGAATGAGGACAATGAATTATAAGTTCTCCAAGTTCTTTCCAGCTCTAACATTCTGGGAATCTATTGCAATAAATCGCCTGTCCAAACTCAGTGTTGTAGGACAGTATTTTGCAGCTAGACAAGATTGGTACCACGATAACAAATGTCTGTAATGATGACCTCAAGGCATTCTGAAGTCCCAAATTGCTTCCTGAGTCATCCTAAATGTTCTAATGTTAGCTTCCAATCTGTTCTTCCCAAGGAATTTTTTTTAAACCCACACACATAAAAAGTTGTAACAAAAAAAAAAGAGAAGTCTTTTTTTCCTTTGTTTCAGAGCTGTACATTTGGTCATCCTGTTATTGTCTACATTGGCCTATTGAAGAATAGATCTCTACTCAGACTTTGTTTGCAATGACATAATATACTGTTTTAACAACAGTATTTCTATGACTCTAGTTATCTATATATCTTGTAATTACTACTTAGATCTAAAAACTATATAATTTGGGAGATTTTCTTGTTATCTGAAATACCTACTTCCTATCACCTCAGAAATGCATCTGTTAGATTCTGCTGTGTCATTGTCTCCAAATGTTTGCTGATTGATTTACATTCATGTTTTGGAGAGGATCTAGAATATACAGGACTTGAGAGGAAAAAAACAGTTCCCCAGATAAGTATAATGGAAGCATACCTCACATTCTGCAGACCCCATTAACAAACTTAAATTTTATACACACACACACACACACACACACACATACTTAGGGCTGCCAAGTTTTTATTTTTCCATGGACAATTTTTTTTTAAGCAGCTACCTTTTCCAAGTATCATTACCTAAAATAAAATGTACAGTAACAGAAAAATTTGAGAAAGTCATAATATCAGAATAAAGGGCCATTTTTTTACATTTAGTAAGTATAGTCATAAATAGCTCACTATATTGGCTTTATTTTCCCCATTTTTTTTTCTAGAAATGATTAAGTGATAGCTTAGTCATAGTATACTCACAGTTGTCTGAGAATCTGGGCTCTATGACATTCTCTGGGTCTCCCAACCAAACAGCAAGGGGATGTGTGAATCATTTCATGCTCATCATGTGTGGGTGACACTTGAATTTTCCATAAATTGAAGGAGAAAATAATTAAAATGACAAAATTCAAAGTGGCCATCTAAGAACTCAGGATGCATGAGGAGAGAATGTCTCTGGAAGAAAATTTAGGTAGTATCGTTCCTCTGTAAGCTTATCCTCTAGAGATCTGATTTGGTTGAATGCAACAAAAACAATTCCATAAACATACAGCCTATGTGAACAGTGACCATGTGACTTAGTTTATGCTACTGTAAAAAAAGATCTGAACTTGAGTAATTTATAAATAATAGAAACTTATTTCTCACAGTTCACAAGGCTGGGGAGTACAAGATCAAGGCGATGGCAGGTTTGGTGCCTGCTGAGGGCTGCTCTCTGCTTCCAAGATGGCACCTTGTTGCTGCATCCTCTGCAGGGGACACACACTGTGTCTTCACGGGACAAAAGAGGGTGGAAGGGGGTGATCCCAGTCCCTTGAGAACTTTTATAAGGACCCTAATCTCATTCATGAGGCTCCAACCCCTGACTTCATCACCTCCTAAAGCCTCCACCTCTCAATACTATCACATTGATGATTAAGTTTCAACACATAAATATTGGAGGACATTCAAACCATAGTGCTATGTTTTTTCTATTTTCTTTTCTCCTTTCCTCAACTGACCCTTCATTGTCCCCCATTTCTTCACATTCTTCAAATAGGAGCAATGGAATATGAGAGGTGGAGAAAGGGAAAGAGGATGGTGACATCAGAATGTATTTATCAAAGTAATTCGTAGGAGAATACCTGGCTGCTAGGGATATTCTCACTTACTATAGTCAAGACACACCCTATATTTTGGTTCTTCATCAAATCCAGAGGGACTGAAGCAAAAATAAACAAATAAATAAACTTTATCATTCTGTATAAATGCAACATAGAATATGGGAATGAGTGATTGATCTGAAGGAAAGAGTAAGGTTTTTATTTCAGATTAAGTGGTAGAGACTCCTGAATGACCAATGGATCAAAGAATAAATGAAAAGGAAATTTTAAAATCTTGAAACAAACAAAAATGTAAACACAATGTACCAAAACTTATGGGATACAGTAAAAGCAGTTCTATGAGGAAAGTTTACAGCAATAAATGCCTACAGTAAGCAAAAAAATCTCAAATAGACAACGTAAATTTATACTTCAAGCAACTAGGAAAAAAGGAACAAAGTAAGACCAAAGTTAGCAGAAGGAAGGAAATAGCAAAGATTAAAACAGAAACACATGGAGTAGAGACTATGAAAACAATAGAAAAAAATCAATGAAACCAAGAAAGAGTTGGTGTTTTGAAAAGGTAAATGAAATTGACAGACATTTAGCTAGACTAAGTAAAGAAAAAAGGGAGAAGATTCCAATAATTAAAATTATAAATGAAAGAAGATGACACATCATAACCAATACCACAGAAATACAAAGGATCATAAGCAACTACTATGAATAATCATATGCCAATAAATTGGATAACCTACTAGAAATAATACATTCCTAGACACATATAACTTACTAAGACTGAATCACAAAGAAATAGAAAATTGGAACAGACCAATAACGAATAAGGATATTGAATCAGTAATCCAAAACCTCCCGACAAAGAAAAATCCTGGGATTAGGTGAGTTCACTGGTAAATTCCACCAAACATTTAAAGAAGAACTAATACCAATCCTTCTCAAACTTTTCCAAAATAGTTGAAGATGGGGGAACAATTCCAAACTTATTTTTAGAGGTGCACATTACACTGATACCAAAGTCAAAGAAGGACACTACAAGAAAAGAAGATTGCAGGCCAATATCTCTGATGAACAAAGATGCAAAATTCATCAACTAAATTCTAGTTAACCAAATTCAATAGCATATTAAAAATATCATACACTAGGATCAAGTGGAACTTTTCCCTGGAATGCAAGAATGGTTCAACATACACATACACAAATCAATAAATGTGATACACATTTATTAACAGAATGATCATGCCAATAGATACAGAGAAGACATTTGATAAAATTCAACTTACTTTCATCATACAAATTCTCAAGAACTGTGCATTTGTATGTATACACAGATATGGGGAAATATTACTCAGCTTCAAAAAAGAAGGAAATCCTGTCATTCATGAAAACATGAATTAACCTGGGGGACATTTTAATAAGTGAAATAAGTCAGACATAGAAAGAAAAATACTGCATAAGCTCACATATGTGAAATCTAAAAAAGTCAAACTCATAGAAAGAGAAAGTAGAATGGTGGTTGCCAGAGGATAGAGGTGGGAGGTAGGGAATGAAGAGATGTTGGGCAAAGCATACAAAGTTTCAGTTATGCAGGATGAATAAATCACAGAAGGGAGGAAACATTAAGAACATACCTGGTTCTCACCACCTTTAGTTAAGAGAATACCTCAACTTGCCAATAGACAAAAAGCAGGCTTTTTAATGGCTACAGCAAAATTTTACAATCTTTTTTTTAGATTTAAATTCTTATTGTGTCACTACATTCAGAAACCACATGCAAATTCGTTTAGTAGACTCAAAATCACAAAAAGCCTTAATTCTGCAAGGGACTAATTGTCTTTCAGACTTAAGGTGAGAGGTCTATCAGAGAGAAGGTCTTTGTGAAAATAGCTATGCTTCTAACCCTGCACCTGATTCCTTCCACTGCTTTAACCTCTCTTTGTTAACCTGTGGTTAATGTAAACATGATATTCCTGAGAGAAATCTAAAATACTCAACAGGATTATTACCTAACAATAGGGACAAACAGGAAAACACATGGAGTTCATTTAGCTTCATTTGGGTAAGTTTCCAATCCCCAGCCATTCGACTCTAACAAACAAATGTAAGCAATTATAAAAATAACATCTACAGGATACCAATGTACTTTCTCTGATATTTGAGCCATCTAATTTTAGGCAGGCAATTCTTAGGAATTATTACTGATGAGCTTAATAATCATGTACCTAACTCTGCTCAATAATCAGCTGAAATATTTCCTTCTTTGGTGCTGCTCAAGTTACAAGTTTCTTGAGCTCAGTGATACATTTTTATAAACTTTGACCTTATAAATATACAAGGAAGGACTATTCAGATGCTTATTTCTGAGGAATATGATACCAATCATAAAAGGAGGAGCAATTGTAACAGAGCACTATGTTTCCTCAATATTTACCCTTAAATATGTAACATTTAAAGATATTTCTCAAACAAAAGGATTTTTATTGCTAGGAGGATGTGGAGAAAGAACACCCCATTCATTGTTAGGCATATAATAGTGCAACTTTTATAGAAGACAATTTCATTGTATTTTTGAAATTTTACCTAGAAATCCCACTGTCAGAGTTTTACTTTACAGATAGCCTTAATTATATCACGATATGTGTACAAGGATTTTATTTCAGCATTTTTGCAGTTGCAAAAATAAATGAATCAACAGCCGCAACAAAACAGCAAATACTAAAAGCAACTGTTCCATGTACAGAGGACTGGTTAAGTATTGGGACTTTACCAAAAAGATGGCCATTATAGAATATAAATGTGAACATTGATATTATAAGCTCTTCAAAGTACATGTTCAAATGTAAAAGTGAAGGTGCAAAATGATGTGAATCATATGATCTATTTTCTGTAAAATAGCAACTATTAAAAGACTATGTAAGTAGATACATCTCTGTTTTCTTTTTTCATCTTTTTAAAAAACACTGGAAGAATTTCCAAAAAAAAATTTTAACAATGATTAGCTTTGAAAAGTGGAATGAGGGAAATTGAGGAAGGAGATTTTTAGGGTTTTTTAACTCCTATTACTGTTCCTATTGCTTAGTTTTCTATCCATGCATGTGTATAGTTTTATTGTTGTTTTTAATGGTATGTAATTTCATTTGTATTATTCATACAGTGACATTAAAGGCCGTAATTGTTTTCCTTTTTATACTCTTATGTGCTTTGAAAAAAATGACAGTTTATAGATACATGTTTTATTTTACACATGCAAAGAAAATGGGAATTCCGGCTGCTTAGGGCCCTTATTAAAGCAATGGATATGAGAATTTTTCAGGAGAGGAAGATGGTGTGCCATATGTTTCAAAATTACTTAACTACATATTCTTTTCAAAAAATATATAAACAGAGACCAATATTTTATACAAGAAATGTTAGATAATTCTGACTTCACCAATCAATAAAATGTCAATGGAATGGATCCTTGTGGTTGTTGTTAATTATAGAGAACATGATACAATTTAGTTGATTTTTATCAACTATAAGTTGATCTATGAGTCCTTTTACCTTGATGCATATTTTATAACTACTAAATTTATAATTTTGTAGTTTAAAGCAGAGGTAAGCTTTTTTCGTAAAAAGCCAGATAATAAATATTTTCAACTTTGCAAGTCATATAGTCTCTGTTGCAACTACTCAACACTGCAAATAAAGAGGAAAAGCAGCCATAGACAGTATATAAACAAGTGAGCGTGCCCGTGGACCAATAAATTTTATAGATAAAAACAGACAACAGTCTAGATTTGACCTATAGTTCTATAAAGCTTGTGTTATGCTGTATCGTTGGATCATACACTCTGCAACAGGCGAGGCAACTCTGTTTAGCTAAGTATAATTCCCGTGGACTGCTGATAGCAGAGAGCTGTCACCCTACAGCATTCTTAGCAATAAGATTTCCTTCAGCCTGAAAAAGGAACTGAGGACATTAAATAGTATTGACTACAACTCCTCTGTTCAACACAGATATCAGAATCTGATTACTATCAATATATTTACTTATTTGCTCAATGCTAGAACACACCAAAAATAGTTTCAAAGTTGTCAACCCATCCCATTGGGAAGTTTGAGGAACAAAAGCTAATAACTAGAGGTCAATAACAGTTTAGCTATCTTTTTAGTCTCAGCATACATAGTTTTAGGGGTGTTTTGTTTTACTTTGCTTTGTTTTGTTTTTTGAGACAAAGTCTTGCTTTGTGCCCTGGGTAGAGTGCAGTGGCATCATCATAGTTCACTGCAACCTCAAGTTCCTGGGCTTGAATGATCCTCCTTCCTCAGCCCCCGGAGTAGCTGGGACTACAGGTGTGCACCACCATGCTGGGTTGTAGTTAAAATACTGCGTTCAAAGGCCACTTGTGTTAATTCTTTTTCCCTCTTTTAGTGTGTTTATGGTATTCATTTGAAATACACTTAGATTGACTAGTTTCTGTTTGTATTGCATTTTAGGTTTTTTTCCAAAACCTGTTGATTTTATTCATTACTTTATTCATTCATTCATCTTAGAATGGGAAATATTAACGTGGTTCCAAAAGTTAAACCTATACAAAAATATATACTCAGAAAACTATTACTCCTTTCCCCATATCTCTTTTACTCATTTCCACATCCATCCATTCACTATAAGTAACCAAGCTCACTAGTTTCTGGAATTTCTTCCCGTGTTTCTTTTTTGAAATGTTAAGCACATACATATCTGTTTTCTTATGTCTTCATTTTCTCCTACAAAGGTTAACTATGGTTGACCTTTTTCTTTTTAGTTTTTTAAGTTAAGCATAGATTGTGGAAATCTTCTATCAGTTCACAGGAAGCTTGCTCATTCTTTTATACAGCTGTATAGTTCTCCATTGCAT
>NW_012150507.1:854521-856610 GCF_000956105.1 Propithecus coquereli
CCCAGATTTTGAGCCATTAATTAGATCCATTGTTTTCAAATTCCTATCTCATTTATTGTTTTTATATTTGTTATTTCCACGTGTATGCTCCTTTATTTTGTGTTATTTTACTAGCTTTTTGAGCTGGGGATTATGTTAATATCCATTCTTTTATTTTTTACTAATGCAGTAATGCATCACTTAATGGGGATATGTTCAGAGAAATGTGTCAACAGGTTATTTCAGCATTGCGCAAACAATATAGAGTGTACTTACACAAACCTAGATGGTATAGTCTACTACACACCTAGGCTATATGATATAACCTATTGCTCCTATGCTATAAACCTGTGCAGCATGTATGTTACTATACTGAATACTGTGAGCAATTGTAACACAATGGTAAGTATCTGTATATCTAAACATAGAAAATGTACAGTAAAAATACAGTGTTGTAATCTTACAGTACCACCATCAAGTATGCAGTCTGTCGTTGACTGAAACATCATTATGCAGCTCATGACTGTATAAGCATTTAAAGTTATAAATTTTCCACTGATCATTGCTTTAAATGCACTTCATAGATTCTGAGATATAATAATTTTTTTAACTTTTTAATATGATGTAATTATAGATTCACATTCAGCTGTAAGAAATAATACAGAGATCCAGCGTATCTTTCATTTAGCTTCCCCCAGTGCTAACAACTTGCACAACTACATTGCAGTATCACAGCCAGGAAATTAGCATTAACGAAATCTATCAATCTTATTCAGATTTCACCACTTTTGCTTGCATTTCTTTGTGCGTGCGTGCGTGTGTGTGTGTATGTGTGTGTGTGATGATTAATTTTATGTGTCAACTTGACTGGGCTGAGGGATGCCCAGATAGCTGGTAAAACATTATTTCTGGATGTGTCTGTGAGGGTATTTCAGGTAGACATTATTAGAATTTGAATCAGTGGACTGAGTAAAGAAGATCCACCCTCACCACGGTGAGTGGGCATCATCCAATACGTTAAGGTCCCAAATAGAACAAAAAGGTAGAGTAAGGGCAAATTCACTTTCTCTTCTTCACCTGGTTCATCCATTTTCTCCTGTCCCCAGACATCAGAACTCCAGGTTCACAAGGCTTCAGACTCCAGGACTTACAGCTGCAACTCCCTTGCCCTGGTTCTCAGGCCTCCAGACTCAGCCTGAATTACACCCCCAGCTTTTCTGGTTCTCCAGTTTGCAAATGGCATATTATGGAAATACTCAATCCTTATAAATCGTGTGAGCCAATTCCCATAATAAATTTCCCCTTATACATGTATATATAACCTATTGGTCTTCCCCGGAGAACCCTGAGTCATGTGTGTGTACATTTGTAATTCCATGCAGTTTTATCACATGTATAGATTTGTGTGATTAACACCACAGTCAAGCAATTGAACAGTTCCATTGTAAGGATCCCTTTGAGCTACCCTTTTCTATTAAGAGCTACAATGAACTAGCTTTCTCTCCCTTTCCCTACCCCTGGCAACAAATAAGTCTGTTCCCAATATCTATAATTTTGTTATTTCAAGAACACCTACCCCTTACTCTCTGAAAAGGCTGGTGGGAGCTCAAGAAATAACTCCACTAAAACATGATGTTTATTTTTCTAGTTTAGGTAATTTGAAGTGGTAATGTTCTATTTCCTGCTTATACTGAAGACTTAGATTTGTGTGGTGTTCTTTGTTGTTCATTATTTGTATTATTTCAAAAAATGTGTTGGGAGAATTGAATTTAAGTGGCCACCATTACTTTGGCTACCCAGAGTCAATGTATGTATTCACATTTTAAAGAGTGATGGTTGCGTTTCATCTACAAACTCAATTACGTGCACAAGAAAATACAAACTCCTCAAGATTTCATTCAAAATCCTTCACAATATAGTTCCAATTTACTTCTGTAGAGTCATCAACCAACACTTAGTCCCAGCCCCAAGTATATCTTCCATTTTAATAATCCATGCCACAATTTTTAACATTCCTTAATTTTATCTTGTATTTCTCATCTCCATATGTTTACTGTGCTTTCTCCTCCCCATAAAAGGTCTTCCATTAACTTATTCACCAGTTAAAAAT
>NW_012150507.1:860400-867100 GCF_000956105.1 Propithecus coquereli
AACAATTACTAAGTTTACCTTAATAGAATTTAGATGACTATCATAAACTTTTAGCTGGTCTCCATGCTTCAACTCTTGACTCCTCCATTCTTCACATGCAGTCAAAGGGATCATTAAATCATAAGAATCAGTTTATGTCGTGCTTGTGCTAAACACCATCCAATGGATTCTCATGTAGACCCTACTCATTTTCCACCAATGCCTCTTTCTATTCTTCCCTGGGAATTAAACCACTACTGTGTTTACAAATGACTGGAATAAAAACTATATTTTCTACTTTTTCTTGAGCCAGGGGTAGCCATGGGACTAAGCTTTATTCAATGGAATGTAAGCATAAGTATCTTGGAGACTTTATGGGACATAACTTTACAGCTAGCAGCATTTTCTTTGCTTCTTTGTATTTTCTGATGGTTGAAATGCAAAGTTGATGGCTGTAGTTCATTCAGCCATTTCCGTCCCTGAAGCAGAATTCACAGTCTGAGGATGATTGAACAACAACAAAGAGGAGCCCAGGTCCATATATACACACATATATGTTTCATTAATTGCAGTTACACCCAATTCTAACTTTTTGCAAAATTGAGAATAAAATTCAAAGTCCTTTTCATGGCCGACATGTTCCTGTATGATTCAGTCCTTGGCTTTCTCTCTTATTTTCTACTGTTCATCCCCATTCACTTTATTCTAACTATATTAAAGTTCTTGCTGCTCTTTAGACATACCACACACATTATTACTGTAGGGTCTGTGTGATTTCTGTCCCTCAGGCTGTGATGCTCTTTCCTCAGATATTTACATCACTTTAGTCTGATCTCTGCTTGGACCTTTCCCAGAAAAGCCATCTAATCAATACTACATCTTAAATAAAAGCACCAGTTATTCTTTCTTTGCCTGCAATACTTTTAGTTTCAGTTAATATATTATATATCTTATTTGCCTTTTACTTTATCTGTCTTCTTTATTAGAAGGTAATTTCCATGAGGGTAGGCTCTTCATTTTGTTACCACTCTGTCTCCTAGAACAAGAACTGTTCTAGGACAGTTGAACAATACATATTTATTGACTGTATTAATGTACAAATAACTGATTATATATGTTCTTGCCCATACAAAATTCATATTCTATTCTTATAATATCATGAAATATATATCCTATCTATTATGTACAGGATAACAAGGATATAGTTAGGGTGGCATGTTGATATGACCCTGGTCATTTTTTTTTTTGGATGATCAATTTGTTAAAGGTCTCCTAAAGAATATTCAAAGTGCCGCTTGGCGAATTATGTTGTTGGTTTAATTTTTATGTACAGGAAACAGGAAGAACCTTGTTGAGATTAGTTCCTAAATTTAGGGCGTTTTTTGTTTTTGTTTTTGTTTTTTTTAATGGAAAGAGAGTGAAAAGAAAATGCAATGACTTTGTTGTACCATAGCCTGGACAATTTTTGACTGAGCAAGGTATTATCTAACATTATATAATTCAGAATTTTGAAAATATACTGATCTCACTTTACTGTCAGATTGTTTGGATGTGATTGTATTATGGACAGGAGTAGAATTTTCCCTTAATGTATATTCCCAATGTCAATTATACTAAAAAGGTGTCAACCCTGGAGAAGAAAATGCCTCAAGAGCCTCAAGAGGTGCACCACAGGCTGAGAAGAGTGAACATCTTTCATTAGCTTTAAGTGTTTTGGACATTTGGCCTGGACTTTGAGGGAGACACTAGTAATTCTCCCTTGGTAGAGGCAACGTGGATGTAAACAGGAAGTGGCCTTGGTAAAAACTCCATAGTATAGGGTTGTAATAGTGTAATAATTGTAAATTTTCTATGCTGTATTTTTCTTCCAGTCTAGTCAATCCTTCGGCAAAATCTTGATAATTGTTCTCTATGTCATGAGGAAGTAATAGCAAGAGACTATTCTACATCTTAAAATGATGCAATCAGAGAGAAAGTAAAGGCCCCTTCTAAAATTCAAAGGGCTGGTCTCACACTGGGTACGGATGTGCCCAAAATAGTGGCAATTAACCCAGGCAATATAGCTGAGGTAGCATCATCACAGTATAATAAGAAGGTTGGAGAAGCAAATCAGAGTGACCTAACACTTAAGAGCCAGAACTCTGAAAAAATTCCAGAAATTGTTAAAATTGAAAATTTGAGAATGTGTTCATTTTTGCACTAAAGCCTGTGGAAGGTCATTCCATTTTAAAGAAAGCTACCTAGGTAAGATCTCTTTTATAAAATCTTTTCTATTTCTAGTCCAGAGATTATTCATTCAAAAATAAAGCATTTTTTACATTGTACTGATAATTGCTGCTTACCTTTTCACCTACCACTACCCTGTAAATTCCTCAAAGGCAGGAACTGCTTCATTTATCCATGCATTTCCAGTGGCTAGTATATGACTGAGCAAAGTAAGCTCTCAAAACATATTTGTAGAAGGCATAAGTCTTTTAAATAGCATTTACAATAATTCCCATGATTTAAATGAAATAACATATAGAAAGCATATGTATTAATAATAATTTAATCTTAAGTGGTGCTAAGGTCCTTATAAAAACAAAAACTAAAAATAAGCAAGGAAAATTTTATAGACCTTTATTGCAAAAACACTTGTGCATTGTCATAGAAGAGGAGGTTAAATGATGTGAAAAGAATGCTCTATGCAATTTAAATTCAACAATTTCTTCCTCACGTTTTGTAATTACTATTCTGTCTTTCAACATCATAAAACTAGGATTTGGGGTAGACAGCCTGGTGAAGAAATACGAAGGAAAAAAAACGGTCTTTTTTTTCTTCAACCAAACTGTGACCTAATTCCAAGAAATAAGCTAGCTCCAAATTATTCTCTCTCTAAATACCTTAACTTCCTTCCTCAAATGTAAGTTCTTGGGATTTCTAAGACTAAAACAGCGGAAAGTGCTGGCTGATGTCCAGCTCTTCCCTCACTAGACACTGGTTAGCAACAGTTCTGCCAAAAATAACTTACTAAACTCTATCACACTCTATTATGTATAGTGTAAAAGGAAAATTGTTAGAAAATAAACATGTAAGTTCTTATTTATGATCTTAGTGATTCAAAGTTTACAAAAAGAAAACATTCTTCCATAGCTCCCAGGAGTTTACAGAAATTCAGCTATATCATAGTTCATTCGTTTAGCATCACTTTTTCTTAAGTCAGTCAATGCAAGGGCATCAGCTCCTGTCTTTTGGGCTGAGAAGTTTCCTGCCTAAGCTCAATCTTATGGATACTGGTCACTTTTTTGAAACATATTATAACATTTACTGGAGTCCATTTCTTTTGTGTACACAATGGTAGGAACACAAATACAAAGGAATTAGTAAATTGATATGATTGGCAATATGCAAATGAATTGGTAAATTGATATGATTAAAACAGAAAACTAAGAATGACAAATGAATTTCACATGGTTGGAGTCAGATTAAGAGCCAAAAATGAGATGATGCTTGTTCCCATTACACAAGGGAACATCATCATTACTTTCTACAACTGACTTTAATGAACAAGTTTTGGGATCATGAGCTCAAACTGTACTTTCACCATGAATTATTAAGCTCAGAATAACATCATAGGAAACAGTAAAGCACTACTTAATAATTGTAAAAACAGAAATTTAAGTTTCATGACTGAGGATTAATTTTCTTAATTTTGGTTTCCCCTATATAAAGAGATTTAGATAGTTTCTGTCACCTCCTTGTGTACTTCCATAACATTAAAAACATAAACTTCAGGAGCATGACATCAGCAAGGCAGAGGAATAGAAAATTCCAGCCCAGGTTCCCCCGGAGAAACGCCAAACTAACAACGATACATGCAACCAAAATACCTTTAAAAGAAGTCTAGAATGTAGGTAAAAATTGTAGCACTCCACATAGCACAAAACCAAGAACAGCCAAATTGAAATGGATAAGAAGAGTAATTTCACTTCATCCACATCAGCCTTTCCCCCAACCAGTGCAGCTCAGCACCCAGAGAGGTTGCCTGGGTCCATGAATTGTACGGTGGATAGGGAGAGGGAAGGGAAAGTGAACCGTGAGCCTGGCCCCCCAGCTTTTCAGTGTGCTCCACAAGGTGCTCATTTCAGTGTTGCCTCACAAGAGTATTGAAGGAATGGCATAGGCCAGATGCCTGGAGCAATTAGGAACAAAGGAAAATGGGTGGGCACCTCCCTATAGTTGGCACAGGTCTGCAATTTTGAGAAAGGTGCAGAACCAAGGCTTCTCCCTCAGGAAGAAAGAAAATGAGTAGAGCATGACTCTAATGTCCTTGGCCTTTCAGTATGCTCCTTAAGGGATCAGTTCCTGTCTTACTTGACACTGAACACTAAAGGAACTGACATAGTCAAACACCAGAAGGAGCAAGAGATTATGGGCTCCTGGGGAAAATAAGTAAGGCTGGATATCCGGGGCAGCTAGAAAGAAAGGCCCAGAATTTTTATCCAGGCTGATCACTGACGATCTTTCCCAGTAAAACCAGTCTCTGGAGAGTTACTGGAAGCAATAGCTATTTCTTCAAAT
Organism: Propithecus coquereli; assembly: GCF_000956105.1. Classification (NCBI taxonomy): domain Eukaryota; kingdom Metazoa; phylum Chordata; class Mammalia; order Primates; family Indriidae; genus Propithecus; species Propithecus coquereli. Next base: position 864,940 of record NW_012150507.1, read on the forward strand.
GTGCAGACATCAATGCAAAGCTACAAAAGACAGGGAAATGTGACACAACCAAAGAAACAAAACAAATCTCTAGTAATTGAACCTGAGTAAATGAAGATCTGTAAGTTGACAAATAATTCAGAGTAATCATTTTCAAGAGGCTCTTGAGTTGCAAGAAAACATAGACAACTAAATGAATTCAGGCAAGTAGTACATAAACAAAATGAGAATATAAGAAAAGACGTAGAAATCATTTTTTTAAAAAAAGAATCAAACATAAGTCCTAGAGCTGAAGAATACAATAACTGAGCTAAAAATATCACTATAGGTCTTCAGGAGCAGACTTGATCAAACAGAGGAAAGAATTAATGAACTCAAAGATAGGTTACTCAAAATTAACCAGAGGATCGAAAAGAAAAAATATGGAAAAAAGTGAAGAAAATCTAAGGGACTTATGAAATCTCATCAAGAACAAAAAATATCCATTTTGGGAGTCCCAAAAGAAGAGACAAAGAAATGAAAGAAAAGCTTATTTAAAGAAATTACAGCTGAAAATTCTCAAATAGGAGGGAAATAAACATCAATATCCATGAAACCCAAAAGACCTCAAATAGGATGAATCAAAGAAGTCTACACTGAGATACATTATAATGAAATTGTCAAATGTCAAAGATAAAAAAAGTATTTTGAAAACAGCAATAGAAAAGTGATTCATCATATGCAAAGGAACCTTCATAAGACTGTCAGTGGATTTATCAGCAGAAACTTTGTAGACCAGAGGAGAGTGAACTCATACTTTCAAAGTACAGAAGAAAAAAAAATCTGCCAAGCAAGAATACTACACCTGGCAAAAGTGTCCTACAGAAATGAAGGAGAGAGGAAGACTTTCCCAGACAAACAAAAACTGAGGGGATTCATCACCATAAAATGTGCCTCACAAGAAGTGCTAAAGTGAATTCTTCAAGTGGAAATAAAAGGACTAACAACATGAAAATATATGAAAGTACAAAATTCACTGTAAAGGTAAAAATACAGTCAAAATAGTAATGCTCATACTATGATGGTGGTACATAAATCATGTTTAACTATAGTACAAAAGTTAAAAGACAAAGTAAAAGCGTACAGATTTTGTACGCAAATGAAATAAATTAGTTTAAAATAGACCATTACGAAATATTTTACATAAGCCTCACAGTAACAACAAATAAAATACCTACTATATTATATACACAAAAGAAAAAAGGAAGGAATCAAATGTATCTCTACAAAAATCATCAAACGACAAAGGAAGGTAGCAATAGAGGAAGAGAAGGACAAACAAACTACAAAACAGACAGAAAATAGCAAAATGGCAATAGTACATCCTTGCTTGTTAATGGTTACTTTCAACATAAATGGATCAACCTCCCCAATCAAAAGATAAAGTATCTGAATGGATTAAAAAAGGAGAGATCTGACTATATGCTATCTACAAGAGACTCATTTTAGATTTAAGTACACACATCAACTAAAAGTGAAGAGATTAATAAGGATATTCCACACAAATAGTAACCAAAAGAAAGAAGGGTATCTATACTAATATTAGAAAAAAAAAAAACTCTAAGTTAAAAAGTGTCATAAAAGACTAAGAAGACCATTATATAATGGTAAAAGGGTCAATTCATTAGGAAGATAAAACAATTATAAATGTATCTGCAACCAACAAACAGAGCATCTAAATATAAACATCAAACATTGGCATATTTGGAGGGAGAAAGAGTATGCAATATAATAGTATCAGAATACTTTAATACCCCACTTTCCATAAAGAATAGCCCATCCATAAGGGAAGAGCAGACTAAAACAACATATGGACTAAGACATGTAAAGATCATTCCACCCACCAGTAACAATACACATTCTTTTCAAGTATAAATGAAACATTCTCCAGTACAGATTACATATTAGGTCTCAGAGAAGTTTTAATAAATTTAAGAAGATTAAAATCATACCAAGTGTCTTTTATGACTACAATGGAATTAAACTACAAATCAATACCAGAAGGAAAATTAGATAATTCACAAATTGTGGAAATTAAACAACACATCCGGCTGGGCGCAGTGGCTCACGCCTGTAATCCTAGCACTCTGGGAGGCCGAGGCAGGCGGATTGTTTGAGCTCAGGAGTTCAAAACCAGCCTGAG
>NW_012150507.1:873855-876712 GCF_000956105.1 Propithecus coquereli
TCCAAATTGTTGCTAATTTCAATAGTTTGTTCCTTTTATTGCTTAGTGATATTCCATGGTATGGATATATCACAGTTTGCTTAAACATTCTAAGACATTTTGTTTGCTTCGAGGTTTGCACTTTTATAACTAAAGCTGCAATGAACAATCACACACAGTTTTATGTGTGGACATAAGCTTTCCTTCCTCTGAAATAAATGCCCAGGAGTAAGATTGCTTGGTCATGTGGCAAGTGTATGTTTATTATTTTACGAAACTGCTAAACTTGTCACAGTTCTAAAGGCTGAAAAAAAAAAAAAAAAAAAAACCTGCCATACTACCTTTCAAAGGGTTTGTACATTTCCACAAGCAATGTGAGAAATATAAGTTTGGTGCATCCTTGCCAGTACTTAGTATTGTAGTTTCTATTTTAGCTATTCTCATTTGTGGTGATATCTCATTGTGATCTTAACTTGCATTTTTTAATGGCTAGTGATGATGCTGAACATCTTCGTTTGTGCTTATTTGCTATCCATACATCCTCTTTGGGGAAATGTCTCTTCGTGTCTTTTGCTCATTTTTTAGTTGGATTGTTTATGTTGCTATTACTGTTCACTTCAGAGTTCTTTATATATTCCAAATGAGTGCTTTGTGAGATACGTGGTTTGCAAATATTTTCTCCCAGTGCATGGTTTGTCTTTTCATCCTCTCAACAAGGTCCTTCACAAAGTAAAAGTTTTAAATATTGATGAAGTATACTTTATCAATTTTATTTTTATGGATTGTTCTTTTAATGTCAAGCCTGTGCACTTTTTGTCAAGCCCTATGTCTTAAAGATTTTATTTTTCTTCTGAAAGATTTATAGGTTGTTTAATTTTATCACTTTTTAAATTGTGACTTAAAAAACATAAAACTTACCATTTTAACTATTTTAAGTGCACAGTTCAGTAGCGTTAAGTATATTCACATTGTTGTGAAATGGATCTCCAGAACATTTTCATCTTGCAGAACTGAAATTCTATACTCATTAAACAATGCCTTTTGTCCCTCCCCCAGTCCCTGATAACTATCATTCTACTTTATATTTCCATGAATTTGACTACTTTAGATACTTCGTGTAAGTGGAATCATGTAGTATCTTTTTTGTGTGTGATTGACATTTCACTTAGCACAGTGTCCTTCAGCTTCATCTACGCTGTATCATGTGACAGGATTTCTTTCTTTTTAAAGGATAATGTTCCATTGTATGAATACATCAGATCTTGTTTATCTATTTATTTATCACTTAGAATACTTTTTTAGCCCTACCCCTTGTCCTCTCCTTCTAGAAGCTATGATACAAATGTTGCATCTTTTGTTATAGTTCCACAGGGCCCTGAGGGTCTGTCCATTTTTTTCAGTCTATATTATCTCCATTGTTCAAACTAGATAATCTTTATTATTCTGTCTTTAATTTCACTGATTTGTTCTTCCACCATGTCCATTCTGCTGTTGAGCTTATTTATTCAGTTTTTCTAAAATTTCAATTATTGGTTTTTTTCAGTTTTAAAATTTCTCCTTGGTTCTTCCTTATACCTTCTAATTATTTTCTGATACTTTGTATTTATTTGCTGAGGCTTTCAATTTTTCATTTGTTGGTAATTGTTCATTGAAGCACTTTGATGTAACATTGTTTCACCTTAGGGTTGGCATCTGTTGGTTTTTTCCTCAATCAAGTTGAGAAGTTTATGATTCTTGGTATGATGTGATTTTTGTATTGAAACCTAATATTGCAGGTATTATGAGATTCTAGATCTTATATAAATCTTCTGTTTAGCAGACCTTCTCTGACACCACTTTGGTGGGAAACAAAAGATACTCATTACTGTCAGGTAAAATTAGAAATCCAAGTTCCTCACTCTGCCTCCATTGACAGTATGGGGAAGGAGAGGTACCCAGTTCCTCCAGAGCAGGAGTGGGAGTTTAGGCTTCCCACTGGGAATGGGAAGGCTCCTCATTAATGCCAGTTCAGGTAAGGGTGTTGGCTCCTGGCTCCCAGTTCCCCACTCAGTCTTTGATGCTGGGGGTGGAGGCAGAGCCACAGCAGCAATATTTGGCTAAAGTCAGAATCTTTTACTGCTTGTTCTGTAAGGCCTAATAGTGGTAGCTGTACTTACCAAGAAGAAGAGAAGAAAATATATCCACTCCATCTATCCAGATTTTGACCTCCCAACCATTGTTTTCTAAACCAGTCACAGCAAAATACAGTTACTCACTTCCTTTCAATTGGCCTCACATTCTTTAGAACACAACACTTCTTTATTAGCCATTAATAATTTTAACATACATTCATTTTGATTAAGAGGCAAATATAATACACAGTGAAATAATCTAGTATCCTAATATTTTTTCTTTTTCCCTTGACTGTTAGAATCATTAAAATATCCTATTTGGAATATTGATTCCCTTCTATATCATTGGACATTTTCACAGAATGTAAACTTTGAAATATTTTGTAACCATTTTTGCTGAATCGATCTAAAATGACACTGCGAAATTTTTTAAAAATTTGCTCAGAACAAGCAAATATGTTCTATGCATCAATGTCATTTTAAATGTCCATTTTTATCAAGGTCATAGAGGCCTTTTAAATTTTCCAAATACATTTTGGTACATTTTGAAAATTCCTTTCTGAATGACTTCTGATTTGATGTGTCAAAATAGAGTCCCCGCTCTAGATACACTTTTTTGTTGGGCATGAGAAGGATCAATTGTTTAACAAAATGTAAATTTCTTATGAGTATACACAAAGAAAAGAAACGAATGATTCCTATTATCAAATGTCTTCATATTTACTTTTAAAACAGTATTAAAAATTTGAAAATGTTTTCCAATACTT
>NW_012150507.1:876762-877402 GCF_000956105.1 Propithecus coquereli
TATCAGGAGGTTTTAAAATCATAAAAAAAAATTTATTGCATCGAAGTTTAATGCTTTCTCCACTACCTGCTGTAGAAGAACAATCAGGCTGGCTCATGGTGTCATCAGGCAGGTGTCTGTCTCACTCATAACATGTGCTGCTGAATGCTTTCTCTAGCCACAAACTGTCTCCTGCCACTGCAAATCATTGTGAACCCTGAATAATCACTCTTATCTCCTTCTCCACATTGTAGCTAATATAATGGCTCCAGAACACCTATTCAAAGAAACAAATATGTGAATAAATATAGTTATAATAGGGAGATAATATGAATATAAATATTTACTCTGGCGCTTTGTGTGTACAGATATATTTGTTTAAGTGTGCAAGGTTTTAATTAAAATTTCAGCATTTATTTCCAAAATAAAATAACCAGTTTTTCAGTATAAAATGGCTACTGTAGCTATGGCTAGGTACAAAGAGAGATTTAATATACTTAATATTCCCCTCCTAGGTAGCTGCAATAACACAGAATAAAAATCCTTACCCTCAGAGGATCTCTATCAACTTGATACATAAATATTGTCAATCATTCAATGAGGAGGAATTTTAAAACATGTATTATCACTTAAATAGAAATAAGAAAAATAGATTTTTTTT
>NW_012150507.1:880491-884012 GCF_000956105.1 Propithecus coquereli
ACCAAAATAATATATAGATTTTAACCAATTCCCTAAACAGGATTCCCTAGCATTTTCCTATTGGGGTAATGATGGAGTAAGAAATATTGATGTTCAGGGAGGGCGGAGGGGGAAGGAGGGGACGGGCATATGCACAAACAATGAGTGCGATGCACACCTCCCAGGGGATGGACACACTTGAAACTCGAACTTGGGGGGAAGGAGGGGCAAGGGCAACATATGTAACCTGAACATCCGTATCCCCATAATATGCCGGAAAAAAAAAAAGAAATATTGATGTTCAGCCTAAATATAGATTGAAAGTAATTTTGACAATGTTATTCATGAATGATATTCACTGATTTCATAAGCAAATTTTATTGTATAGTCAAGCATAATCAAACATGCCTGATTCATTGAAAATCACCCAGACATTATTATTACGGCATATTAATCAGAAGATATACAAGTCCAAAGAATTGTCCAGTTCATTCTACAGGCCATCAAAACCATGACTTTCTTTGCCATCTTCTCTTACAATTTGTGAATCATATTTTCAAATGTCAATAAATCTTAGCCATATTAGACACTTTGGTAATAAAGTAAAACTTGAGGCTTACTAAGTTGTCCCATTACAGGTACTTCTCTATAGGGAGTGTTGCCTGGCATTTACTATAAATGGCTATTTTCCTACATTTACTAATAATGGCTATTTCCCTGAAAGTTTATTTCTATTTATCATTCCAACTGGCTGCAGATGTCACTGCTGTGTCTGGGGCAGACCACCTATAAAGTACTGTTCTTCCCTGCAGGCTAAAAGGACCATAGGATCTATTTTTTCTGCCTTATGTTCTCGTGAAATCATAAAAAAGCACCCTCTTTCATTTTCAGTGTTTAGATGATACGTTTTATCATCACCCTCACAATTGGTAAGTAAAATTAGGAAAAAAGAAAAAATGAAAGAGCCCTAAAATTAATGTGTATTGATTCCCCAGCACCACTGCAGGGACACAAGAATGCCAAAGCATAAGTCTAATAAAGCTTGAGAGTAAGATTATGGAACTTATGATATAACTGACCAGCTAAAGGAATAAATTTATATAAAAATAGTTGATAGATAATAGCCTTACTTTTTAAGAAGTGTGTAACTAGCAGGCCAAAGCTGTTCAATATGGTGGTTAGGCCTAGGCTCCGGAGGCAGACTCCTTGGATTTCAATCCCAACTCTGAACACTTACAGGCAGGGTGACTTTAGACAGTTTACTTAATCTCTCTAAGCTTGCGTTTCCTCATCCATAAAAAAGTGGATTATAACTGTTTTTAGCATAGTTCAAGGCACTGGAGAGAGATGAGCAATTTGGAGAACTGCAATATTAAGAAATAGCAAAGGTGAGCTCGCAGATATTTGATGTGTCACATTAAGTTGCATAGTGAGATTTGTGTTTTAGAAAGAGGACTTGGAATTCCACACAAAAGATGGATTGATAGAAGAGGAGATTGAGGTAGAAAAATCAATGCATTAGCTGTTGCAGCTAGTGAGGGCAGGGAGGAGGAGGCAATGGAGTGGATTCATGAACTAGTAACAAGGTCAAAGGAACAGGAATCCATAACCAGTAAGTATTCGTTAATAAAGGGGAAGAAAATATCACATTTGGGCCTGAGTAACTAGATGCTGGGGGAAAAGAAAAAGATTGCAAAGGAAGAAGATTTACACTTTAGGATCAACTGAATATGAAAGTATCTGGGAATTTTATAACATCATTAAATCTATTTATTATGCTGAAAAACTCTGTTAGCTGGAAAGATTAAGAGAATTTCCCAAGGTGCCTGATATATAAACCTAGAGTAATTTTCCTACTTCAGCTTTTCTGCTCCTTAGTATTTGTAGTCAATTTATAATTGGTCATTATCCGTCAATCCATTTATCATCTCCATGAGGTTAGTTAATGGAAGCAGTCGATTTTTAACCTAACAGTGGTAATTTTCCAGAAATCCTCCAGAGAGTCTCTGAAAAGTCAAAAATCACCATTAATTTTTGAGTACTTTTCAGCTTAAAGTTGCTGAAGTAAACTGTCTGTGTTAGAAAATAAATAGCAACAATTGCCACTTAAAAATTCAATTTACTACATGAATATTTCAGATTATTTTACCTTTGGGCAGCAATTTTTCCTACTTAAAAACTATTTTAGCCAAAACAGTTAGTGGTGGCAAAATGGAAGGATGCATACTAGAATGAGCTGTATTTGGGCGGGGGGGAGGGATTTTCTATATACCCAGTTACAAATATACAACTTTGAATTAGATTTAGTCAAATAGCAGATCTGATTAATGTTTCATCGAATTCAATTTGTGTAGATTAATTAAGCTAACTGGTTATCTGCCATTATATAGCGAACACCCAAGATAATGTTATCAAAGTAATAATGAATTAAACCAAAATAAATGCATAGCTCTGAGACAGAATAAAATGAACTCTGGCATTACTTAAGGGATGTATTCTTAGTTCAACAAACTTACATGTGTAGTTAACAGGCTTTACAACAAGGTACTGCATTTTGTTACAGCAACAAAATAATGAGCAGCTTCCCAATCACTACCTTACATATATGATTCGTAATAGTAATATTGGTAAACATTAGTTAAGATGTAATATAATTTTCACTACCAAAATGTTATTAGAATTTTCTTAGCCAATACATGGTATAAATTTCTGTAAAGTGTTTCTCTTGAAATCATCGAATTCCTCTTCCCCATGTTTTAATCGCTAGTCACCAAGAATTGAGGCTCCTCGTCACCATCTCAAGCTCTTCCCTCTTTGCTTATAACTGTTTTAGCTGTTGCCCCACAAGCAGAGGGGCACTGGACCCACCAGCATCAGACACCCAGCAGGTTTCACATCATGGTCTTTGACTTCATACAGTATCCTGTGGCATGAATTTAACTTCATTCAAAGCCACCAATAATTTTCCATGTCTATTCAGATTTTATTCATTTGATTATAGTGAATTTATAAGATATTTTGGTTATATATGCAATAGAAACTAATTATCTCATTTTTGAAGATAAGTCTTAGGCAGTCAGAACAACATAAAGTTCTTTAGTACTTCCGGATTTCAGTCAAAGCAATTATTATTGTAAAGCATTAATAATACATTTTTAGATAGTTAAAAAGCCATGCATACCAGGAAATCAGGTATCAAATCAAAGATAGCTGAAAACCATGAACCACAAAAGTAACAATGCAGCAGTGATGCATTATGATTATATGGGCCTACGCCCTAAAACATCAATAGCGGAGTACCTTAAAAAGTCCAAAACCTATGGCTAAAAAAAACTGCTCTGCTTTAAGACCAAGAGGCACTTTAGCCTGGTATGGGAAAGCAGTGGTTATGAGTGGAATAAACACTGGAAATTTTGCTTTTGTAGTGACAGAGTTTTGAGGCAAGCCTATGGTTTTATTTCCTTGCCTTATGCAAATATTAATATTTCTGAATAAACAGTTTGTTTTGCTGTGGAGACTACACAGTAACCATCATAAGCAAA
>NW_012150507.1:887697-888494 GCF_000956105.1 Propithecus coquereli
AATAACAGACACATAATATATTCTTGTGATTTTTCTTTCCTAACTGTAAACACTTCATTCAACTTCATATTTATTTGTATTGTACTTAAGTGAAAATTAATCTATAAAAACTAATACTTACAGCTGTTCAATTTGTTCAAATTCTCTCTCATTGCCTGTATAACAAAAGAAGAATATGACTATTAAGTTTGGTTTTATTTTTTATGGAACATATATGTTCAATTAAACCTCTCCCCTAAGTAAGAAGGCACTGTGCTGTTCTTCTTCTTCAGAATGAAGGTCAGATGTGCTCCCTTAGATAGGTGCACCTCCTCATGCCTTCTTCTTTATCTGCACTCCAGACCTTACCTGCATTTGTGATCAAGCATAGTTTAGTGTTCTTGTATTTTCAAAAGTATGATTATTTGTTTTGTCATTATTTAAGTTATTAAAAATTTAGTACAAAATCAGGAAAAAAATACAGGATGTAAAATCAATTTTCTCAGGGGACCCATTGCTTTCTCAACCCGTAACCCATCAAGCACAGGCTACAAAAATAGGAAACTGATAGGACAATGTTTCTTTTATGAGAACTCCAGAATGTCTGATAAAATATTTTTAAAAATGAATTATCTAAGTGAAAGAATAATTGCCTTTGAGACATTTGATATTAAGCTATCATAGATTTTTCTCATGGTCCAGTGCTAAAACACGTATCTCCTAATTGGTGCTTAAGTACCAGTAAGCACCAAAAGAAAAGGGGAAAAATGGTATTTTTTAATACTAAATTTCTTTAACGAATTGAAACAGGAAGACCA
>NW_012150507.1:888549-892614 GCF_000956105.1 Propithecus coquereli
TGTCTATTCAGATTTTATTCATTTGATTATAGTGAATTTATAAGATATTTTGGTTATATATGCAATAGAAACTAATTATCTCATTTTTGAAGATAAGTCTTAGGCAGTCAGAACAACATAAAGTTCTTTAGTACTTCCGGATTTCAGTCAAAGCAATTATTATTGTAAAGCATTAATAATACATTTTTAGATAGTTAAAAAGCCATGCATACCAGGAAATCAGGTATCAAATCAAAGATAGCTGAAAACCATGAACCACAAAAGTAACAATGCAGCAGTGATGCATTATGATTATATGGGCCTACGCCCTAAAACATCAATAGCGGAGTACCTTAAAAAGTCCAAAACCTATGGCTAAAAAAAACTGCTCTGCTTTAAGACCAAGAGGCACTTTAGCCTGGTATGGGAAAGCAGTGGTTATGAGTGGAATAAACACTGGAAATTTTGCTTTTGTAGTGACAGAGTTTTGAGGCAAGCCTATGGTTTTATTTCCTTGCCTTATGCAAATATTAATATTTCTGAATAAACAGTTTGTTTTGCTGTGGAGACTACACAGTAACCATCATAAGCAAAAGCAGAAAATATCCGTTCCCTAGTGAAGACATTCTTTTCCAATATCACAGAAGAATACACTTTACATGATTACGAATACTTCTATACATAGTAAGCATGATTAGAAAAAAACAAATTTTTAGAACAAATGGCAAAAGCTTTCTCTTTAATGAATTCTTTGGTTATAAATGGTCTTGAGTGACTTTTGTCCCATGAACTATTAAGTGATTTTGCTGGTATCTGTTCTGTGTGTTCTTTGAAGACCAGAATAAAATTAATTATCCTGGGTTATATCTCATAGACCATATTTAATAGAATTTACCCTGCTTTAATATCAAACAATGACAGAATAAAAATATATCTTTAGATCTGAGATAGCATATATTATTTATGAAGCTACTGCTGAGTATGTTGCACAAAGTTTTCATCCTTTTAAAAATAAAAACTCAGATGCTCTTAACAGGAAGGATAAACAAAGCTGAAATACAAATGCTTCGTACATCTTCCCATGATCTTTGACATGATGTTTTGCATTCATTGGCCTGCAGGTTCCTGAGTTAAATAAAGCATAATGAAACATAATTAGATTTCTGGATATTCTATAATTACTATTTGAGTAAAGCGAAAAGTACTGGGAAGTAAGGGATCTAACCTACTGCCAAAACTAAGAGCTCCTACTCTTATGTTGATAAACTAAGAAACTTTAAATCTGATCAGTAAAGAAAATTAGCTAATGTGGATTAGTTTATAGTACCAAATAAAATAACAGAAAAATCCAGAAAATTTGAGAGGAAAACAAAATAAGGATACATGAAAAATTATAAAAGAAACTAGCCCACGGTGATAAAAGAAAAAATATATAGACATTGCAATAGACTTACTTTTAGATTGGTTGCTACATGTACTCTGGTAGAAAAGGATACTATTTATCTTTGTATAACTACACTGTATATTCTCTCCTATAATAGTGTAAACAAGCATAGTCAAGCACAGAGTAAATGACTAGGTCTTTTATGAAACTAAAAAAAGGTAACTAGATTAACAACCTATGTATATTGAACTTTACCTTTTATTTAGAATATCATTTAGAAATAACTTACAGTTTTTCTGAGCCTTGGGGCATTATTTTCTATACCATTGCTGTCATCTGATTTCCTGTATGGAAAACAAAAAGGAAAACCACTAGATGTTTACACTGCATAAAATTTAGTCAGTATACCATTTACATCGTGGCCATTGGGTTAAAATGTAAGATGTCAATATGGACAGAATTCATTCTTCCTAAAAATGTTTTACTCATAATATTGGTTTTATTTTTATGCCACTGCTTGGAGAAGGGCTGTTGCCACAGATATGATCATGACAAAGACTTGTCTATTTTAAGCACAGTGAGAATTGCTTCTTCCCAAGGAGGAGTGGTGGCTTGGGCCTTATGACCATAACTTACACATTGTTTTGAAACATGCAAGGTAACAGCCACTTAGAAGCTTAGCCAATATGTGTGATTCAGGTGCAGTAAGTTGATATGTTTGTTACATTGAATTAGAATTTAAACATGGTTCCTTATCCACCCCATGTTCATTAGAGCAAGGTTACAAATGTGGACCTCAGATTCTTAAGAATGACTAAAATGACTATACATAATGAATGCCCTTCAAGATCTATGGGTGAGTTAGGCTCATTAAGCCATTACCGCCAGATAATAAATTCAACTACCCCATCAACTATGTCAAAAGGTGCTGGTAGGTGGGATTATGTAGATTGAACAATTGAGTAGATCAGATGATGAGTGAGCTCCTCATTGAACTACCTTCAAGTGACCAGCCTCTTTTGACATTATATGCTTAGTATTATTTTTTTAACTCATTTTCAGCAAGAAACTCATATGAACCATGGTATCTAAATACCACATATATAAACATTACATATACTTTGTATTTAATATGCTAAAATATTTTCTGCCAAAAAAAATTGATATCCTAACTAAAAATTCTAAATGGAGCATTCATAAAGGGTTACCCTGCATGAGTTCAAGTACACTTGGTATTTGCATTAAATCCAAAGATATTGAAACAACCTAAAGATGAAAAAAATGAAATACTTCCAGTGATCCCTGTGACTCAATAAAGGATGGGGGAAATGATGTACATTATCCCAATTTTCAAAGAAAGGACAGAAAGTTCATTTTTATACTATAGATTGAATCAATTTGACAATCTTCCTGAGACACTCGAGAAAAAAATATTAAAGAATGGGGCTCATAAATGAAAATTAAATTATTCAGAAGCGATAGCACACTCCACACAGTTCTGGCATCATCCTTTTAGAGTGTGTCTTAAACAAACCAGGATGCAACCTCCAACTGTGACCTCAGAGGAATGGTTAGAGACAGTTGGGGAGGTTGAGCTGGGAGAACAGAAGAATTCGGGCAAGGTTCTAACTGTCTTCAAATATGTGAATGGCTGTCATGTTGTTTATATGATTCTAAGAGTAATAAAGGGGACCAATACACGGGAATCAGAAAGATTAAAAGTTCAAATGAAAATAAGTAGGATGTCCATGTTCTCCAGGAAGAGAATGGACTGCCTTGGGAGAAGTACAATTCCCTTCCAACTAGAAGAGTCTATGATTCTAAGACTGGAGTTATGGGACTCCTGATGTAATTACTTTGTGTCCTTAATTTGGAAGCTCATGTCTTGTTGGTTTATTTTATGTGAACTCAGTAAACATGACTATTTGAACAATGTCCACAAATATGTGAATGACAACCATCTGCCCCACTCCTGCCATCCATGGCTATAGTGCTCACACCTCAGATCTCACATTGGCTGATAAAGATAAACTCCAAGTGTGTTCGTAACAGTTGCTCAGGCCTTCGTTTCTTCAGTTTCTTTCAGCAACTTTAATCTGGTCTCATTTGCTGGTCTCCAGCCCTTAGCTATGTTGCTCAGACTCTAATCTCAGCCTTAGACACCTCCATCACTGGTCTCCAAACTAACCTGTATGGTATGGAAGAACTGGGAACTCCCACTTCAGCAAAACAAATGATATCTCTTGTGATTTTATTCCCAGCCCTCCTCAAGCTCAACTCTAAACAAAGGGGTCTATAATAGAACTTGTGGCACAATTCGCGTTCTCTCAAAAATAATGACTAACAGAATTCTAGGCCAGTGATTTTCAACATGATGGAGAATCGGAACCACTGCTAGATGTTTCCAAGGAAATACAGATGTCCTGGCCCCAGAGGTTCTGATCTAGGATATCCATCAAGGTTTGAGCAACCATATTTTTAAAGAGCCTCTTAAGTTGAGAATCATTTCTTCAAACAAATAATACCTCCTTATGGTTACTGCACACCTTCTGTGCATCAAAGCCTGTGCTAAGCATTTACACATACACAATATTCATTCAATTTAACAGCCTTATGTGGTAAGTACTATAATTAAATCCATTTTATATAGGAGAAAACAAAAGCACAGAGATGTGCAGGTAATAAGAGATGGAAATGGATTC
>NW_012150507.1:893814-895214 GCF_000956105.1 Propithecus coquereli
CACAACAAGTTCAAAGTGTTCTTCACTCTCCCCTAAGTGGAATAATGCACGGCACCAGTAAGATCCCCCGTCTTCCTCCAAAAGCTCTGTTATCTTGAGACTCGTTTCATTAGTATACGTTCCATTCTTCACATACTTATTCTTTTGAATGCCAACAGGAACCTAATATAAGGAGACATTAAAATCCATTTCTATCATAGTGCATAAAAGATACATGTTCTATATGATCTAGTTTTGAGCGAAAGCTATAAGATAGTGCCAAGAAAATTGCTTACTAGAAAAATGCATATTAAAATTTGTGGGAAATCATATATAACAGAGTTTAAATCTTATCAGGGGTTGATCTCCCAGGTAGTAAAGGAAAAAGTATACTTTGCTATAAGGATTTAGCACTGAATGTTTAAAACTACCAATAAGTGAGTAGGTCATCACGGGTAAATATTATATGAGAATTAAACCCAGAAAAATTCCAGCCATCTGGGTTTCACATTCTAATCCCTGACTAGCTCTTCAGTCAAAGTACTTCCTCCCCAACAGGCATACACCGAAACAACTACCACCCCTGAAGCTACTATTTCCGATCATTCCTATAAAGGAAGATCACTCACCCCGACCATGGAGTGCCCCAGGCTGGAATTGAAGATGCAATTTTCAGGCCTTTGGAACTGATGTAGAAGGAACGATAGGACCCCCTGTGGGCCTGGGATCCGAGGTAGACTGTGCACCCCTTCTGTGCTTTCATATGTGAATTTTTCTCCCTCAGGCAAGCACGCATCTGTGATTTGCTGGATTTTCCCCAGGCTTCCAAGTGCCATTCTAAGCTATTCAGAGACTGTTTTATTTAATCTATTTAAATTAAATTTTAATCCCAGGCCATCTGATGCCTTCCCTGCTTTATCACTCAACTGTACTGTGCAATAAATGCTACTCTGCATACAAATATTCTCAGGGGTTATTTGAGGAAGAACTGTCTGTGAGTTTATTATTTCTCAAAAAATTGTAGCAACCTGGCTCATGTGCATAGCACTACCTGGGATGCTTATTACAAATGCACCCTCTCTGAGTCAGAGCTGATAAATCAAAGTGTTGCATTCTCAGTAAGTATCCAGCTGATTCTGATGTACATGGTTGGTCTACATTTTGAAAAAAAACACTTGATCTAAAATTTTGACCTGTACTCTGTCCCCTGAACTTTTCTTATACCCTAATATGACTCGGGCTTAGGGCCGAATTAAGAGGATAATGATTAGGACAGCAAATGGAAAGAAGCACAGGCACATGTAAAATAATATTCTCAAAGTTTAATAGAATTAGATTTAGGCTACTGTTTTTCACATATTGTTGTATCACACGCATAAATAAATTAAGCTATATTTTGAATACCACAGTTGATATTTATT
>NW_012150507.1:897259-901463 GCF_000956105.1 Propithecus coquereli
CTAATTTTAACAGGCTTTTTTTCTTTTCACTTTAGTTTGCTAATGGGTAAAGAATGGATGAAATTATAATGCCTAAATTTTTAATACTATGGTGACAAATTTTATAGATTTATCTAATATTCACTTGCGATTCTATTTTTAGGTTTTATATTTGGGATGGTCAGGGTTAGGAATAAAAAGATCAATTTTAATTGCTAAACTGGGCTTCCAGATGAAATAACATTTTCCAACTGCTCCTGAGTTTCCACTACCCAAAGATGAGTGGGCATTTACTGGATATATGAATTGTAAAGACGAGGAAGAGAAAAATAATTTGGTAATAACTGGAAATAAAGTCTGATTTGTACAACCACCAGACAAGGGGTAAAAACAGAGTTGGAGAACAGGGTTTCTTTATGGCTTCTGTCCTTAGTTGCTTAATATTACAATGGTGAGTGAGGTAAGTTTTCCCTTTTTCCTTATTGTTTAAAACAGGCCTAAATTGTTGATCCAATATAATTCATATATCTCTCTCCCCTTCATCAGAAGTGCTAACCAGCACAGTGATGAATGAGGCACTATGAACAATAAAGAGATGTAATAAGAGGAAGGTACATCACCTATGAAGGCATAAACAGTGCAAGGAAAGACAAGAGGTGACGGAGCAATCTATAAGTCAGTGGTTTCCATGCTTTTCATAACCAAGAAAGCATGCTTTGGTGAAATTGAATGGTCTACAGTTTTACATTAATCGAAGATGTGAACTACCAATCAGAATTTGTAACCCCCCCACTACTGGTTTATGAACACCTAGTAAGGGACTTCTAGGATGCTCCTGAGGGAGGTGACAGGTGAGGTGAGTACATGTCACTGATTTAGGCCATACTGCTTTTCTTAATTAAACTTTCTTACAATTTGTAATGTCCATGTCCTTTCTGCACAGTGATCATTAGCCAGCTTAATAGGATGGATTGTCTTCATGTGGAAGAATGATTTCTAGACCAGCTAGCCATGTGGCACAGAAAATAAATAAGACATGGAAAAAAAGGGGAACCGGAAATTCATCTGAAAACTTCTCATAATCACGGGACTATGCGCAAATCCCCAAGAATGAGGAAAGGGCTTTAAATTTAGTCCTTTATGGACTGCCCAGTCCATCTGAGAAAAAATACTAAAAGAGTAAAATGATGAAAAACTGGAGATGAATTCACAAGAGACATGGCCCAAGAGAAGAATGAAGAAACAGTAGTTTTGAGATGCAGGTGATGGTACAAATCCATCCTTGAATACCACATGGTAAACAACTTTTCAGTGAAGCTCTAAAACAAATTCTACTGTTTTAATTACATACCCAAATGCTTGCCTAAAGCTGTAAAATAAGAGTGGGTTTGTATAAGCATTATAATCTAAGTACAAATTAGAACAATTTAAATCAAGGTGCCTAATTACTGTGTCTTACCAATAACAAGAAATGAAATTGATTTAAAAACTTAAAAAGAAAACCTTGTTCCCAGACCTATGTAGTATATGAAGTAGAAAGAATACATGAAATAACTTTACATATTATTATAAAACCCAAGGATAAAGAGGAAATAGCCCATTCACAACATAGTGGTTTTATAAGAAAAGGCAGAATAAAGCAAATTATACTTTGATGCAACAACCATGAGCTAAATTTTTAAATAAGAGGGCAACTGCAATCCCTCTTACTTATAAAAATCCCTCTTAATAATAAATAATGAAAGTAAAGTAAAGAGAGTGTCTCTCACAGAGGTGTTCTGCCCTATTAGGTCAAGCTACTTTTGCTAGTTTTGTTCAGTTTGCTTAGTCTACCACTACTCCTTCAGAGCTCCTCTGTAGACCCAGATAGCACTGTGACTGAGGAAAATAACCAACGTAAGAAAATTGGCAGCAACTCCTGGATCCATGATACTAGGCCAACCATCTGTCCTAATATTAATTTAACAAGTATATTTTAAGTTCTTGAGAAAAAAGAAACTGTTTAAATGACAAAATGTTGAAGGCTCAATTAGGTTGAACCACAAAACATTTTATTCTGTATTCTTTTTCTCATAGCAGGGCCAGTTTCTTCACTAGATACTGGAGGCTGTGGCAATAATGGATATTGGTCTGTGGAGCGAGGTCCCTGTTGACCTGTGTATAAATTCCTTCCTCTCATTCAACCTTCCTGTTTTCTAGCCCTAGAGAGGAGGATGTTCCTGGATTGGTCAAATTCCATGGTATTGATTGGAACTTTTTTCCTAAAATTGGGAATTTGGAGGCATAAATAACCCAGCCCCATGCTTGGCATTTTTTTTTTTTTTTAATTCTAGTTCAAGAGTGTGCGTCTTCTCTTTAGAGTAGTAAGTACCAAACTGAGTTTGGGTCATGAAGGAATAGGCTGGTTTGCTTTGGTTTAAGGCAAGACTTAGCTAAGAAAAAGGAAGCCAGCTGTCCATATCGTCAAGCCTTCCAAGGATTTCTACAGCAAGGTTTGCTCCAACGCTGGCCAACAGTAAAGTGTTTCGGTTTCCCATTTGTGTACATATTTCCATATCTGAGATTTTGTTCTGAGAGGAAGTAACTGGACCAAGCAAGAATTAAATTATTCTTGGATATTCTGACAAAGCTCTATTGATCTATCAGCTCAATACACTTTCTAATCATACTTCTTTCCAAAATACCCAACAACTGGTGTGGTTTTATTAATCGGTGAAATATGAGAACATAAAAGCATTTGAGAGATAAAATTCCACTTGGAAAGATCAACCCTGTTTTAGAAGTGTCAAAGACCTGCCAATCAAGCAGGAATTGGACTTTGGCTAAACTAGGGATCCTTCTCTGAAGCTCCAAGTTTCCTTCCAAACCTCAGGTAGAGTCGAGCCACACTTCCTGAGTTCCTTGTGGAGAGGCAGAAGTCACATTAGTGCAGCTCTGGAACAGTACAGTGACCTAAAGCCAGGCTAGGCTCACCTTAAAACAAACACTGCCTTGAAGTGCAGGGTTTGTGTTGGGCACTAGTGAAGGGCATAGTTTCTGCTTTCCCAGGTTGTTTATCTCCCAGATATCCTATTTCTCAATCTCAGCATGCTTTTTTCTGGTGATTAGGACATGCTTTAACAGGAAAAGATGTGTTGAAATAAGAACAAAATATTGAAATTTACTCATAGGCTAAGAATAAAAAGTAGAAGAAAGGTAATGCTTGGGAGAAAAATGCAGAAGACATGCTATTTTTCAGAAAGCCTCTATGAGGTACATGCTTGGGAAGCATACCCATGGCAGCTGAAAGGGGCTTTTCAACAAAATCTTTAGGTATTCTATGAGATTTGGGTGAGAAACACATGGTTACACTATTAAACCAACCCAATTAAATATTAAGATCAGGCTGTAGACTGCAGATAACTGATAAGGACTAAGGGATGACATGGAGAAGCTGAGACCAAAATTCTTTCCATCTCTTCTGTTTTCTTGTCTGGCCCCTAAACTAATGCCCAAAGTAACATAAACCCTTCTTCTGCTCTGCTATATGTGGCTGATAACCATATTGTCAACGACTGCTCACTGGATTTCAAATATGGGATTCAGGACTGAAGTCCCAGCTGATTCTCCTATGCTACTTTTACATATTTTGGACTTTTTGGAGCCTGCCAGGGGAAGGCAAATAGCTGAGCCATGACAGGTTTCACAACATTTTGTACCATCAGATCTCACCATGACTTACAAAAACTTCTTGTTCTTTGCCAATTAAACGTCTGCATACTTTCTACTAAGACGGTTTAACATTGATGAATACAGTAGTTTTCAGCAACTACTCAGAATATTTGACCCACTACTGAGAAACACTCACTCATCTTTCTTGGGTGAAAAGTTATCACCAACTCGTTAGCAGTTGCAAGCTAGTGTACACTTGTGCCATCTCCCCGTCCTGGTGTCAACAGCTAAACACACAAAGTCAGCAGGATTTTTTGCATCGTATTAATTAGTGATGTTGAGACCCTTTTACAATCTTGTAGTCATGCATCAACCAGTTCCCATAAAGACAGAAGCAGGGACTTTGCTGATGAATCACTCTAAAAGTTCAGGCTCATGCACTATAGTTGACTCATGTAGTCAATGGCAGAAAAATCTTTCTGGCTCAATTTAAAATAGAGAATAAAACAGGCTTTTCATCCAGATTCAATTGTAATACTGCTAAGAAAATATAATTATTCTTTTTAGAAAAAAC
>NW_012150507.1:902432-904761 GCF_000956105.1 Propithecus coquereli
TGAAATGGGGGAGGAAAAGGAAACAAAGAGGAAATATATACGGCGTATCTATTCCTGTACTGAGTTAAATTGGGCAAATAGAGGAAGGAAAGTTAAGAGAGAATATACATGATGAAAACAATCAAAGAATGCTACTAGTTATCTGCCTTCGGAGAGACCAAAGTGTATAAATACAAGGATTTATTATATTTAGCAAGTTGGAGCAAATACAAAACCAAGCAAAGGAAATGTGTCTGTGAAGGCAGAGGAGACTCAGGGAGGGATAGGGGAGGGAGGCTCCTCAGACCGCGGCAGTGATGAAACAGGCCGTCCTGCTGTGGGCGGGGCCTTGGGATGGCATCCGCACTTTGTCAGAGCAGGTAGTCAGATATCAGAACTTTCAGGAAAACAAAACTTTTAGAGAACAGTTTTCATGTTCCCTGGGAAATTAATGCAAAGCGGAGCTCAAAGTAGTTAATATGGTGACAAATTGCATTTCCCAAATACCCGCATGTATGCTGTAGTTCACTAATCTACCATAAACTGCTGGGTTTTTCATGAAGATAATTATCCAAATCAAACAACCAGTCCTTATTATGAGACTCAGACCTTCTAAAGTTTTGGTTTAATGATAATAATAGTAAAATACTGTGATATGTTTGCTCCCATGAGAGAGAGCTGTGAATGACATGCTGAGGTTTGTATATGTTTTTAAATGTCCTTACTTGGTGAGATAAAAAGTGGGCAGCCCACTGTGTATCTCCATGTTATTTTTAAATTTTGTGAATCCTTAAAATTCCACATCCTGGAGCCACTGATATAGAACATCAAATCATATTCTCACAGGCAGAGAACACAGTAACATAGAAATCTGGAGGACTATTTTAAAAGCTTCAGATTTTAGACAATAAATAAATAAATACATAAATTCAAGAGATTGATATGACTTACAAATAACCTGGAAGGGTGGCCTTTTGAACTAATACCTGTGCTTTAAATTGGGGAGAGGAAGGAAGCAGGAGGGGAGTGGACTGGGAGATTCGAGACCATTTTCAAGGTTTCCTCTTGTGATTCAGTGGAAAGCATCTTCTTTCAGCTATGTTATGTTTATTACGGTAATGATCATTTAAAACTAGGGGGAGACTTAGAAATCTCAGAACATAAAGCCAAAGTTATTAACTAATCTTCAAGTTATTAATACTGACCTCTGAAATTAAATGTTCCCCTTTGTTCCTTTTCCTCTTGAAAGAAACAAGAATAACTTCCCATTTGTTTGCTATTAGTGATGGTGAACCTAAAGATAATTCAAGATATTAATATAGGCTTAGTTCTCAAAAACCTTCTTAATGAAAATGAAAAGACTTAGCCATTAATCAAAATTTAAAAATAGAGATAATTCCATAAATATGCAAATTAGAATATTAGCATAACATTCAAGTAACTGCAAAGGAAAGAATGTTCAGTCAACAAAAATATTTAGAATTGAGCTAATTTTGTCTAGCAATAGAGGTTAAGATTTTATATACTCACGTGTATTGGGTATATAGGATGTTTTCTGTTGCATTGATAAGATAATTATCCCCAAGGATTTCATCACCTTTTTTCCAAGTCACATTTACTGAATTCAAATCCCTAGATGTTGTTAACTGGCATGTGAGTTGTATATTAGAAGGTCTGTCTAAAGTGATATTTTTTTCTACTGGCATACTGGAATGTTCTATTAGCACAAAAGAAGACAAAACGTGAAAGTTACATTTGGGGAATATCCAACATACAATACATTTTAAGTTATTAAGAACAGTGTTCTACCAACAGTTTCTTAATGTAGCATTCATTTGTTTGAAGCATTATTCCTCTGTCAACATAGATTTGGTTACTGTTCTTATTCTCTTTCATAGGCACACCTGAAGACACATTTTCATCTAACATTAACAGAATCACAAAAGCCCAAGGCTGTGATATTTATCTCTTTAAAATATCTATAGCTGAAGGGAATATAGGCAGGAGAGCACCGTAAAACGTATGTGCCATATGCTCTGACAGTGTAGAAACAGCACAACTGTAAAAACAAACACACTGGTGGGGTGAGAATGGAGTGGCTGCTTTAACTCTTTTCAGTAATCATGTTGTTGGTAGTTACTACAAGAATGATTTGTGTGCAATGTAGATTTGAGTGATAGACTATATTTACCATTCCCAGTCTTCTTAAGAAGCTGGAGGGGGGCTGGACATAGCTATAGGTGTAAGACACAATTTAAATAAGCATCCTGTAGCTCCGAATTTTAACTGAATTTAAAATATCAGTATGAATTCATGAGGTATATACCTTAAAAGGACACACACACACACA
>NW_012150507.1:905771-913339 GCF_000956105.1 Propithecus coquereli
AAATTAGCTGGGCATCCTGGCACATGCCTGAAGTCCCAGCTACTTGGTAGGCTGAGGCAAGAGGATCATTGGAGCCCAGGAGTCTGAAGTTGCAGTGAACTATCATGACACCACTGCACTCTAGCCTGGGTGACAGAAGGAGACCCTGTCTCAGGGAAAAAAAAGAAAAAGAAAAAGAGAAAGAATGCTCATAGGAGCTTTACACAGAACACTGGGAAATAAAAGAAGAATATCAAGCATGTACATTACTTGTCCTGTACTAACCGTAGCACTGGCTAACAAAATAGTAAAGAAAGAAAACTTTCTCTTTATAGAATTTCAGCAAATAAATAAAAAAGAAAGTATAGAACTATATTACAATGATGTTGCAACCCCTAGTAAATCATCATTCTAGGCATTTTGCATCAACTGCTGCAATAATCTCAAAAACGGAATTATGTGCCTCTTGAGGATGAACACCCCACCACCTAGGAAGTAATCTTGTCAAAAAAGGAGGGGTGTTCTGAAACTGATTAAGTCCCTAGATCCAATTCTCAGTTTACAGGAAGTACAGAGGATGGAAGAACACATTAAACTACATCTCATGAAAGTAATCAACAAAATCCAGATTGTGGGAAAATTCTAAGATAAATAATCTGGTTTTTTCAACAGAAAAGTTAAAAAAAAAGAGAGAGATAAAGAAATAGGTATGTTAAGGAAACCTGCAGATTATAAGACACTTAAAAAATGGCTTTAAAAGAAAAGCAAAACTAAGCTCTAATATCTAGGGGTGCACACCTGGGTAATAAAACAATGTAGAAAAGCAAGGAAGTGAGAATAAAAATCAGAATAGTGGGAGTTACTCTTAAGGGAAAGGGAAGGAGCTGTATTTGGGAGAGGGCACTGCATTACATAACAAATTTCCTGAGCTCTTCTAATACTCAGTAATGGTATGGCATGATTAAAAGTAGAATGTAGAGCCAAAATGTGGAAATAAAAAATAAACAGAACTTAAATAAAATATTATATCACTTTTAATTACATTTAAAACTTTACAAAATGCTTTCTTAAGCAATGACCAGGTGCAAAGTTTGCAAACAGTAAAATGCTTTATGAGCACATGCTTGAAATAACTGCTTGCATAACTGCAAAATTGCTGAATTGAATTTTATGTTCAAAAAGAAAAATAACATCTGATGTCTCTAGAATATTGCCAGACACTACCTATTCCTTGAAATTCCCCTGACTTGGCTTCTATTTCATTATCCTACAAGACTCTAAATATTTTGCTAACCACACAAAAATTCTTCCAATTGCCCTTTAAATGTTGGTGCCACTTGGGATTTTGTTCTCTGGTCTCTATACTTCTCCATTTGAGATTCCTGCATTGGACACAACTTTTACCTCTCATACTCCTTATCTGTAAAACTCCAAGCTCCATTCAAGACTTCTTTCTTGATCTCCAGGCCCCATAGCTTCAGGTGTCTACTGAGCATCTAAACCTGGCTATCTCATGAGTACTTCAAACTCGGTATATCCAAGGGAGATTCATTAGCATTTCCTTCCCCTGACCTCTAACACTGAATCACATACTGCAGTACTCAGTTCATTCTACCTCTAAAATGGCAATCAAATTTGCCCAGTTTTCTTCAACCCTCATTTTTTTCATTAGGACTAGCAAATGACCTCCTAACTTCTCTTGGCTACTTTCTCTTCCTCCATCTGTTTTTTATAATGACACCAAAATTGTCCTTCTAAAAGCAAAACTCAAATTATTTAACTACCCCGATTAGATACTTTTCATTTGCAATACAAAGTATCTTATATTGGATACCACAGTTTCCTTATTTGTAAGATGGAACAATACGGTATTTCATGAGACTATAAAAAATGCTATCATAAGAAAAGCACTAGTAACATAATTTAGCAATTGTTCAATAAATGGCTATGTACTTCTCACCACTGTCTCACTGGGAAATATAATAAAAACTAACATGTATGGTGCAAAAAGAATTATATGTTGATTATATCATTTAATCTTCACAACAGTTATATGAGGCTTATGAGATAAGTATAATACCATCGTCATCATCCCTACTTTACAAAGCAAAGAGAGGTTGACTATCTTGTCTAAGATCCCACATCAAGATGATGGCACTGAATCTCAAATGTAGGTAAGGCTGAGTCCAGATTCTCATAACCAACAGTATATATACCAACACTCAAAGATATGAAATTCTCATGACAATGAGACTATTACCTTCAAATTGTTGAACCAATATTCTAAATGAAAGAAGATATTAATAGCAAATAAAACAAATTTGTAACAGCAACATACACTTTGAATGTAATGATAGATGAATGGTGTGATCAACACATTTAAAACATTCACATTTTCAACTAATACTCTTTTACATAATTTAAAATGTAATGTAGCCTTTCTTAGTGGCAGGGCATCCTCCAAGCCCTAATTGTTATTATCCAAGCTCTTATTGTTACTCTAATTTTTTCCGATTATACTTTGCAGGTGCTTCTACAGCTTGCTTTCCTTCCTGTAAAGAAATGACAGCATCAAAAAAAAATGTAAAAACAATTCTACCTTTTTACATATTTTGTGGTTAGCCAACAAACTAATGTGAGCTCAATGGATAATGTTTCAACTTCCCTAATATTGCACAACGGCGATGCATTTTTGCTGTTTTGGAGTGTTGCAAAACCTGCATGACATCTACATTTCTAAGACTATAGAAACTTGTTTAGTTTCTAAAATATATTTTCAAAGACTGTTCTTAAAACTATATAGTAATTTATATCTAAATACATTCTTATTTTCATAATTAAAATTTTAAAAATATATGGACCTTTCAGCAATTTGCAATCTTGAGAGAAATGATATTTAGATTTTCTTGAGTCTGTTTAGAACCTAATCTCTTTAACCATTCACTAGAAATTAAAGTCTACTTTGTTCATTCATTTTTGAAAAAGAACAAAATGGAAAAAGTCAATTAAAACTTCTTGTATAGGACAGTATTTCCAAACATGCTTTACTAAAAGAGTTTTACTGCAACATGTACAACTGATTAGATGGAACAACTCTGACTGAAGCTGAGATAGGAATTATACAGCCCCATCAGGCTTACTTTTCCTTCATTTCACCACAGAAGCCAAGGAGGTCCCTTGTTACATACTAAAATATGAACGAGACATGCAGAATCCTTACAGAAACAGTCAGAAGGCCACACTAACATGAGGCCAACACCCCAATATGAAAGTGAAGTGATCAAAAAAGTGAAACACTCTCAATTTTAACATTATGTTATGCTTCTTACCATATGGACTTGAATTGACCTTATAAAATAACTCCTCTGGATAACAATAAAATATCTTAAACCTCATATCCAAAATGTATAAAATAATATAAGAACACTGTTCTTTGAGTCCCATAATTTTACCTCTCTCCCAAAATAAATCTCATATTGAAGCAAAGAATCACGATCATTTTTTCATTGAGTCTGTCAACAAGTTATTTATATGCCCTCTGATCAGTGCAATACTGACGTGATATATCATAAAATATAGGTGGTTCCTGAATTCCATAAGCTTAAAATGTAAAATCACCAATGGGCACAGAGAAACCTGGAAGGATATAAACCCAACTTGAATAAAAAGTATGCACATGTTTTACATACTTTTTATATGTATATAAAATCTCCAAGTCATTCTTTGGGAATCTCTCAAGACCTATCAACTATATGGCTGACATTATATGAGCACAGCCTATTCTCAGACTTTTAGGAAATTTTTTATACAGGCATCCTCAAAAGAAAGAAATACTAGAAAATGTGGATGGCTTCTACACAAATGGAGCCAGGTTTACCAAAATAATTCAAAGATTTAGCAATATTCTGAAACAATGTGCTAAAATTATTCAAGAGGAGATGTTGGTTGAATTTTGTTAAATAAGGCTCCTGTTGGTCACAGTCCTCCTCCAATTCAATTCAGTACCACGAATCTTAATTTAATGATTATTTCTCTACTTTCTAAACTGATTTAAGATCATTTCAAAGAAAACTGAAAAATACTACACAATTCTACGTGAATTTCATAATTGCATATTTCTTGTTTTCAACATGTAATATTTAAGGAGATAACGTTGAGTAATAATCTGACAATTAAATACATGTGTCTACAGCATAGAGAATGTAAGAATACTGCAACTATTGCTTATATCATTTACAGGAAAATTATAGCAAATGGTTACACTATTTTAGCCATCAAATAGGTTTGCCACCATTATTTCCAAATAATTAACACAAAGTTAATCCAACACTGTAGCAGGGGACATTTATAATATTTTTGGACAACTGGAATCTCAACACCCTTCGCCTCTCTATAAGGTTTAGTGAGAGGCAAAACCTCTTCACTCACTTTGGAAGCAAGATATCCCTTCCCTCTACCCCACTGAGGGCTAGAGCTTGGCCACTTGACTAATCATATTCTCTCACTCAAGACTTTGAAATTAGAGAGAAGGATTTAAGGACCTAGGCAGAACTGAGAAATTAATCACAATAGCAATGGTGTCTTAGTTTGTTTGCGTTGCTACAAAGTAATACCTGAGGCTGAGTAATTTTTAAAGAAAAGAGGTTTATTTGGCTAATGGTTCCACAGGCTGTACAAGAAGCACGGCACCAAGCACCTGCTTCCGGTGAGGGACTCAGGCAGCTTTTACTCATGGACGAAGGCAAGGGGGAGCAGATGTGTCACCTGGTAAGAGAATGAGCAAGAGAGAGAGGAGGAGATGCCAAGCTCTTTTAACAACCAGCTCTGACGTGAACTAATAGAGCCAAGAACTCATTTCCTCGGGTAAGGCATCAAGCCATTCTTAAAGGATCCACCCTCAGGAGCCAAACAGACCCCACCAGGCCCCATTTCCAAAAATGGAGACCAAATTTCAGTGTGAGATTTGGAAGGGACAAATATTCAAACCATATCAAATGACAAGTGTCTAGCAAGGATAATACACCATTTATTCATTTATCCATTGATTCAACATTTATTTACTGAACACCAACTACCTGTATAACTGCTCTTGCAAAATGACCCTCTCCCTAAGTTATTTTTTTTGTTCTCCCTCCAATACCTCAGACTTTCAGAACGGTCAAGCCTAAAGAGCAGAACACTGTAATCTTCTTGTTTAACTATTAATAACTTTTCCACAGAACTTCCTGAGGACTCACCATACCTCACCAACAGCTGACTCCTAAATCAGACCATCTGCAGACTCTGTGACTTCAAACCCCACACAACCTGACCTGCATTCCACAGCCCACTATAAAAGCCTTTGCCCTTAGTTTTGTCAGGGAGATGCATTTGAGAAATACTTCCCATCAATTGCTTTCAATAAAGCCCTTTCTTCCTTGGCAATACTTGTTTCAGTAACTGGCTTTCTGTGCCGAGACCATCTAGACCTAGGCTGGGATCCCTTTAGTGATGGGTAACACATGCCTTTCCTTTATCCATTCATTCAATAATTTTACCAGAAATCTACCATGTCCCTTTGTTCTAGGCACTGACATCAAGAATCCAGTGCCAGCAGAAACATCTTAAGCATACCATTTCATTGTTCCTTGCTGTCCTCCTGACATCCTTGACATTCTAGAACTTGGTTTCTAGCCTTTCCATCAATTCTGCTAGCCAAAATCTTTTATTCAATAAATTATTTCCTGCTTAGCAAGCTATAGACTGTTTCTGTGCTTGAGATTATAACCCTAGTCCACACATACCTATCAAGATTTGTGTTCGATACTTCCCTTTTTCCATTTAATGATTAAAACTCTATAGTACTTATATCATTTGGCAGCTGATAAAGATCTAGAACATATCATAATATTTAGTCTCCAAAATAAACTCTGCATAATAGTCGTAACACCTGTTCAATCCACCTGAGAGGTAATAGCTGAAATTACATGGGGGCAAGGTCCTGGCTTGGGCAGCAGTCCAGGACTCAGAACAGCCTAGCGCTGTATGGTCTGCTCCATGGCCAGTCCTCCCCTTTTGTTCTTAGAGCTATAAATCGCACTTTTATATTTTCCCCTGTCTCTTTTACATTTACAAATCAAAAGCATCTCATGCCATCATAACTTGCCTCCTGATGGAAAGTTTCTATTTATTTTGAACTATTTTGCACACATTTGCTTTAACACAATGGAAGAAAGGAACAGCAAATGAAAATGTCATATCATTAGATTCCCCAGTACAAGGACCCATTTAAATTTTGAAATGGATTATTCTAATGGCATTCAAAATTATTTTAGTAGCAGGACTATTTCAGAAATAAATCAGAGGAAATCTCAATAGAACCCCCCCCACACACACATACTATATAAAACTGATAAATATAATGCTACAATTAATGAAGACTGGAGAGCTGTAGAAAACATTCAAGATTGGCTTCTTCATGCCCTCATCTTCTTTCCCCACCATGGTTACATCACATAGAACAAAAGATTTAAAAAATAACTGGATTTCGTTAAAGAAGAGTTAAGCACAGAGACCTCAGGACCCACCAAATCAAGATGAGGGCTCACAAATACCTAATGTAAATTGAAAGCATGACCCACTACTTCGATAATGAACTTCTCCAAACTACCGGTGCTTATGCCTTGATGTCAGTCCTTGAGATTTCGTCTTATATCAGTGGTTTATGTCTCGTGGTATCAACTGCTGGGGTGCTACAAATACAGACACTCAGGCCTCCTCCCAAAGATTTGGATTCTGTAGGCCTAGGTATACGCATTTGAGTGAACATCCAAGTGACTGTCTCAGGTCACGGGCCTCCTTCACAGAGAGGGTTCCCCTAACTGGACACTGTTCCCAACAGTCTCTATCACACCACCTTATTTATTGACCTTCCAGAACTTGGCACTATCTCATATTATCTTTTTAAGTAATTTGTTTGTTTATTCGTTGCCTCTCCCCACTCAAATGTAAACTATACGACATTCGGGGAGTGGGGGCAGAAAGATAAGTCTAGTGTGCAGCACCGTAAAACAGGCTTTCAATAAATTTTTTTGGAACCAATTTTAATAGTGCAAGTGGCCCCTAGAATACAGTATTTAAAATACTGAGTCATTTCTCTAGACAGACTTAGACTGAAGGTTCAGGCTTATTAAAACTCTGCCTCATGAAGTATATATATATAAGGAATTCTAGGCAGAAAATATTTAAGAAAATATGCAAGAAATGTTTAAGAAGTTCTTATCTCACATAGTTGATTCATTTATTGGCCAAAACAAATTTGTTCAGTATTTTTATATCCTATATGCGATACATAGGTGATTTAAAAATTGTTCATCTAGCTGGGGAGATACGATTCCAACAAAAATAACTACAGTTAAGTTTAACTGCAATAGATAGGCTAAATCAAATGAGATCTAAATCACAGGTGACAATACAGTATCATAAAAACATTAATTCTCCCAAAAATTAATCTACCGATTCAGTGAAGAATCAGTCAAAATCCAAAAGTACTTTTTATGGAACTTGGTTTTTAAAAGTCTACATGAAAGAATAAAAGTCCAAGAAATAGA
>NW_012150507.1:914633-915705 GCF_000956105.1 Propithecus coquereli
TTCATACTCACTGGCAAAGACAAAAGAGTACAATAATATCAAGGACTGGTAAAGATGTAGGGAAAATTATAATCAAATATGTGGGTGGGGATAAGGGACAAACTTTCAAGATACTTTGAAGGGCAATTTGAAAGTAACTATTAAAATAAAAATGTACATAATCTCTAACTGAGCAATTCTATTATATTTTGTGGTATTTATCCTAGCGAAACATTCACAATTATTCCGAGAGATATGTGTTCATTGCTATGTGGTTTATAAAAAGAAAAAAAAATGTATTAGAGAACTAGGGTCCATTAAGAGAAAGATGTCTAAGTAAAGTGGCATATTTACATGGTGCATACAAGTAAAGAAAGAGGCTAAATCCATATGTAACATGGCTAGATCTCCAAGAACTAATGTTGAATGACAGAAATAAATTTTCAGAACAATACATATGAACTTATACCACTAATATGAAAAAATACAAAGCAATGGTTTCTATGGACGCACACACAGAAACCCACACAGAATATGGGAAAGAAACTGAACAGAGGTTACCACTGGAAAAGAGGAGAGAGAACAGAGATAGAAGCGGTGGATGGTTCAATGGGACTTAAAATAAGTCATGTGTTTTATTTTACCTCCAGAAGTTCTATTTGGCTATTTTTCAAACCTTCTTTGTTTTTCTTTTAATAGCATAATGTTCATTTCTCATATATTTAAGATTTCTTCTTTTATGTCCCTACCTAGTATTTCTATGATCTGTAGCTCTGGAATGTCTAATCCGATTGCTCCTTTAGCTCTCAGTGTTAGGGTTGCTTTATTGTTTTTCATACTTCTGTCTTGTGACATGTTGGAGCATGTGTCAGAAAGGATTGCATAGCCAGGGTAGACAATGCATCTTTACACAGACATTCTTCAATTGCTTTCCTGTAGAAATATTACCTGCCAGGAGTCATTTTTGTGTTATTTCTCAACTTTGAGGCTGTACAAATATAATGCAAGTAATGTAAATTTGTGATCTAAATCTTGTTGAGAGCAGGCCCATGTCTTTGAATAATTAGGGGAATCTTTGGGGGTGATTTTTTTT
>NW_012150507.1:917050-937697 GCF_000956105.1 Propithecus coquereli
CAACATGGCTGTCCTTCCTTACCTTGACTAACCTTTCCAAACCTTACATTGTGCCTTAATCTGTCTGCATCTCCAATGTTTGCTTATGCTACCTCCCTGCCTCAGGAGGACTTTGACAGGACAGCTGCTCACATCTCAGCATGGTAAATAAAATGTGCCACTGGGTCAACATGGGAGAGCTGATGCCAGTACTACCTGGCTGGTCAAGAAAACAGTCAGCTATTTTGATTTTATTCTCGATGGCTAAACTACAACACCCCGATTGAGACACTCAACAGTAATATGCAGAGGGGAGAAAAACTAAAAGTACCAATACAGAAACATGATACATGAAAACCATTAACTTTAATTGTGGTAACACAATGAATTCTGAAAACTATTGACATTGGGAAAGTTCATACAGTGATATAAACATAGTCCATTATCAAAAGATAGGTTTTAAAAACCCAGTGGTAGCAGAGAGAAAAAAATACTTTTAGTTTTAGTCAAGTCAATTATGCTTTCACAAATTCATTATTAAACAAATGCAATTCCTAAGACTAACCTTTTTAGAAATAAGGCAATTAAAATAGCTTTATTTTCATAGTCAGCCTTCTTAAAATAGGTATAATTGTTTTTAATAATGCTGTGCAAAGAAATGAATAATCGGGTATTAAGAAAGGCTGCAAAGCTAACAATTAATAGCATAGACTGCCTGGGTTGAAAACCATGAGCTCCAACTTAGGACCTATGGTTCTGGTCAGTTCACTTCATTTCTTTGTGCCTCTCTTTCATTGTCTGCAAATTACAAATAATAATAGTACTCACCTCATAGGATTGTTATAATGATTAAGTTATATTTAGAAATATGTACATGGTACATAGTCGACATTATGAGTTTGTAAAACAAACAAGTGAATGTATGCAGACAGCATGATCAGGCTGTAGTCAGCCGATTACGTCCTGAGTTTTAATGTTTGCTCAGATTTACAGCAAACTCAAGTTCAGGAGTCTGTGAGGAAGAGAAAAGCCTGACTAAAGTTTGATCAAGCCAAGGTAAAGGTAACTAATGGACATTTGTGAACAATTGATCTCTTTATAGCAGTAGGAATACTCATTTTAATAGTACTATTAGAATAAAAAAATAGGAGCTAAACCCTTTAAAGAAGTTAACTAAATAACCAGCCTGGCATCAAGTAAAATGTCCATTTCTTGTTCTTGCCCTGAGCATTGACCCTTTGTTTCCAGGCTCCAGCTGTACTGCATAAGTAAGAGGTGCCCGGCTGCCAACACTGCCAGGCTAGATAAAGAATTTGCAAACTTAATGTCTCACAAAAGTCTCTCTCTCTCTCTTTCCTTTTTTCTTTTTTTGTTTTTTTTTTGGCCTCCAGCTTTGACATTTGGAAACCAACAAGGGCTGCACAAAGTCATAAAAATGCTCCACCAAGAAGCACAGTGCAAACATTCCATTGGCATCAGATTGGGAAATACACAGGCACACACACACACAAACACACACACCTATTCATACTAAACAGAAGTGAAGAAACAGTTCATAAGCCTAGAGGACAGTTAAAAGTAGACATATATTTGGAGAAAAAGTAATCATTGATTTAATAAACAGGTTTATAATATTTTAAATTCTAATTATACAATTTTACTATTGTTACTATAACAGATTAATGACTCTCATGAATTGAAAAAGCTAAGATTACTTTTGAAACACTGAAATGTAAAACTGTGAAAGAAAAAGGAGAGCTCATTTTAATTTTGGAATTCTTTGCCTGTTTTTCCATAGCACCGTCATTGACTCATTTGATATCATCTTTAATTTCTCTGGCTAAAGGTTTTCCAGTAAGATACATGAATTCTCCTCTTGATGTAGAGTTATGTTAATGGATGTACCAGCAGGAATTGATAAAAAGTAAGAGTATCTGCAAACCAAAATTAATCCTCTCTTTTCTCAGGTATCCCTCTTCTAGGGACCCCTTCTTAGCCCTAACATGTCTGGAATGACTTCCTCCTCTCTCTGCACCCAGAGCGCAATGTCCTGACCACATTAGGTTCTCATCATGCTGTAATTATATGCAGTAAGGGTGTTTCTCCCGCCAGACCATGAACAGGGATTAGCACTTCACATGAAGCAAAAAGCAATGGCTTAGTTAAAAATTTTTTAAAAAACCTTATTTTGGCATTGTAATATTTGAAACATGATATACTTACCAGTCAATGATATGTTATAACTCTCCACGGAAAGGTTATCGTATTTTACCATCATCTCTTCTTGGACAGGCAGACTTGTAAAAGGTGAATCTGTAAGAAAAGAACATGGGATTATACACTCTTACCAAGCCTAAATGATTATCTAAAAGCCCCTTTGCAACAGCTAAAATGTTATTGTATGCTATGAATGAAAAACAGTGTTCTCAGGAAGCTCTAAATCTTATATGCTCCAAAGATATTCAGAAATATATTGGGCTATTAAATATGACAAAACTTCTGATTTTCTATGTCCTTCTTTTACCTAAAAATCTCTGATTTATAGCAGATGGCTCTTTTAAATAAAAACTTCCATTTTCTTATTCTACAATTATAATTGCTTTACAAACCATAAATGAACTGTAGACACTGAGGAATTAGACAAGAGTGCCAGAAAAGTGAAAGACATGAACAGGCAGAAAAGATAAGAGAACAAAGAGGAACGGGCACACCGCAACGCAGGGCATGAAAAAATCAAAATAGAAAGCACTGGACACAGAAAAGATAGCTGCACGGTTAGTTTAGGCTGCTATTTGTTTTCCAGCTATAGTTACAGTGAGGCAAATCCTCTAAGCACCTGAGTTTCCTCTTTCACTTCTCTCTCCTTTTGAAAACTTTCATTAAAGAAACAAAGTTTTCCATTTCCACCTCTGTCCTTCTTCTTAAAGCTTCTTTTTGTACACGGCCTACTGTTCCTTTGACTTTTGGGCCCCAGACTTTACCTCCCAGGAACACTACCCCAACTCTATCAAACAAGTCAGAGAGGGAGAGAAAAAAAGCTTATTATCGTAAACTTGGCTGCATTCTTTAAATCTCCCATTCAATGTAAATTAAACCTGAACCTTTTTTTACTGTACTTTTTGTTGAAATACTTTGCTCAGAAAATTATCCCTAGTGTTAGATTACCAGTTCTTTCTTTTCATATACATATGAAAAATGTTATCAAAGTTGGTGATTGCTTTTGTTGCTTTAGCTTTATACACGCCTTTTATAATATTGCCTAATAAAAAATGTACCTAGCAGAATGTAACTCTCGAATAGGCTGTGCTCCAAAGGTCTAATCACCTCTCACACAGCTTTGAAAGTTGGAATGTACTTTCTCATAAAATAATCCTTTAATAATATACTTAAATCACACTACCCTCTGACAGTGATTATATAGGGAAATATGTTGTAAGTTTCTCCCTGGGCTATCTGGAATGCGAAATCTTTCCTCCGCCCACATCCAATATTCATTCATTCACTCATATTCATATTCTCCCTCCGCTCCCCCCTCTCTCTCTCTTTTTCTCACTCTCACTCTGAAACACACATATACACACACATACACACTGCTAAAAAGGCTCCCATCAACACTATTTTCTAATGAAATTCCTTTTTCCATTCTTAATACAACCTTTTTCCAGAGGTTGTATTAACTAGAACATACTTCAGAAAGATCAGGGCAGATGCTATTCACTTATAGATAGAAAGCCAGGAGGGGATGGATGGGAAAGAAAGGGTTGTTCTATATCGTCTGTTCTGTGAAGCTTGTAAAACATAAGTTTTGATACCTTTGCTTCCTTGCTAGGTAGTACTCCTTCCTTAGCCTAGCCCACTACAGAGCAGAACATAATCTTGAGGGTTATTACCATACTCTTTATCCCTGAAACAAGCCCATAATTCTTTTGAGATTATCCATCATCATTTTTTTATTATTATTCACACAATCCATAACAGTAAGAGTGACATAAACTAAAAAACAATGCTTTCTATCATTCTTATTTCTATTTCACTTAAATAAGTGAATATATGGAACACTTGATACATACTTGATGCTGATGAGAGCATGAAGCTGAGTAAACTTGGACCCTAAAGGGCTATGTGGATTGTAACACTAGGGGTTTAGGCTCACAAACCTGTAATCAAGAGTCATTAAAATTTCAGGGTGACACTCATTCATACATCATATTGATGATAACAGTCTTGTATATTTTATACAAGTTGGCACATAAGCTACAGTGTGAAGCCTGACCCTGGAGGTAGAATGAAGGTAAAGATAATGCCATGGAGATGAGCTCTGAAGCTGGGGCTATGTTCCCATTGCTGGTCACTAGGACTGGTACAAACTGGACCACCTGGGACTTGTGTTAGAACAAGAAGAGAAAGGGGTTCTAAGCTTGGCTTAGGCAAAAATCTAAGCTTACTGGAGTTGAAGGCATAGGAATGGAAGGAGAACCAAGCTTCAGGAGTTAGGGAAGTCTGCGGTAGTTCCAGAATATACTAGCTGTTGAGGCCATTTCCAATTGCCAGTTCACATATTAAAAATACAATCATTCATAAACCAGACACCACCTGTACCGTACCTTCATATTCCCTTTGAAGTATCTTGATCAGGTTCCAGTTTCCACTGAACGATCCCAAAATACAAAAGAACATATATAACTGTGGTGATTTTTGCCTTGGGAAAAGTCCCTTGAAGAGGCAATATACGCAGATGCCTTGACTGGGAAAGCAGAGAAGTCTACAGAAGGTGTTAGGATAGTAAGAGTGAGAAGTTCTTTGTTTAGGCAAGATATTTCTAACTAAAAAAGTGAGAATGTAAACCTTATTGCTTTCAGTTGGAGGATGGCTGGCAGGTGGCTGATTCAGCTAATGTTGGAGTTTAAAAGAAATTGGCAGGAGATTCAGGCAGATGTGGTCTGAATACTTCCCTAAAGAGATTAGACTGAGTCACAAAAAGAAGTATAAAATGGAGAGGCAGGAATTCTGGGTCCTAATCCAAGTTCTGTCACTGACTTGTTACTTGGGGTTTCAAAATATGATACACCCAGCCCAGGCTTTGACAACACATCTTCACTGAAAACCTCTGTTCATAGGGGAAAAAAAGGAGGATCAGGAAAGTTGCAGAAATATGAGTGATGGTGCCAAGATTATAACAGGCATTCATCAAGTTATCATACTCATCCCTTTGTTAATCATTGCTGAAAATTTTCCACCTGGAATTCTTTTACAGGTAGTGGCAAAAATGCTAACATAAAAGAGTAATGTCAAATAGTTGCTCCAGAGATTAACGGAATTTTTTTTCTCCCTCTGCAGGATAGATAAAGCACGAGACTTTCGCATCAAAGAATTGAGTAACATCCTGATTTTCACCTGTTATTGTTTCATGTGAAATAGCAAAATGGTCTCTACTTAGATGTTTTTCACAAGTTACATTTTAAAATAGGCATTGCTAGAAGAGCAATATAATTTATGCTATTAATGTGTTCAAATAAAATAAACATGCTATAATTCTACTCAAAATATTAAGGTAATATTTTCACATATTTCATTTGAAGTCTTCATTTAATTGAAGTAAATTGGGAAGAAAACAAGAAGCTAAGTAACACTAAAAAACTGCACTGGGTTTTAGGATTTGCTTTTATTTAAATCAGGAAATAAATTTGACTATACCTCCAATTAAGAATAAAAATTCTATCTAAATCCACCTCCCCCGCCCCCAAATCTCTTCATTATATTTTAAAATCTTGGAAGGGTCTGGACTTCATTAAGAAAAAGGTGCAAGAAGCAGACATTATTAAAATAAATATTCTTTCTCTTTATTTCTCTCATCTATATATTGATTGCCATCAATATACATAATTTAATTTTTTAAAAAATCTTAATTTTAACATGCTGATATATAGAATTATAATGTGCAACAGAATTACAGAAACACTATAACTTAGGAATGAATAATATATACTATTTATAAAGTGGAGGTTTGGAATTCAGAATATATTTCTTCATGAAAGCAGTATTATATACAACCATGAGATGTCATGCCAAATTGTAAAAGCCATTTAAACCATGATATGGCTAAGCTATAGCTTTAAATTATCTAATAACCAAGTAAAATATTGCCTATAAACAATACATTTAGAATTCTATTTTTGGATTCTATGAATATGTATTCCTCTCCCCTCTCCTTAACTGCACTAACAGAAAGAAAAAAGGGTGAATAAGGCTACTTTGAGTCCTGGAAATTATTCTTCAGAGAGAGTGCATCATGAAAAGAAGAAAGAAAGGTTTGTGAAGAAAATTCAAGTCATCCTGATGGGGCCAGAGTTTCTAAGTCAGGGACAGATAACAGTAGATAGGGAACTCTAGATGTTACACAAAATGGGAACTATTGTACAAGAAGGTCATTTATAGACAAGTTTTTTTTAAAAAGTTCTAATGATAAGCATGCTATGTGCTTTTTATTATTATTAATACTAGCCTTGTAAAACTATTTTTTAAAAGCTGATCATAGAGGAATAGAAATAGATTTATTTTTTCATTAAAATATATTTTGCAATAAAGGACATTTCAAAGTTCAGTGTAGACATTCTTGTGTTTCAAACCACCTCTACGTAGGTCATATGATACTTTAACAGTAAATCTTATGCCAAATAAAACTCTAAAAAAAATAAAAACTCAAAAGTTTAACTAAGATGTCTATTCTTTCTAAAGATGGTAGAGCTTTTAAATGTTCCACCTGCTAGGTTAGTCTTTGATAAGACTTGGATTTTACTCAATGGTTCTCAACTAGGGGTGATTCTGCCCCACAGGGGACATTTGGCAATGTTTGAAGACATTTTGTTTGTCACAACTGGGGGAGGGTTACTGCTTTTATTTAGTAGGTTGTATTAGTTTCCATAACAAATTACCACAAATTAAAAAATTACTACAAATATGGTGGCAAAAATAACAGAAGTTTATTCGTTCACATTTCTGGAGGCTGGAAGTCTGAAATCAAAGTCTTGGCAAGGCCATGCTCCCTGTGAAGGCTCTAGTGAAGAATCCATCTCGGCCTCTGCCTAGCATGTAGTAGTTGCTGGCAATCAAGATACTTAATAGCTGCATCACCCCAATCCCTGTCTCTGTCTTCACATGGTCATCTTCCTTCTGTGTGTGTTTGTATCTCTATATCCACATCTCCCTCTCCTTTCTTTTATAAAAACCACAGTCATTGTAATTAAGGCTTACTTCAATCTAGTATGACCTCATTTTACGTTATTACATCCGCAAAGACCCTACTCCTAAATAAGATCACTTTCACAAGTACCAAAGGTCAGGAATTAAACATATTTTAGGGGGATAAACAATGCACTCACTATATATGTACAGGCCAGGGTTATTGCTAAACATTTTATAATAGCAGCCCCCACAACAAAGAATTACCCAGCCCAAAATGTCAATAATGCCAAGGTTGAAAAACCCTGATTTTGAATAGATATACGTCCTCAACCCTGATTCTTCAAAATGATAATTTTTAATAATCTTCAAATAGCCCTGTGGCCCTATGGTCATGTTATACATAATGTAGGTGCAGATATTTTAAAGCATGAACACTTCTTGCTACCCTTCACTACCAACCACACCCTCCTCCCAAGGACCTATTTTTGAGGACTGGATAGAGTGCTGAAATGCAATCCAGGAAACCAGTTATAGCTATTAGCCAGCTCACTGCTCTTGGCTATGTAATGAAAGCACTTTGGGTTTCAAGATCAATCAAATGAGATCTCTAAATTCCCTTTCAGGTTCTTAGAACTGTATAACCGTAAGGCTATAAAAAGATTCTGGTTTGAAATTAGGAACACATTAGTTACAATAATCTTAATAACTTTAAAAATGCCAAAAAAATGCTATTTTCAATGAAAAGAATTACACCTTTTGGAAGATAACATCTATTATTTCTATACCAACATCTGAGATATTTTGTTTTGCCTGAATAGTGACAATGTTTTATTAGGAGTAGAGAATTTATTTTTAACAAAGTGTAGTAAGGTTTGTTCTTTTACATCAGTATGTATGTCATAAGTTGTTTATTTCTAAGATTCACCTTATATTGTGAAATATGTAAGGTCAGCTATATAAAATTAACTTCAAAAGATTACAATTTAGGACAAACAGCCTCAACACATATAACTTGTTTCTGTTGAAGGGTATACATTCCTTTGGAAAATGGTACCTAAGAACATAAACAGATGACCACTTCTCAACTATCCTTCTGGTTTAATGCCTACCTTAACTCAAGCTTTCTCAGACAGAATTGAATTCTTTGTTTCTTTACAAACAATCTCAAACTAACAGAAACATTTCAAGATCAGGACATTTTTTTCCCCTGAACCACATGAGAGTAAGTTGCTATCTTGATCACCTAAGCCTCTCTAGAACATTATTGTATATTTCCTACAAAGGACATTGACCTACATCATCCCAACACTGCCATTAAAATCAGGAAATGAACATTTATGGAGCACCACTTCATCCCCAAATCCCATCTAAATTTCAACAAAAGTCCCTATATTTTGTAGCAAAAGGTTTCAGCTCAGAATGGCCTGTTCCCATTAGCTGCATGTTTCTCCAGTCTCTCCTGACTTTCATGACCTTGACACTTCTGAAAATCCGAGGAAAGTTCTGTTGTAACATGATTCGATTCTAGGTAGGCACATTTGGCAGGAACATCACAGAGGTGATGCTCTGTTCTTCTCATTGTATTCTATCAGATGGCACATCATTTTTTTTGTTGTTGTTCTCTTTACTGATGATATTCACTTTGATCATTTGATTAAAGTGGTGTCTGCCAAGCTTTCCCACCGTAAAGTTACTCTTTTTCCCTTTGTATTAATAAGAATTCTGTGGGTAATTACTGTTACTATGAAACTGTAATATTTTGTGCTTCATCAAATTTTCCATTGATTCATTTAATTAATGTATATCAGTATGTACTCATGAATCCATTTCTCCAAGAAGTCCTGATTTACTATTAGTAAAGAATGGTATCAGAATCCAAGATCTGGGTGCCAAGTATACTTACAGCTATTGGGAAATCACTGCTCCATCTCAGTGGACAGAACTAAGAACACACGCATGCATATTCATACATACACACATTCAACATATGTATAATGTATATAATATGCATATGTGCATATGATATGCACGACATATATTTTCTATACATACACATGCTTATATCTATATATCTATATGATATAGATACATAGACATAGACAAAGGTAAAGAGACAGTTAAAACAGTTAAAGTCATGAATGGATGAATGCACACTGATACTGTCAATTGCCATCCAACACCACAGCGTTCATTCTACTTACTCCACTATCTTTATTTCCTTCTTGTCTAGTGAAAAACCTGGATTCTGGTATCCTTTTTAGATTACATATTTCATCAATCCCCCTATTACCAAATTTACCAAATTTCCATCACCACTGCCATACTTGTCCCCACAGGGATGTCCTGCCTCACTGCTCAGGCTCCAATCTCTTGCGCTGGTCTGACCATCCTGCATGCTTTACTGCACACCTTGATTGGGATCAGACTGCATGTCTGGCTGCCCTTGCACAGATGCCTTTGTCACTTTGCTGAGCTCTGAGACCCTGTGCAAAGCTGCCCCTCTGCAGGAGCATCCACTTCATTATGCTCAGGATCCAACACTCCACCATCCTTACTGGGCTTGGCCTCTGATACCTTGATCTGGGGCCTTTCAGGTAAGGATGCCTCCCTGCTCTATAGCTATAGGACCCATTCAGGGGAAGATGGGAGGGAGAAGCGAGAAAGGAGGAAAGGGGGTGAGGGTGACAGAAGATCAGGAAAAAGAGTCAGCTGAACTAATTCTTAACAAATGTCTGAATAATGTAATTTTATTGTGATGATAAATTTAGGGTAAAAATTTTGACACATCAGAAACATCCCTATTAAAGGTAGGCTTATAGTTAATTTGTTCCTTTAGACAGTTCAAATGCTTTGAAAGATAAAAACTGCTAGCACTTTCTTCTGAGATATGGAGTAACAATGCCAGATACATGTGGGTACTCAAATAACACTTGTTTCAAAAAATATTACTAGTCAGCTGCTGTGTTGGAAAGAGGCATATACTAGGGAAGGGGGTTGATCAAGGAAGCACAAAAGCCAGGTCCTCTGGAAGTTAAAATGATCATTTCCAATGACTCCATGGCAGATATTTTTCTAAAGACAAATATGATCCATTCCCCCAAGTTGTTCCATGTAAAATTTATAATAATGATGTTTAAATATTACAATGTATGTAATATTTCTCCTTTATAAAGATATTTTACATTTCTGAAAAACCCTAAAAGAGTCAAGGTGAGTCCCTGTGCCTAACTTTATTCCAGGATTCAAACTGTGTCAGCATGTCCTTCAGCTTAAATCAAACGTTTAGATTCAAACACTGTGCTCTCTGTCAGTGGTTCCAAATTTTCACAGACATACCCAATTAGCTAAGAGAGACAACTGAACATTGTGTGTAAGCATTGCATTTAAGTAAACATGCATTAGATTGACCAATGCCAAATTTCCTGCTCCACTGCTTCGCTGAGTACGTAGACTTGGACAGTTAGTTAACTAAAGCCACAATTTCCTCATCTGAAAGCCAGGGACAATAAAAGCTAACTCAGAGGCCTATAAACTGCATAGTGCAGTGCCTGGCACACAGTTACCATATAATAAATATGATAATTTATAGCCATTTTTATTATGAAAATTTGCCTCCAAGTCTTAGGTTAACAGAACACCTATCTCCAAGGCTGTAGTTTAAAGCATCTGGATAAAAAATATCCAGTAAACCTTACCACATCCTTTAGCAAAGAGGAAGCTGCATTTCACAGAGATCAACACAGTATCTAGAAAACAAGCTGAGGTTGCTTGACAATTTTTAATTCTGGCTTCAAATTAGATGCCAACTTCATGGCTCTTATCTGATACACTATTCCATAATTTTAGCTTAAATAGAGATAACAGGACAGTTTTTACACCATATACAAACAGAGACATTCCCTCCTCCTTTCATCCCATTTATTTACACCTTCATTTATTCCATTTTTATTTGTTTCCTACTTTTTTTCTCTTTAGAAATCTGCTCTGGATAACAATCAAAACCAACAGAATAAGTATCTACCTAACAGCACACGCTTTAGCCATATTTCAAAGCAATGGTTTTCAACCTGATTAGAATCTCATGGGAAGATGTGTAAACTCCTAATGTCTAGGCTGAATGCCAGGCCAAATGAACCACAGACTTTGAAGACAGCATCCAGGTATCACTATTTTTAAAGCTCTTTGGTAATTCTGACGTCTAGCCAAGTGGAGAACCAAAGTTCTAGGACTACCCCAGAATGTACTGGTTCTCAGAACTGCAATCCTCTGAGGGGAATGATAGGTGAATCAGGCATAAAAGAATTGGAGATACCCAGAGAGGGGGGAAAAGTACTGGACAATTCTTTACACGTGGTATGATGGAAAAGAAATGTGCGGCAGGGCAATTTAGAAATTGACGTTATCCAAAATGTTTTGTCCAAGTTAACAACTAGGACTTTTAAAAGGCATTTATAAAAAAAATGAACAGTCTTACCTTTTGATTATCTTTCCTTCTTTACGGTATGTTTCAAAACATCTACATGCTATAAGCTCATGAAAATAAATCCTAAGGAAAGGTTGAAAACTTTGTGTAGAATAATGTCCGATTCTAGTTACTGACGGCCACTGTGTACCAACTTGAGAGGCTGGTGTGTTCTATTACCATCCCTGGCTGCTAACACTTAGAGATTTACAACACAGAAGGCAGGTTAGATGGAATACTCTCAACATAAAAAGTAATTACAAACAGGTGAAGCTAAAATGGCAAACTTGGTGTTGGCTCCGGTAATGTTTTGTACATAAATTCCTCAAAGTGTCTTAAACAAACAAAAACAAAAGAAAACAAGAAACAACCACAAAAAAACTTTGTTTTCAAAGACCAAAGACCATGGTGTAAAAAGAAGACACACGCACGTTATCCTGTAAGATGTGAGGACTTTGGTTAGTTGATGGGTTACGTTTTTTTTTTTCCCCTCAAAGCCAATCCACCTGCTAGGAAGAAGAAAAGAGGTCATACTTGGGCCTTGCTATCCATTCCATTCAAATGAAGGGAGTAGGCCTTAGGGGATGTGGCTTCCAGAAACTGTGCCACACTACCGCAGGCCAAAGTCGCGGGCTGGCCCCCGCACTCACCCACGTACCCTACCGCCCTGTTCCCAGCAGAAACCAGACCCTGCCCTACTACCGATGCCCGGGCTCGCGGGGCGCTGTTCGTTCCGCATTCACTCCGAAGAGCGGAGGAGCGCGAGCCGCCCCAGCTCCCCGGTTCAGCTTAGGTAACCCAAGCGTAGCCAATGGGAGGCCGCCGCCGCCGCTCGCCACCCGCCCTCGCCAGCATCCCCGCGCCTCTCCCTGCGCCCCGACCGGGCGATGCCCTCCGCCCGCGGGGACCCGAGCCTCGCGCACTCCTCCCCGCCCGGCCCTTGCGCTCGTCCCACCTGGATCACTGCCGTCCGCCAGGCTCGGGCGCGCCGCGGCGAGGAGGCACAGGAAGGGGAGCAGCCGGGGCGTTGGCCCCCGGGGCCCCCGCAGGCTAGGGACGGCACGCATGGCGCTGGAGGGTCCGCCGCGGCTCTCCTGGAGGCTGCTCCCTCGGCTCGCTGCCGTCGGCGTCCGGAGTCCCGGTGAACACTCGCCGGTGGCCCAGCGCCCACTGCCAGTCCCGGGGGCAGGACGCGCGAGAAAAGGCGGAGTGGGAGGGGCCGGGCTGCCTGCCCTATTCCCCCGAGAGGCTCTTGCCGCGCCCGGCCCTCCATCAATTATGCAGCCCGCTGCCGGCTCCGGCGCGCCCGGATGTGCGGTGCAACCTCCGGCCGCATCCTCTCGGGCCTCCGCCCTCTGGGCTCCAGCAGGTCGGACAGGGAGCTTGCTGCAGTGGCTGCGCAGGTGATGGCTAGCGCGCCTCCTCAGGGAGAGGTTGTAGCCTTTGCAGTTCACCTGAGGCGGGATTCACTTATTTGCTTTGCTGGGACAGAGGAAAACATAAAGGACACTTTTCTGCTCCCCTTCTCCCGGACATCTTTGGGCTTTCTTATTAAAAAGGCTTATTTCTGCGCTGGAGAAAGATTCTATCCAGCTGCCCCGACACCCTGGACTAATCTTTCTTTGCTCTGCCTACCAGTCACACACACTCTCTCTTCCAGTCTCTGAAGGCTTAACTCATTCTCTCCGGATTAAGGTTTCAGAGTCCCAAGGCCCCATAGTGTGTCTGATTTTATTTTACTTTTGTTTGCTTAGCCTAACAGCTTTGGGGGAGCCACCCAGAGCTCAAGAAACAAAACCTAACGAAAGCAGAGACGG
This sequence comes from Propithecus coquereli, assembly GCF_000956105.1. Taxonomy (NCBI): domain Eukaryota; kingdom Metazoa; phylum Chordata; class Mammalia; order Primates; family Indriidae; genus Propithecus; species Propithecus coquereli. The sequence goes on from NW_012150507.1 coordinate 930,491, forward strand.
TGTAAACTGCACAAAGATGGGGACCTTTGTAAAAATGGAACATCGTTTAAGATAATGCTGTCTTCTTACCAGCAAGGCTGTCACTTGGAATTTTCAATGCCCCGAACTAAATGAAATAAAAACAACTAAAACCTAGTGCTATCTGGGAAGGGAGGAGGAATCTACATTGTAACATAAAAACACATCGAGATTTGATGACTCTCTGAAATGTTATATATAACACATTAAAAAGATATTTTTAAAGTCCTTCTCATGAGCTTTGTTCCTTCCCCCTTTATTTTTTGAAAGTCAGCTTTGACATTCATGAATTCAAAATATATCAGTGTCAAAGAACAGGACTGAAAAAAGTGTTAGGTATAAATTTTGAAAATTGAACTGTTTAACAAGAACTATGCTTACTCCAGACAGCAAAGGTTAATTTTTAATTGGTATGCATTACTAAAATATTACTGTTCCTGCTTTAGTATTACATGTACAAACTTTGGAAAAGAATGTAGATTATTCGAATTGGTAGTGAGAGAACATGAGTGCTACAATTCATTCAACAATATTATCTCCCAAGTCCAGACGTTGTGTTCAAAATAGGCTGGATGTACTGCAAAGAACATGTGTACACATCCCACACACACACTAATTAATATAGAGAATTATTTATATGTGAACTACAAATCTAAAGAAAGCTTCCTCTCAGTCTGAAAATTATGGCTACGGTGATTAAACCTTTTGAACAAAGCCTTATAAGAGGCCTCGAGGGACTAAAACTTATACACTGTGAACCGCTCAGGGATTGCTAAACCCAAATTGCCTAACCGATGGCTGCTTAAATCATGCCCCTGTCTTGCTGCACTGCATCCTGTCCCAGTACTAACTGCAAACATTTCCGTATACCTAGGCAGAGTTTTAACAGTAAGCACTTCTTAGACCAAATGGAACTCTGATTGACCAATTAGTCCTATAAAGTCCTTAGGCACAAATGCACCCTTCTTCAAATGAGCTGACCTTATTTAAAAAACAATTTTCTTTTCAGTTGAATCAGCCTGTTTATGAACAGGAAAAAGTGACTTGCCCAAATTGATGCTAATTCCTACTGTTGCTTTTGTTGTTAGAGCAAAACAAGTTGAGAAATAAATATAATTCTTGTTTTGTTAAGCATTTTAAAAGTCTTTTCACTATTGTTACTGTTCTATATTTAGATATTTGATTTTTGGGGGGGGGGCCTTATTCACCCTCCACTTTTTCAAATGCTCCATATCCTTTAAAACCAGCTTATCTATTAACTTCCCTGTACAGGTTTTTCTGACCTTTCTGGTCCAAATTGGCCTTTCCCTCCATGATGAAATAAATACGGCCACAAACACTTTGACACTCTCCTTATCATAAGGTGCATTGAGGGGGAAGGAGGGTCTTCTATTTTCTCCCCTTCAGTTGAGTGGGCTCTGTGACTCCTCTAACCTACTAAATATTGCTGAAGTAACACTGCCTGGGCTTCCAGCTCCAGACCACAAGAGTTTCTACTTCCTGTCTCTTGAAACCCTTGCTCTTAGAAGACAGCTGCTAGGTAAGAAGTACTACTATTCTACCCTGAAACCACCACTCTGTGAGAAGCCCAAACTATATGGAGGATCCTGTCAAAATAAAATCAGATCAAGTATTAATAAAAAGGAATATGAGGGTTTATTGTATATACATACAAAAGAACAGTTCACAAACCAGGAGACTTCAAATCAAAAGTGTTGAAGAAGATTGACTCACAAGAATTATAGCTTATAAAGCATCCATGAGGAAGTGCATTGACCTCTATTGTGCTTGAATATTAAAAATTTCCACTCCTTTTAGGGCAAATAGAGCTGTATAAGCATATTTGTCTGTAGCTGATTGGTTCAATTTTATCATACTGACAAGGAAGAAAAGCTAAAGTTTTATTTATGGTTAGAGCTCTCATTTCCAGAAAATCAAGATAGCTTGAGTTTCAGTTATGTGGCTATGGTGGTGGATATAGGGTTATACCCAAACTGTGGCCTCGATTTTGACTATACTTTAATAATTGCCACCTTTTGGTCATCTCTCAGTTGAACTGAGAATGAGACCAGTATTAGGTGTTACTTTCTGTCACCACATGTTGTGTCTGTCTTTGTGGTCATCTGAAGATGACAAACCAGGATTCCAGTAGGTTCTTCCAGTGATTCATATTCATGTCGTTTTTGTTGTTCCACCCTTATGGAGATCATTTGACAAGTCAGTGACTACCAACAAGCATTTAAGATTCTTGAGAGAACATAAGGTACAAGGGAGATTATCAATATGATAATAGGAAGATGATACCAAGAGCTTGAAAAATACCCCTAAGCCAACTCCCTAAAAGCCGATATTTAACCAACTAACTAGATCAATTGATGGTGCCTCCCTGATCTGGTGGAATACTTGTATCTGATCGATCAGATCTCTACAATTCGGGGCTATAATTCCTAACTTACTGACATAAAAACAGCATTTGTTTCTAATAAGAACACAGGCTCCTTGCAAGCTTAAAGTATCAAAAACTCTCCCATTTGGAGTAGAACTGATGTTCAACTCACTGCAGATTGTATCTCTTGTAGAGAATTTACATTTTCATTAAAATTCTTTTCAAGAGCTGTAGAAATACAGATGCATGATCTTTATAATCCAGACACATCTAGTCAAGGGAACAGTGCTCTAAGGAAAGAATGAAATCCAGAACTCTTCTGTATAACTGAGTTTAGAAGCTCACAAGAAATTCATTTTGAGGGGGAGGGGATTTGTTTATGTATGAAAAATTCCAAGTTAAGAATTTGACTAGCATTTAGAAAGTTAATTTGTATCCTAGGAGTTTTTTCACTTTTTTGTGGCCCCAGGAACTGTCTCATTTTCATATTTGAGTTCTAGGATATTTCTGGTGATAATCTCAGTACTGTATATTTAGTTTTAGTTTCCTGGGAGGAGTGGGGAAAGAGGGAGTGAAGACAGTTTACTTCTATACTGCCAGTTTGGAACCAGAAGTTCAAGGTGGATATTGAACAAAGTTCATCTTCAAGTGCTCAAATGGTTGTGATGGTGAATGAGTTATTCTTAGGGCCACTTTGATGGTCTTTCTAGGATTATGGGTTTGATAAGTCAAGCATTGATTATAGACAAGCCTAGCTACTTTTGAAACATCTCCCCACCAATATTGTATAAGAGTTTGAATCATTTAATCAACTCCATGATGAGCAAAAGTATGGAAAGCTCAGAGGAGTGGCAACTTTAGGGGTTCAGGAAGTACCACACAGCTATCTGGGCACTCCCAGAATTCCTCAACTATTTTACATTCCTTACTCATGCAATCTTTTTTTTTTTTCCAGTTTCTAAGGCACATTTTTACCATTCTTGTAAGTGTTGAATTTCTTTTATGTCCTTTGGATGGATTTTACTCAAGGATTTAGTTCATTAGTTGAGATGGGTTTTTGGTGGCAGTTTTAGCATGGAAATCAGCCATGTCATCTCCCTGATATTCAGGATATCTTTTGTGAATATGAGTTTCAATTTTTATGATAGCTACTTCCGAAGGCCACAATAATGCAGAGAGAAAGTCAGCAATCTGAGACCCATTCTTTATAGGCATTATTTGACATTAAGGATCCCCTCTGTTTCTGTAGCATACCAAAATCATGGGCTATTCCAAAAGCACAGCTGGCATCAGTATAGACATTTACAGTCTTTTTTGCTATTTTACAGGCTCAAGTAAGGGCAAATAATTTTGCAGTTTGGGCTGAATTAAATTTGGAAAGAACTCCTCTTTATAATAATTCATTTTGGCTTGTAACTGCATACCCAGCTTGATATTTTCCTTCAGAATTTTTGGCATAGGAGCCATCAACGTAGAGCACAGATTCTGGATTGGCTAATGGGGTTTCTTTTAAATCCAATCTGGGAGTCAAGTTTTTGAGAAATCCATTTGACACAGCTATGAGTCTCTCCTTCATCATGTAAAGGTAAGAGGATAGCAGAGTTTAAAGAGTTGTAGCAAAGAATATGTAGATTTGAAGGTGACAAGAGCAGAATCTCATAAGATGTTAATTCGCCTGCTGGCTGAGAAATGCTGGGTACATTTAATATTTTGCAAACTTTCTATAGCATGAGAAACCTGTAGGCATAAGCTGTTGCCTTGAACAAGTTATGAAGAAAATTCTACATTGTTGGCACTTGCAGCTACTGTCTTTAAGCAATTTGAATGTGTCCTCGCTACCAGTCCTACCTGTAGGCTATACTGGGCTGTGGGTCTATTTTGTCCACCATGTTTTGAGTGAGGACTCCCAGAGCCTGATTGGTTCATTCATGAACAAACAAAGTGAAGGGCTTAGCATAAGCATAATACAGGAGGATTTTGCAAAGCCTGTTTTAGTTCAGTAAGGGCCTCTTCATATTTGGTCTTCCAAAGAAGAGGTTACTATGCACTATTTTTAGTTAGTTCGTAGAGTGGAGAGGCCAGGAATAGGATCTATAATATCCTGCAAGTCCAAGGAATCCTTTGAATTGCTTTTTAGTCACAGGTTGAGGATAATTTTGGATAGTATTTATTTTTTTCTGGAGACAGAAAGATTCCTTTTGCAGAGAAGTTACAACCTAGATAATGTACTTCTTGTGAAAGTCAAAGCTTATCTCAAGAGGCCTTTTGGCCCTTATAAGCCAGCTGTTGTAACAGATATATTAAGTCAATTTCTGAGTCCTCTTAAGTTGGAGAACAAAGAAGCACATCATCTGCATATTGAATCAAGGTAGAATTTCTAGGAAATTGCAGTGTTCAAATCCTGATGTAAACTTGTAAAAAGTATGAGTTAGCCTTGGTTAATGCTTGATTATTAATTATTAATTACTGTCCAAGTATATTGTTGATTTTTCCAAGTAAAAGCAAATATTGGCAGTTTTGTATATAGAAATTCTTATACATATATATGAATATATATATATATTCTAATCTAATGTCTAATCTAATGTCTGTTCTACCAGATGTTGCAGTTCTGTTAAAGGAGTTACCTCCCATTCTAAGTTAGATTTTCTTAGTAAGTTACTGTGTGCAGTCCACTAACAAAATGGGCTAATAAAGCCACTTCATCATCGTGGGCTTTAAAGCCAGAATACTGTTTGAAATTTTCCTCTATGTGGATTTGATAGTCTGCAGCAAATTCATTCCTTTTTGTTTACAAGATTGGATTATGACTCAGTCTATTCTCATTGGAAATATGTGATGGATATCTTCTAATAGTTGTTGGCCCATTTTTTTCTGACTCTTTGTATTCCCTATTTAAAGGCATGCTTAGTAAGATCCTCAAGATATCTAGTGGGATTATCCCAACAGGCTTTTTCTAGCCATTTTCAATTATCTCCTGTGCCTACTGCCATACAGACGAATTGACACAAATCAAAAGCCTTGGATCATAGGCTCCTAGGAGAATTTTTAATTCTTCTGTAAATTTGGTTTGATCCCTTTTGGATCACAAAAGTCTTTTATAATGGCTCAGAGCTCTGCAAGACCAGGGTTTAAATTCACCTCGTACATGTACTCTTGGCTCATCTGAAGGGCTAATTTTTAAAGGAAGCTGGTGTTGAGGAGGTTAAAGTGGAAAAGGCAAGAGATCAAAGGGGTTAATGGGTTCAGAATAATCAGGCAGTGGAGGATTAAAAAAGAAGCAGAGGGATCCACAGCAGGGTCTATAGAGTCGGTCTGAGTTCTAGCTTTTAAATTATTCATGCATCTAGGAGATTCTTTTGTAAAGGCTATTTTGAATCATTCTGTTTTTTAGAAGCCTCTGAATAGGAATCAATGAGGACATTCCACTGTCTCTGAGATGTTTCAGTTCCTTTCTTTTCAATGGCACCCCCAAAATGAACTATTTTATCTAAGTTTAAGGTTACCCAAGGTGGCCACTGCAGTCTCAAATTATCCTTTGTAAAATCCACCCATTTTTCCAAAAAGGCCAAGGATCCTGATCCATAGTGGTATACATATAAGAAGCAGGGATTTCAGACAGAGGAAGGGAAGGGGTCACGGACTAGGTGGAACCTATCTTTGCCTCAGATTCCCTAAAATAAATGTATGTATAGGGAGCCTGGTAATTCTACTACTCCCCAGAAACACAGGTAATAACCATTTTTCTCCCCTTACAGACAGAAGGATGACTTATGAAGAAACTTCAACAAGGCACAAGTATGCTCAACAAAGCACAAGTATGCAACAATAAAGTTGAAGAGCTCGAAATACAAAGAGCAGATCTTGGATCTGAGAGCGACTTACACTTGAACTTCGTGGGGAGCAGGAAAGCAATGAGTGCCTCAGGCTCTGTGGCTACTGACACCTGGTTACTCACCCGCCTTGGGGCTCATCAAGGGTTTTCTTTGGATCTCACTTCTGACACCAGAAACTGTTAAAAATAAAATCAGACGAAGTAAGAAAAGAATGTAAGAGTTTATTGTACATACAAAAGAACAGTTCACAAACCAGGAGACCTCAAACTGAAAGTAATAAGAAGCTCTCACTCACAGGAGTTACAGCACAGCCTATAAAGCATCATTGAGGAAGTATGATGATTTCTATTGTGATTGGTTACTATAAACTCACATTCCTTTTGGGGCAAGTAGAGCTGTATAAGCTTATTTGTCCGTAGCTGATTGGTTTGTTTTAATCATATTGACAAGGAAGAAAAGCTTAGGTTTTGTTATGGTTAGAGCTTGCATTTCTGGGAAATCAGGATAACTTAAGTTTCCATTATATGGCTATGTATGGTTGACCTAGGGCTATATCAAAACTGTGGCCTCCATTTCAATTCGTTTAACAGCTCTGAACAATAATATGCCATACGGAAAGAGAGAGAGGCCAAGGAGCAGTGAAGTGCCAGATTAGCGGACCCTTCTTAGAACCTGCAGACAAGGCAAGCCCCCAGCTGAGCACCACACAATGATCCAGTTGATGCCCCTTGGAGCAGAAGAAGTGTCCAGATAAGCTTTGCCCAAACTCCTGGTGCACATAATTGTGAGGCATAATAAAATTGTTGTTGTTTTAGGCCATTAAGTTTTGGGTAGCTTGTGTCACTACAATAAATATACAAACACTGTCCTCTAAACTCATACTGTCTTTAGGATTAATTTGAAAATTAATAATTTACAACCTTGTGGTTTGATCTTCATTGTGGTTTTAAATTTCAATTTAAATATT
>NW_012150507.1:938142-939858 GCF_000956105.1 Propithecus coquereli
ACTACACCATGTATTATTCCCTCCCCAATTTCCCTCCCTACCCAAATTCATAGGGTAGGCAGGCCTATGAATTTGATGGGGTAGTCACTATATTGATTAAGTTACATTTGATAAGACTCCATTTTAGACAACTGAATGGAGAAATTCCTACTAAGAGAGATAACGTCCTGCTTGTCTGAAAGAAGGAAACAGCCACATTATGAACTGCCTTTGGAAAGGCATAACCTTCAGGAGCTAAACATCTCAGTCCTACAAACCCAAGAAATTAAATTCTGCCAACAACCAGTGAACTTGGAAGAAGTCCCAAAGTCTCAGATGAGATTGCAGCCCCAACTAACACCTTCATTACAGCCTTTTAGACCCTGAGCAAAGGACCCAGTAACTGGATTCTTCACTCATGGAATCTGTCTGAGCATAAATTCTGTGTTGATTTAAGCCACTTAGTTTGTGATAATTTGTTATGCAGCAATAGAAAACTAATACAGAGTTTCCCTCAGGTGTGACTCTAGTTACACTGCAAGAAAATGGTTCTATACTTGAACAAGGTCAGGAATGAATATGAGAGGAAAATGAAGAAAGTACTCCAGTCAGCTCTGATGATATTAAACAGAATTAATGAAAAGTTCTAGAACTACTCACCAGGTTGTATCATTTCTAAATTGAAACCTATGACCAACTGGCAGTCATTTGCCCTCATTTTCTGCTAACATATCCTAAATTTATTATATATCATAAATTGTGTAGACAATCTATGAAGTATCCTTGATCTCAGGGATGGAAGCTTTCTTCTACACCCCAGGGGATCAGTCATAAACTGGCCTAAACTAATGAGTATAATCTCATCCCCCATAGAATGGTGTGTCTAGAAGGGGAGCATAGCTGATGAGATATAAGAGCAAATCTTCTGTAGAGGGTTTTCTCATTATAGAGGAAAAAAGCTGCAAATTGAGAAAACTTTTTGCCTCACCTCCCTGTCCCCTTCCTGTCATGGTGCCTGGATTGGTAGTGGCAAATCTGCAATTATGTGACAAGCCAACATTTCTAAGAGTAGTAGAGGAGAAAGAAAAAAGGAACCTGGTTCCTTGTTGACATCATCAGGCTGCTGCACCAACCCTGAGATGTCTACCTCCAACCTTATGTAAAACAATAATAATATTAATAATAACTACTAGTTACAGCACTGTTATTTTGAACAATTGCAACTGAATGCATGTCTGTCTATTCCAGGACTTTCTGTCATTTACCTTAGTTTAAATATAAAGCCGTATGTTGTGCCTTAGAATTCCCATTGTCTCCACACGGAATTCTCCTTCAACCTCCTAGCTTTAATGACTCACCTTTGCTGTGAAGATAATAACCAATATCTAAGGTCTTTCATGGCATGGGCCGTAAGTAACTCTTTCCCTTACTTTTTAACATCTTCTGCCATCCAAACTCTACTTATCCAGAAATACTTGAGGTTCTCCCAAAGTTGACTCTTATGTGGCTCATTGACTTTACCTCTGATTATTTTCTTTCTCTTCTTTTTGTAATGTTTGAAATATTTTTGCCTATAGCTCTGCTGCCCAGTCCTAGGTTTCATTTCCATGTGTCCTTTTCTCCAGAAAGCTTCTCTGATTGTCCGGCTTCAAGAGCTTCTTCTCTGGCTTCCACAACACCTTGTATACACCCTTATCCCAGCTGTTGACACATTACGCTGTAATCGTTAATTTTATC
>NW_012150507.1:942773-944571 GCF_000956105.1 Propithecus coquereli
CTGGTCACCACGCCCTTCTCAGTCCATCTACAGTGAACGTGAACTTGAATGCCAAACCTGCCAAGATGGTGACTTTCCTTCTTGCCTTTCAGTTCTTTGTGATAATGAGGGCAAAGTGTAAGGGGACAGGCAGTTCTATCTTATAGTTAATGAGACTCTCTCTGTATTCTCTGGTGAAATTATGTCCTCTTTGGGAACCAGAAACTTTAAATCCACAGAACCCAGGGTTGGGGTAGGAAACACAAATTTCCTAATTTCCACTGCTTAGTTCCTGAGCTCATATAAATGTTGATTTAAAGCATACATTGTCCTGAAAGATGGCCCTCTATGCTCCCAAAGTGTCACTTCTGCACTGTCACTTCAACTGTGTCTTCAACAGGCAGTTCTGTCCCTCTATCAAATTGACAACTTCTGGGTGATGTGGATGTGATATGACCAGTGGATCCCATGGCCAGGTGCCCACTGCACCTGTTAGAAAACGAATCCCTTGGCCTGTTACAATGTTGTGTGGAATTCTGTGTAAGTGGATCAAACAATTAGCCATGGGGGACAGGTGCAGACTCAGACTCTGCAAATAGGAAAGACAAACCCAAACACAGAAGACATATCTATTTGTGTTAAAATGAATCACTGTCTTTTCCAAGAGTTGAAGGGGGCAATGTAATCCAGCTAGTTGGCTCCTTCAGGTGGTGGTGCCATATCAGAAATGCAGCATTGGTCTCTCCTATTGACAGATTGGAAATTCAGCATCTTCTGAAACTAGATCATCCATGGTGTTGTGGGTTGGATTGTGTCCCCTCAAAATTCATATGTTGAAAGTCCTAACCCCAGGAACCCCATATTTTGAGGGACCTTATTTAAAAATAGGGTTCTCAACATGTGTATTGTTTTGAGTTTTTATCATGTAAGTGTGTTTTGATTTTGCAAATGCTTTTAATGAAACATTTGAAATGATAAAAAAAATCATTGTTTGTTGGTTGTTGCAGATGTAATTAAAGTTAGTATAAGGTCATATTGGAGTAATGTAGGCCCCCAATCCAATGTGACTGGTGTCCTTATAAAAAAGAGTGGCATATGAATAGGCAGAGAAACATGCAGAGGGAAAATGATATGAAGACGCAGGGAGAATGCCATCTACCAACCAAGGAACACCTGAGACCACTACAAGCTAAAAGAGAGGAATGGAGAAGATTCTCCTTCACAGGCTTCAGAAGGAACTAACCTTGCCAACACCTTGATTTTGGATTTCTACTCTCCAGAACTCAGAGGCAATACATTTCTGCTGTTAAAGCCACCCAGTTTGTGACACTTTGTTGTGGCAGACCCAGGAAACGAACATACCTGGCAAGTAGAAAATCATGCTGTTAACACCATTCTTACTTCTTCCCTCTTTGCCAGCATGTTTACTCACTTCAAGTGACCATTGTCTCAACACTGAGCCTACCTGATGTCAACTGGGCATTACCGCATTACCGCAAATACCAAGACTTCACACTCTGTGCCCATTCCCAAATGTCCATCCACAGGCATTTTCCCGAGACCTCCCTTACCTCACATTTTCAGTGTTTTCCAATCCACATTTCTGACCAGTTTACCAAGCCATTTTCCACTGTCCATTAGTCTGTTCATATTCTAACCTTGGGTGCCTCCTTTTTCTTCAAAGTTGAACATGATTGACCTTGTTGAAAACTATACTTGGAGGCCACTGGATGTTGGGGGTGGAGGGAAGGAGAGTAGCAATAGACACAAAATCACAAGAGAAAAACCAAAGGTGAGGGGCAAAAAAAAATATTCATAA
>NW_012150507.1:944621-946224 GCF_000956105.1 Propithecus coquereli
ATTAAATTTTTAATCTCTGTCAATCTGATAGATGAAAAATGGCATGAATTTCCAGTTTACTTTGTATTTGTTTTATTATTAGCTATGGTAAGTACCTTTTTATGCTAAAGTCTGATGTGCAAATTTTGTTGCAGACAACAAAATCCAGTCGGACTAGTTCAGCCAGAAATATAATCTCTTAAAGGTGTTTAGATACTACTTGAGATTGTTGAACAAACAAACTCAAGGATAAAACTCCAGAAACACCAAAAACCGTGCAGTAAAATGGCTTGATATGGTTACCACTGGTGCCTTCTCCATCAAACATGAGATACCAGGGACTCAATGCCCACATCCACTACTACCTCCATCACTGATGTCACCTGTGATCCAGGACTTGCACTTGCAATTCCTACTGCCACCTACACCAGCAAAATTGGAGCACTGCTTTGCTGATCACTAGATGAGTCTCACTGAGGTGTGTCTATTGGTTGAAGTCAGGCTTGGCATTTGAGTTCTAATCTCAATGGGGGAAGGCAGGATTCATAATACAAAAATTTCCCTCAATACAGAAAGGTTTTCAAAATATGACAAGAAGCTTAAACATGTGAAATACTAACACCTGTACTCCCCACTACTGACAGGCAACCATTCTTCATACTTAATCTTTGAAACAAAAGCAGATACTTCCCCAACATAGTATACCTTCCACTCATTTCCAATGCACACACCTCTGACTTGTACAGGTGTGTTCTAAGATCCTAAGAGAGGAGCTGGTAATGTGTTCATTTGCCATATGCTTCTGTACAATTTACTAAAACTATTTTAACTGAAATTGTTCAATACTACCATTTATTTCTACTCCAACTTCCCTTTAATCATACTTCATCACATGTCAAATGGCATGATAAGAGTAAGTTAAGGGTACATTTATTAAGGATTTATTATAATGATTTTTGTTTTTCAGTCACTTCTGTGTAGAGACAAGTTCTTTCTAGCCACGCAAGTGTAGAAATGGCTTCGAAATATACAGAACTTCAGCTGTGTGACTCAGCCAGCACTGGGACTGAGCATTCCAACATGAAGTACAGTGCCAAAGACCAGGTCCTGATACTCTGGTGTCACTTAGCACCAGAAGTGAGTATAGAGTGCAGAAGATACCAGGTTACAAATGTATGGAGCCAGGAGCTGGTCTGTGGAAAATTCTTCCAATTATCAGACTAGTTAAGTTTAAGGGAAGGTTTCAATTCTCATCAACATTTAGCCAGAACTGAAGTTTGTCCTATCTGGGATATATTTTATAATACAACATCTATAATTACAAATGCGCGATGACGTTTTTTCTTTTATGATGGGAATTGTGTGAATTAGAATGTATCAGAAAAGGAAAGTTAGTGGGAAGAATTGGAGTACCTGCCACACTGCAACTTGTCTTGGCAGCACATTCAATGCACATGATTTTCCTTTTCTACTGTTGGGGCTCAGAAACTGATAGCCTAAAATATGACATTTTGACATGCTGAACTGAAGAAGCCTCCCAAATTCTCTCTGTCCTTCCCTGCCCACCCCACCCCCCCACCATCTCTCAAGGCTCTCTCTCCCAAAGCACACACAGGATAAAGTT
>NW_012150507.1:957029-958304 GCF_000956105.1 Propithecus coquereli
AAGATATATAGAAATAAACATAAAATTCCATTTATCTTTATATTATGCAATACTAGATTTAGATGCCAATAGAAGAGCATTTAACTTACATGCAGAATCACTGAAATTATACAATTGATATTTCTTAGCTCGTATATGCATATGTAGTTTGTTTTTACCAAATAAACTGACATGCTGCTCCAAAGTAGCTCATATGGTTTTACTTCACTTCTTGATACATGCACTTTCCACCAACACTCTACATTTAGCTACAAATGAGTAAGGAAAGACGGAAAGGAAGTGGAACTATGGGTTATCCTGTTTTTCCTTCTATGTCTCATTTTTGGTGTAAGTGCTTGGCAACTGCAAGGAAGTAACATGAGTAAGAAAGTGCATGACAGGGTTCCTTGGTTATTCAGGTTTTATGAAAAGCCACTATTTTCTTTCTACATTTGAAGCAAATATGTTCAAAGGAAAGCATGGCCTCTAGGAGCAGTTAGTGCCTCGTTCCATCCCCCTCCTCTTACTCAGTCATAGATATAAAACACTTAACTTATATTCACTTGGAGTCTCACTGAATTTCCAAGCATGGTGGGTCCACTGAAATTCTGTGCATATGAGGCATTGCAAAGGCTAGCTGCAAATGAGGTGTCAAGGAATGGCACATGTATTCTGACTGTGTCTTCTCTGCTGATGTGCATGTCCCATTATGCCATTAAACTTCACTCAGAAGTTTCACACCATTCAAAGATAAAATTATTAAGAACAGCAAGACAGTCATAACAGAGTTGAATCACATGTGGGAACTTTCAGAACTTCCAGGACTCCCCCTGACTCTAATGGAAGTCTCTCCACACCTCGTATGCCAAAGTGCTCCATTAATACTTGGCATATCAAGGCTGCAGCCTGGGTCCCAGAGAGCGTGGCTTCTCTGCAGCAGTGGCCCTTCCATATCTCAGAGGGCCTGGAGGAACAGGGTGGTGACAACCTTCTTGACTTCTGAATATGTCTTGCCTCCACTCACCAGCAATCTAGTTCCTCAAGCCACAGATGAGGATAACATCCATTCCAGCCTTGGTTCTGCTCTCAAAGGGGCTTCTTGTGCCTACCTTTTTCTATTTTGTTGTTGTTTTTTTGAGACAGAATCTCACTCTGTTGCCTGACATCAGCCTAGCTCACAGCAACCTCAAACTCCTGGGCTCAAGCGATCTTTCTGCCTCAGCCTCCCGAGTAGCTGGGACTACAAGCATGTACCATCATACCCGGCTAATTTTTTCTATATATTTTTATTTGTCC
>NW_012150507.1:958364-959507 GCF_000956105.1 Propithecus coquereli
GGAAATGTAAATTAAACATTATCATTTGTTACTGATTTTTTTTAAATATTAAAAAGAGTGATAATAAATCAGCCTTTAAATTAACACATAATTAATATATGATATTTGGATTCATACATTGAAGATATAAATGGTTGTTCCTTTAATATAAAGGCATTCATTTCAGAATAACAAGATTTAAACTAAAAGCCTAAGCTTTTTCATTAGTGTCTGGAAATATACTTTAGAGAACATTCACATCATCAAATTAAAAAATATCTCATTACAGACAAAATGTTGCAAATTTAACACCCCCAGTGTCCTTCCAAACTTGCACTGTGCTTCTGTTCTTGATGCATTCAGAGATTATACTTTGCAAAATTATATATTTCATGAGTCACACTCTTTCGTTGTAGTTGTTGCTTTTAATTTTGTTTTCTTTTGTCCTTAAGCATAAGCATGACCAGAAAATATTAATTACCATCTCAAGGAGTTTCATAAGTACAAAAATAGCAAAAGGAGATCAATCATTGAAGTCAAGATGATATTTATTGGCTATAATCTTAAAAGGGATGTATCATCTCATAGTGAAGGCATGCTTTACTATAACAAAAGCATTGTCTGAAAAATAAGTGACATATTGACCAAAAGTAAAGAAATTTTGGAAATTTTCTGAGCACAGTCAAGAAGTCCTATGAAATAATTTATATAATGAGGATCTTGGGAAAAGAAGGGTGGAAAATATTGATAGACTAAATTCATCTGTTCAGTTGGATAGTAGTAATTTTGTGATGAATAAAATTTCACATATTTACATTTTTTACAACCACTTTACTATTTATATTTATGTAACATGGCAGAGGGGACTTTTTTCCAACTCACTAGAATACATTTTTTCTGTATTTTTTAAAAGGAAACCATTTTGATATAATCTTTTATTTTACTATCTGCCACTTTCAGGGACATGATTTTAGGAACAGATGTATTTGGCTTTGGCAATGATTTAGAGAAAGGAGTGTTTTTGTATTCTATTTGATTAAGTTGACATTGTTTCCTCTTTTTTTAGAGGCAAGATGGCAAAGACTATCAAAATATAAAATATGGAAAATGTATATACACCTATTGTTTAAAGGGCTAATAACCAGAATCTACAATGAATTCAAG
>NW_012150507.1:962662-964285 GCF_000956105.1 Propithecus coquereli
CTTTTTAATAAATTTATCTCATGTATACTACTGAATTTATAAGCCTATGATCTAATTAATACAGAAAAGTAATAGATCAACAGAAATATAATTGAAAAGCTCTAAATGCTTCAAAATTGTTCTAATTACAGACAAAGGTATTAAGAAACTTTGAAATTAAGATATCAACATCTTTTCAAAAATGAACAGTTTGCTGAACATGCATCAAGTCAGAATATTTACTGGTGCTTGATTTACAAGTGAACCAGCAATAAAATGAGATCTCAATAATCCATCCCATGCTGTGAAGAGAGTGTTGAGGTTCCCCACTATTATTGTATTATTGTCTATGTCTTTCTTGTCTACTAATCATTGTTTTGTGAATCTGGGAGCTCCAAAGTTGGGTGCATATATGTTTAGGATTGTTATATCCTCTTGCTGAATTGATCTCTTTGTTATTGTATAATAACCTTCTTTGTCTTTTTCTTTACTGTTTTTTTTTTTTTTAAGTCTGTTTCGTCTAATTTAAGTACAGCTACTCCTACTCACTTTTGGTTTCTGTTTGTGGGGAATATCTTTTTCCTTTTTTTAAAAAAAAAAAGTTTTTTATTTCAGCAAATTACAGGGGTACCAATGTTTAGGTTACAAATATTGCCTTCGCCCCACCCAAGTCAGAGCTTCAAGTGTGTCCATCCCCCAGATGATTCACATTGCACCCGTTACGTGTGAATATAGCCATCTCCTTTTCCCACCTCACACCTGCCTGACATCCGATGAATGTTACTAGTATATGTGCACATAAATGTTGATCAGTTAATACTAATTTGATGGTGAGTACATATGGCACTTGTTTTTCCATTCTTGGGATACTTCACATAGTAAAATGGGCTCCAGCTCTATCCAGGATAATACAAGAAGTACTAGATCACCATTGTTTTTGTGGCTGACTAGAACTCCGTGGTATAAATATACCACATTTTATTAATCCACTCATGTATTGATGGGCACTTGGGGAATATCTTTTTCCACCCCTTTACTTTAAGACTATGAGTGTCTTTACAGGTAAGGTGAGTTTCTTAAAAGTGGCATATATTTGGATCATGTTTTTTAATCCATTCTCCCAATCTTTATCTTTTGACTGGAACTTTTAACCCATTTATATCCAAGGTTAATATTGATATGTAAGGCTTTATTCCTATCATATTGTTCATTGTTTCTAGTTGTTTTATAAATTCTTTGTTTCATTCTTTTTCTGTCTTTTTGTCTTTGTGGTTTGATAAAATTCTGTGATGTTGCCATTTGATTCCTTTATCTTCTTCCTGTGTGTTACTGTTTTATGAGACCCATGAGTTATATTTTCATGTATTTTTGTGATGGAGAATAGCAACCTTTCATTTCCATGTTTCAGACTCCTTCGGGCATTTTCTGTAGGGCTGATCTAACGGTGATGAATTTCCTCAGCATTTGCTTGTCTGAGAAAGACTTTGTTTCTCCTTCATTT
Organism: Propithecus coquereli; assembly: GCF_000956105.1. NCBI lineage: Eukaryota > Metazoa > Chordata > Mammalia > Primates > Indriidae > Propithecus > Propithecus coquereli. The sequence continues at coordinate 964,143 of NW_012150507.1, forward strand.
ATGAAGCTTATTATGGCAGGATATAAAGGGTTTTTTTGTTTGTTTGTTTCAGCACTTTGAAAATGCCATCCTATTCTCTTCTGGCCTGTAAGGTTTCTGCTGAGAAATCCTCTCTTAATCTGATGGGATTTCCTTTATAGGTG
>NW_012150507.1:966160-969103 GCF_000956105.1 Propithecus coquereli
TTCCTGCCAACCTCTGGTGAATACTAGCCTGTATGTCTTAAAGGAAGTTTAATAGTATTGAGTTTGTCTCTAATTCTGCCCAATTTAATTTTCCCCTTCATTGCTAAAGGGGCACTACCTAAAACACCCTTCCTCATCTCATTTATCTTTTGAATTCCTATTTATCTTTCTACATTAAGCTTGTATATTCAGTAAATATTGAATGCCGACTTAATGTTAAGAATTGTGATTGCACAGAAAATGCAAAATGGAATTAGGCTTTTTCTCTTCACCAAGGATATTACCGACTAGCTGTTGAGAGTGATAAATAAATAATTAGAGTAAAATATGATGAGGATGGTGTGAGAACATTTTGGTTACATAGGAAAGCAACATAGAAATTGAACTAGAAGTCCATTTTAAGGCAAAGTTAATAGTAACCTGTGTCTGTATCCTGCCCTTGAACCCCTCTTGTTAATATTTTTATCATCGGAATGAAAATATAGAAAATATTCTTTGTAAAACTTGAGGGAAAGCAATGTTGCTGGTGGCCAACCTAATATATTAATATTAGAGGATGAAAAAATTATGGTATTTATTTAAAGCTCAAAAATGTACAAAACTAACATATATTGAAATTTAAAAAAAGCAAAAGGAATAATAGACATAAAATTCTGAACAGTAGTTACCTAAGAGAGAGAGGTCACGTGGAGAAATACAAGTGCAATAGTGAACGGTAGCAAAAGGGCACATCCAATGGATCAGTAATGTTGTCTTTCATAAATGGTGTGTGTCAGTGTGTGTGTTTGTGTTATCCTTTATTATTTCAAAATTAAATTTGAAAATAATAAAAGCTTGAATATATAATAATTGTATCAGTCAGGGTTCGACCAGAGAAGCAGAACTGTTAGGAGATAAATGTATATGATTTGTTACAGGGAACTGGGCCACTAAGAGAGCTGGGTAAGCAGTCTCTGTGAGGCAGTTGTCTCTGTGTCTGATGCTAAAGTCCACGAAGCAGGCAGGCAGGCAGGAAGGGAATATGGACATAAAGTTGGGGAGATCAAGAGAAGGCTGGAACTCACAAGCACAAGTTGGAACCCCAAGAGGTTAGACTGACATCTAAGTCAGTTTTTATTGCTTCTGACCTTGGTGACAATAGTGTCCCACAGAATCTGGGAGCCTTTGTCACAAAGCTAAACTTACACATTTGACCAAGGAGTAAAAGAATGTGGATCCAGTGCAAGCTACAGAAATTGCAAACCCAGCTGCTACTTCACCCCAGGAAGGTGAGTCAGCAGACCAGCAACAACATGTGTTAATAACAAAAGAGCTGTTGCTTCCTCTCTGCCCTCCGGTTCTCCCAAATATCTCCCTGTGGTCCACTCTAACATACAATAAAGGGAATAGTGGAAAATGTAGTTCAGCACAGCCAAGTTGACACATTATAAAACCCAAATGGTAATGATATATACTTTTCCTTCAGTATCCATGGGGGATTGGTTCCTGAGCTCATCCCCTGAGGATACCAAAACTCACAGCTGCTCAAGTCTCTTATGTAGAATGGCATAGTATTTGCATATAACCAACACACAACCTCCCATATACTTGAAATCATCTCTAGATTACCTAATGCAATATAAATACTATGTAAACAGTTAGTTATACTATTGTATTGTTTAGGGAATAATAACAAGAAAAACTGTCTGTACATGTTCAGTACAGATGCAACCACTCATTATTTATTTATTTATTTTAGAGATGGGGTCTCACTCTATCACCCAGGCTGGAGTGCAGTGGCACAATCATAGCTCATTGTAACCTTGAATTTCCAGGCTCAAGGGATCATCCTTTCTCAGCTTCCCAAGTAGCTGTGACTACAGGCTCATACCACCACACCTGGCTAATTTTTAAAAAACTTTTTGTAGTGCACAGGGTACATTCATACCTCAATACACTCATTGTGACTAAATATTTGCTTTTTGAGCTTTTTGTCCTAAAATATTTCTTTCTCTCTAACTTATTTATTTATTTATATGTAGAGAGGGGTTCTCACTATGTTGCCCAGGCTAGCCTCAAAACCCCAGCTTCAGGCAATCCTACCACCTCGGCCTCCCAAAATGCTGGGATTACAGGCATGCATCACCACACCCAGCTAACCACTCATTTTTTAAAAAATATTTTTGATCAGCGATTGGATGAACCCACAAATGGAGAGCTCATGGATACAAAGGACTGACTGTATTGTTGACATACCAGGCTATGTTAGAAGAAAGCATGTTATCTGTTTTCTCATACTTAATAATTTTACCATACTTAGTAGACAATATCTACATTCAATTCTGGCTATTGCATTTTATTAATAAGAAAGTATTAGAGGAAATGAAATGTGATTTTAAGGTACATTCATGATAATCATTTGAGAAAGATTCTGGAGACTCTTGAGATTTTTGAAGAACTCTCATGTGGAAGATGTAATAGGTTTGTTTGATTTACTGCAGAGGATCAACAGTTAAAATGTCACAGAAAAGTACATTTTTGATTTCATTTAAAGTCTAAAAACCCCTCTAGACTGCAAGCTCTACAAAAACAGGGGATCTTGTGTGTGTGTGTTTGTGTCTGTGTGTGTATTTTTAATTTCTAATGCTCAGTACATATTTATATATGTTAAAATGATCAGAAATGTTTGTTCAATTAATCAATTAATGGACAACTGAGACAATTTTATAAAAAATAAAATTGAACTAGCTAGCTGTGAAATGGGCTATACATATGTTTCATAATTCCATTGCATTCCACATCATAATAAGTGCACCATCTCTTCATAAGCATGTGTTCTTTGAAGGCTGTAAAAACCAGATGACAGGAAAGTTTAAAAACATAAGCAATCTCCATTAAAGATCCAGAACGTCATGCCGGGCGTGGTGGCTCACGCCTGTAATCCTAGCTCTCTGGGAGGCCGAG
>NW_012150507.1:969153-970935 GCF_000956105.1 Propithecus coquereli
ATTCTTCTTCTTGGTCTAGTCTATTATTGAAGCTTTCAAATGTTGTATTTCCCTTAATGAATTTTCCACTTCCAGAATTTCTGGTTTTGTTTCTTTTTTAAGATATCTATCTACTGAGAAAATTTCTCATTCATATCCTGAATTGATTTTCTGATGTCTTTGTATTAATTTTCAGATATCTATTGCATTGCATTGAGCTTGTTTAAAATCAATAATTTGAATTATTTGGCATTTCAAGGAGTTCTCTTTGATTGAGACCTGTTGCTGGATACTTGTTGTGGTCCATTAGTGCTGTCAATTCTTTTTTTTTTCATGTTTCCTGTGTCCTTCTCATGACATCTAAACCTCTGGTGGAGCTGGATACTTGTTGTGGTCCATTAGTGCTGTCAATTCTTTTTTTTTTTTTTTTCATGTTTCCTGTGTCCTTCTGATGACATCTGCACCTCTGGTGGAGAAGTCACTTTCTCCAGTTTTTTAAAATTTTCCTGAAGGTATATATTTACGTTGGTGGTTGAATAGGACACTTTGGCTTTAGATGCCTGCAGTAGTATGATCTTTATATGATTTCTTCAGCAGTATACAGATCAGTGATATCTGTAATTTCCTCAGTGGCTTGGGGTACAGGCATTAGTTGAGGCTGTTGTGAAGTTTTGATGGGGACTTGGACACCAGCTAAGCCAGTCTTTGGGCCCTAGTGGTGGCAGCAATGGGCTGAGTGTGCCCCAGAGTAGCTTACATGGGTACTGGTTTTTGTGGTTCTGGAGGGCCAATTCTTGGGCCTCAAACTGTCTTGCTTAGAAGCTAATAGTGGAAGGATTTGGGCCAGGTGTGTGGGTGAGTTCTCAGGCTCCTGGGCAGCTGGCATGACGTGAGTGAAGGCAGTAACAGTGGTGTAGTAACCCACTGGGATCAAAAGGGTACATGTTCATGTTTCCGGTACCTATGGTAGTTTGGGTTAGCTAGTCCACAGCTACCCATAGCAGGGCAGTGGGCACAGTCCTAGATGTGCTCAGGAGAGCTTGGTCTTCCCTGTTTTTTCCCAACTGGGTGGTGACTGTAGCTGCGACACCTCAAACTCGGTCTGAGTGTGGAGCACAGCTCAGCATTAAACTCTCAAAATGGAGCCTTGGGCCTGTGGCCAAAGAGAGTGGGGCCTCTTCCAGGCAGGCATTGTGGGAAAGAGGCTGTGGAGAGTGTGATCCACTCACATCTCATTTTCATCAGCAGTCTGCAGCAGGGTGATGAGGACCTTCCCAGGGCTGTGTGAAAGCCCCTGTCTTCCCTCTCCTCAGAGTAGCGCAGTGGCAGCAGCTGCATCTGTAGATCCCTGGTATCTAGGCTTTCAGAATGGGTCCTTGCTAGAGATGTTCTAAGTTTGAATGCCTGTGGGATTCCATGGGATTCTCTTTCTGGAACAAATCTGTGCAACCTCTAGGCAGCTCCCTATGTTAGGCCTGAGGCCTCCATGAGTTGGGGGATTCTCCCACAGCCAAGATTATAAAAGCCTGTATCAGAGTGTGAAGGTCTGTGGATTTCTCTGTTTCCCCATGTCCAGGAGCTTGTCCCAGCCGACAGCCAATCCCCAGCTGGGCAAGAAGCCTCAAACCCTCTCATTACTTGCTTTTGGTGCTTCCTGCCAACCTCTGGTGAATACTAGCCTGTATGTCTTAAAGGAAGTTTAATAGTATTGAGTTTGTCTCTAATTCTGCCCAATTTAATTTTCCCCTTCATTGCTAAAGGGGCACTACCTAAAACACCCTTCCTCATCTCATTTATCTTTTG
>NW_012150507.1:983190-989938 GCF_000956105.1 Propithecus coquereli
CTCCTTCTTACTTTTTCACTCAACATTGTTTTTAATATTGGTTCATGCTCTTCAAAACATCTAGCTCCATGGTTCTATCAGCCACACCAGTATTCGTAGTATGCTTTTATCATCTTTTTTATTCATTTCCTGGTAAGAACAAGAAGGTTATAACTTATTTATTACTTTCAAAACAATGCCTTCATACGTGACCCCATATGGACGGATCTTTGTAGGACGTTCTCTCTCTGGGATATGCCCAGGAGTGGGATTGTTGGGGCATAGGTTGAATACAGTTTTTATTCTACTCCGTATGATCACTTTACCATCCACATGGCTACCTAAGTTTATATTCGCTTTTCCCACTGCTTTACCAGTACTGGGTAACATCCAGCTTTCAACATTTTGCTTAACTAATGTGTGTAAAGGCATGCCTCATTATTAATTTAATTTGCCTATCTTTGTTTCTGAGGGAAGTTAAGCAACTCTTCAGAATTATTAGCCATTCAGTTTTCCCTTTCTGCCACTAGCCTATTATTCTCTTTTGCCCTTTTTTCCCCACTTGATTCCTGTCTTTTTCATATGGATTTTCAGGGCTCTTTGTGTATTCTCTAGATGCCAATTTCTTGGGGTTTTTTACATACATTGCAAATATCTTCTCCCAGCCTGTCAAACATTTATTAATTTTGTATCTGATTTTTCCTCATCAAATTAAATATTTGATTTTAATGCAATCAAATCTATATTTTAAAATTTTTCTTTCTTTCCTTTTCTTTCTTCCTTTCTTCTTTCTTCCTTCCTTTATGATTTTTCCTCCAAGAGCCTTAATCAATATGATTTTCCACTCCCCAAAATAACACATATATTCTCCTAAATTTTATTATAATTCTACTTTTCATTAATTTATGATGTGAGATATGGCTTCAACTTAATTTTTTAAATATCAGTTTGCCAATGCTACCTACCAATCTGTTTCTCCAACTCAATTATAGTTCAACTTTAACGTATCTCAAATTTATATGTGTGTTTATAACTTTGTATGTGTGTATTTCTAGAGACATTATGTTATGTCATCTTTCTATCTGTGATGAATACCACACTGGTTTTGTTATTATTAATATTAGTATTATTATGGTTTTGTACTATATCTACAGCTAGCAAGATATGCCCCCATCCCTTGCTTTCTTTAAATAGATATGACTAAAATATTCACAGACCTTTATGCTTCCATAAATATTTTTAATACAGTGGCTAATTTCTTTTAAAAAAAAAAAAGCCTGTTTGTATTTTGATTGAAAATAAGATGGCATCTCCTTAAAAATAATGACCATGCATATTTTAGATGCTTATCTGTCTGGTGCATCAATCGTGCTGACTGTAGGTTTTAGTTTGTTGCCTTTCTTTATAGCACTGGCATAACTCACAGTCTCCTCATTAATAAGAAATATATGCCAGGGGCAGAGGTTAAAATCCAGGCCCTAGCTGTGCCCAACTAGTGAGCTTAGAAATGAAGTGGGGTACAGAAAGCCTCTGGTTTAACACTCAAGGTTCACCCATCCTACTTTAACTTGTTCCTTCCTCCCAGCACTACCAATCGGGCTGGCTAACAAGCTCTTCCTATGCCTGGTGGCACCCACTGTCTACAGGAAGTGCTCCAGCACTGCCTGATGTTACTTCTCTCCCATTCTGGGCTTAGTTTCCTCCTGACATTATTAATAACGATACCATCACAGGTCCTGTTTGTGAGTTCAGATTGTCCAGAAAACTTAATAGTGTTGGTAGTTTGCAGCATCAATAAAATATATTTTTAGACTTTTGTTTCCCAAGGTATGTATAGGAGGCCACCAGCAAAAAACCCTGGCTTGTCAGGCAATGCTGTAGTAGAAGCAAGTTAGAAAATTTATCATGTACGAAGAAACTTCTTGCTTTCCCTCGCAGTCCAGAGGATGATTGTACACACTTTTCTTTGTAATGAAATACAACACAAAAGAGATTGTCATGCATGGGGAAAGGTTGTAGTAATTAAGTGTATTAAGTGTGAAGACTGGGAATTTACTTACTTTACAAACTTGCACTAATCCCTGAACTTCAGTTTCCCCATCTGTAAGATGGAGAAACCCTTTAACCTGCCTTAAAGGGTTGTTGTGAAATAAATGTATGGATAAATATAGATAGATATATTCATTAATTTCATTAATATTGTATATATTATATTATATTATATATTCAATAGAACTGTGCCTGGTGCATAGTAGGCACCTTATAAATGTTAACTATTATTATTATTACAATTGCCTTCAGAGATTCCAGGGGCTTGAAAATTCTACGATTCTACAAACCCACTGTTCTTGTGTATTTTCCCACCATCTTCTGCCCTCTAGTGGTAATTCCAAATATGACTTCTCTGCACGATTTTATGTGAAATTCTTGTTGTATTAACAACCCCCTTTGTTTCCCTGGTCCTATAAAACCCAAATTGTTTTAAGTTCAAGCTTATATATGTATAATTACAAAAAAATTATAACAGTTTCTCATGATTTGGTGAGGAATAATTTGAGGATTGCTTTGTAGGAACTTTGTCTTCAATGCCTGTTTGGATTCATTTCTCTAAGAGACCTCTATCCTAAGGCAATCCCTTCCTCTAGAAACAAGAGCTCTTCTTTCACCTGACTTTACCTATGAGATCTTACCCCATTTTAAAAGGGAGTGGAAGGAACCAAGCATTTTTACATTAAAGGTATTACTTCTCTGCTTCCTGAAAATTAAGCATTTTCCTCCAAAAATAACAATGTTCCAAAGATAGAATGTTTGCATCCATAAGCTATTGAAAGTTTTAATTGAAGAATAATAACAATACTTAAGCTATGCGTTGCCTTGTGAAATCTCTCGCCTTCTTTTTCTTTTACCACAACCTCCTTCCCAATATACTTACAGTCACTCTGAATTTAGAGATAAAGAAGAATATTCTTACCAGCTTTATGGTAAAGAGAGATATTGTTAATTGGTATAAACAGCAACTGCCCCATCCACCCCTCATTTTCCTATCCCCCCAGTCTCAGAATATAAATAATATCAAAGACTTAATTGTCATTCTTAAGAGCAGCTTTTTGGTGCTTTTACAACATTGCTTTTTACACAGAATTTTAAAATATCATCCTGGACCATACAGTTGTATTGAATAGATATATAATAAAGAGAGCTATACTAAACTGTAAGAAGTTAATTGAGTTATTGGAAAAGGCTTTCATTTTATATTTACAAACCAGAAAATGGAGTCAGAAAGGAGAACTGTATTGAGTAATAAACTTGCTAGATTTAGTGAGTGGATCAAGTATTCAAAATATGATTTTGAACTCCTTAACGTATCCATACATTATTTTGTCCTTGATCAGGATAGGACCATAAATATGAGAGAAGGAAAGAACCTCCTGACTATATAAATCTGTTCGGTTTGACTGATAACGTTTATTTCATGCTTCCTCTAAGTAGAGCTTCCTTGAGCTTGGAGTAGAAAAGATGCTTACCATAAATGAATTTTTATTACCTTCCCCTTCTAAGTTAGTGAAATAATGAAGACACGTTCTTCCTGTAAGATGTAAGATTGTAATCATTACCTTAGCGTAAGAAAGGTTAAGAGTGGAATAAAGGGAGAGCCTGCCTATTCACTTCAGAAAAGAGATACTAGAGCCATCCTGGGCATGGACAACAATATTCTTCAGGAATATACCCAAACCTGATAAATAGCACTTATTATTGAACAATAGCATTAGTATTGGATATTAATATCTTATTACCAATTCATACAATTTTCTTCAAATCCCACATGCTTTATGAATAATCAGTGTAAACTGAAATAGTGTGTTAAATTTCTATTACTTATTAAGGTTTATTTGATAGACTTACTTTAATTCCATTGAATGGAAGAGTTAACAAACGCAAAAAAAAAGAGAGATTTTAGAAGTATTCAAAGAAAGAAGTGGAAGAAACAAACAAACAAACAAACAAACAAAAACAAGAGGGGAGAAAGCAAGTGGCCCAATCTAGTCAAAATAATAAAGGTAAAAGAAAATACACGAACTTATCCATTAAAAACCATTTTATTAGTGCTTATTATAAGTAAGATATTGTGTTAGGCCCTGGACACAAAATAAGGAACAAAAAGATCCTACTTGTAAGGAATGCAATATGGTGGACCACCGACTTAAAAATTAAACAGTGTGTGAGTCCTGTGAGGGGGTCACACATAGGGTTCTTCAGAGAACTTGCCGTGAGGGGTCAGTCAGAATTTACCAGTAGAAATAACATCTAAGATGGATCCTGGAGGGTAAGTGACAGACAGACAAGGAGTAGGGAAAAGAGTGTTTCAGGTAGAGGGAAGAGCATATGCAAATGCCGGGAGGAAAAAGAACCCACAAGCACAAGTGAATAAGCAAGTTCAAGCAGCTAGAAATAATTCAATGTGGCTGTAGAGTAGAGTTGTGTGGGCAGGGAAGAAAGTGATGGGGAGATTCAAGATGAAGGATGCAAGCTGGGGCCAGATCTTAAAAGATCCTTTAGGGCAGTGGTCCCCAACCTTTTTGGCACCAGGGACAGTTTCATGGAAGACAATTTTTTCATAGACTGGGGTGGCTGAGGGGTGGATGGTTTCAGGATGACTCAAGTGCATTACATTTATTGTGCAGTCAAACCTCTCTGCTAATGATAATCTGTATTTGCACCACTCCCCAGCGCTAGCATCACCACCTCAGCTCCACCTCAGATCATCAGCATTGGATTCTCATGAGGAGTGTGCAACCTAGATCCCTCACATGGGCAGTTTGCAGTAGGGTTTGAGTTCCTCTGAGAATCTAGGCTGCTGATCTGATAAGAGGCGGAGCTTATGTGGTGATGCAAGCAATGGACAGAAGCTGTGAATGCAGATGCAGCTTCGCTTGCTTGCTCACTGGGCACCTCCTGTTGTGTGGCCTGGTTCCTAACAGGCCACAGACCAGTGGCAGCCTGGGGGTTGGGAATGGCGGCCGTAGGGTATATTGAAGAGGTTATACCTTACTACATGGGGATGGGAGAATATGCAGGGGGTTTAAATATGGGTTAACATGGTTACGTGTGCCTGTGCATGTGTGTAAAATGGATTCCAATAAACAAGACAGGAGATAGAAAAATGGATTTACTCAAAAGTTATTTAGGAGACAGAATATAAAGGAGTTGGGGATTGCTTAGCATGGATATAAGGGAGAGAAGGAGAGAAGTTGAAGACGGAATTCCCATGAGGACCTGAGCAGTTCAGTGAGTGGTGTAGCCCTACCCCTAAAATAAGACACACAGGAAGGAGAGCTGGTTTGTTGGAAGAATGGGGCAGATGTGTTCAGAGATTAAAGATCCACTCCACCTTAACTTACAGTTGAGGAAACTGGGATCTTTGTTTTAATTGAAAAAAAAAGTACCACACTAAGACCCTATTATATATTAATACAAGGCTTTGTTCAATTAGTTTACCAGAGGTCAGGAGGTAAGGTATAAATCAGAACACAGAACAGTATTATTACAATTACACAAGACAATGAAAAGAAGGAACTGTAGAAAAGAGGAATAGAAGTGAACCACACAAAGATAAGAAAATTCTATTTTATAGGGTAAGAAAGCATATAAAGATGTCCAAGAAGTTGAATAATCAAGACGTTAAAACATGTAAATAGGGAAGAAATGGACAGTTAGAATTTTCCTGTTATTTTTCAGGATCTATGTTAAAAAAAAAAAAAAAAGATTTAACAAAACAACCAGTAGGAAATAATAGACCTCAAAAATCTAACCTCATGAGTTTTTTATTTCAATTTTTAAAAATTATCACAGTTATTTATTTGTATTTTAATTGCATTTTTCAGTCATTTATATCTTTAACATGTTATATTTTGCTTGTTTAATAATTCTGAAGTGGAAAAAAATCTTTCCTTTTTTCCACTTAGGTAAAAATGCATGCTATGAAACCTGCAAATTTATACAAAAGATGGGCAATGAGGAACTTCTGAAGTTTATTGCTTTCTTCCTCTTTGTTCTGGAAACACACAATTTCAAAACCTTTTGTTGTTGTTGTTTTTACCACAAAAGTACGTAAGTTCTCTAATAAACAATATGCATTGTAATTATTGAAAAGCCTCTTAAATTACTGGTGTTAAGTATGAAATGTTTGATATTTAAAAGCTAACTGAAGTTGTTCTGTTCTTAATGAGATTCTACATTACAGTTTCATTTAAGTAACCTGATTCCATTCTATTATTTCCTTCAAACCCTTTATCTTGATCATATTCTAATATTACCTATAAAGTTGTATACAGTAGAAAAATTTCACAAATTAATATTTTACACAAACCCTGTCTTATAATGCAAATCTGCCTGGTAGACCTTGCTAAATTCTTCTTTTCACACATTGCTTTACCATTTATTTCTCCATAAATATGTGTCAATCCTTTACTAGGACCTGGACGCCATTTTAAGTGCTGAAGATATAAGGAAAGCAAAACTGAAACCAGCCTTGCTTTACGGAGTCTGTGTTCCACCCAATGTCCTAAAGCAAAACTGCAGAATGCAAGTACAGAGAACACAGGAAGCTGTATAAATCAAAAAAGTCAGTGCCAGAGAGAGATGAAATAAAATAATAATAATAATAATAATACTGTGATCTATTTTTCCCCTCAAAAAGTGAGCCTCTGCTTCACATTTTATTACAACCAAAATACAAAAATAATACCGCTTGAAAGACAACACTTGAGAT
>NW_012150507.1:990275-991434 GCF_000956105.1 Propithecus coquereli
AGGGCTTACAATCACTAGATCTGTCTTTCATTCATTTTTGTTTGTTTTGTTTTTGTCTTTTTTGCATAGAGGCTTAAGAGTAGGTTACATTTTTAAAAGACCCTAACAAGAAGCATCCTAAGGGGCCCCACTGTAGCAAGTGTTAGTCAGGGTTCTCAAAACAAACAGAATCAATAATGTGTGTGTGTATACATATATATGATATGTGTAGTATTATATAATATTTATATATTCTTATTGTACATATATAAAAAGATATTTATTATAAGGAATCATCTCTCACAATTATGGAGGCTGACAAGTCCCAAGATCTACATGCAGAGTGAGTTAGCAAACTGGAGACCCAGGAGAGCGGATGGAGTGGCTCCAAGTCTGGCTCCAAAAGCCTGAGAACGAAGAGTGTCAATGGTGTAAAGGCTGGTAAGGGTGAGACACAAAAAGGGCCAATATTTCAGTTTAAGTTGAAGTCAGGAAAAAGCCAATGTCCTAGTTCAAAGAATAAGGCAAAAGAAATCCTCTCTTACTCAAAGGAGGGTCAGCCTTTTTATTCTATTCAAGCCTTCAACTGATTGGAGGAGGCCAGCCTACATTGGGGACAGCAGTCTGTTTTACTCAGTCTACCAATTTAAATGTTAATCTCATTCCCAAAATCATCCTCACAGGAACACCCAGAATAATGTTTTACCAAATATCTCGGTACCCTGTGGCACAGACAGGTTGACACATAAAATTAATCATCACAGTGAAATTGTTTCCTTTGGCTTCTCAAGCTAACAAAAATGCCAAAAGCATTAAAAAAAAAAAAGAAAAGGGCGGGAGGAATAATTGGCACAAAAACCAACCCAGTGACAAAAATTTACTTCTGTGTGCTCAGTGGGACTGCTTCCAGGGTCTGGTGATCTGCCTGTAAATGTAATCCACACAGTGTAACATGATAATACATGCATTAGGAGGACAGGGTGAGGTAAGTTTCACTAGGCAGTTGAGTAGAATTTAAAGGGAGAGAAGTGAGCAGATAGGGATAAACATGACATGTTAGGACAGAAAGCTTAATTTACCTGGACAGAGAATGCCTGTAGAACAGTGATGGGAAATAAGGTTAGATGAGTCAATTTATGAAAAGGCTTGAGACATGTAGTTGTGCAACTCTATTTGTACA
>NW_012150507.1:991484-992424 GCF_000956105.1 Propithecus coquereli
TAATATTTATATATTCTTATTGTACATATATAAAAAGATATTTATTATAAGGAATCATCTCTCACAATTATGGAGGCTGACAAGTCCCAAGATCTGCATGCAGAGTGAGTTAGCAAACTGGAGACCCAGGAGAGCAGATGAAGTGGCTACAAGTCTGGCTCCAAAGGCCTGAGAACGAAGAGTGTCAATGGTGTAAAGGCTGGTAAGGGTGAGACACAAAAAGGGCCAATATTTCAGCTTAAGTTGAAGTCAGGGAAAAGCCAATGTCCTAGTTCAAAGAGTCAGGCAAAAGGAATCCTCTCTTTCTACTCAAAGGAGAGTCAGCCTTTTTATTCTATTCAAGCCTTCAACTGATTGGAGGAGGCCAGCCTACATTGGGGACAGTAGTCTGCTTTACTCAGTCTACCAATTTAAATGTTAATCTCATTCCCAAAATCACCCTCACAGGAACACCCAGAATAATATTTTACCAAATATCTCGGTACCCTGTGGCACAGACAAGTTGACACATAAAATTAATCATCACAGTGACATTGTTTCCTTTGGCTTCTCAAGCTAACAAAAATGCCAAAAGCATTAAAAAAAAAAAAAGGACGGGAGGGATAATTGGCACAAAAATCAACCCAGTGACAAAAATTTACTTCTGTGTGCTCAGTGGGACTGCTTCCAGGGTCTGGTGATCTGCCTGTAAATGTAATCCACGCAGTGTAACATGATAATACATGCATTAGGAGGACAGGGTGAGGTAAGTTTCACTAGGCAGTTGGGTAGAATTTGAAGGGAGAGAAGTGAGCAGATAGGGATAAACATGACATGTTAGGACAGAAAGCTTAATTTACCTGGAGAGAGAATGCCTGTAGAACAGTGATGGGAAATAAGGTTAGATGAGTCAATTTATGAAAAGGCTTGAGACATGTAGTTGTGCAACTCTATTTGTACA
>NW_012150507.1:994523-995106 GCF_000956105.1 Propithecus coquereli
TAAAAAATAAATTATAAGGCAAAGGTCTCCTTAATGTCAGTAAATTAATCTTGTTCAGAAGATCTTATTTTTCTCATAGCTCTGTACCATGCAACATAAAACACTAATAATTTGTTTTAAAAAAAACCTCCATCAGGACTGGTGAAGGGTAATAAAATAATAAAAAGTCAGTATTTTTAAAGACGTACATACAGGAAACACATCAGTTTGCTGTGAAAAAAGGTCTTATAAACAATAATGATGAACATTAACAAAAACAAGTCCACTGTTTTTTTCTTTCAAATGAATTCACGCAATAAAATATACCCATTTTTTTAAATGTACCCATTTTAAGCATACAGTTTAATGAGTCTTAACAAATACTCTTGCCCATGTAACCACCATCTCAATCAAGATTTAGAATATTTGCATCACCCCAAATAGTTCCCTCGTGACTTTTTTTTTTTTTTTTTTTTTTTTTTGAGACAGAGTCTCACTCTGTTGCCCTGTGATTAGCATGCTTAATCCATTAACACTTAATTCAATTGAGGATAGAGTAGGGTTTATGTCTGCATTTTGCTCTCTGTTTTTTGTATGTCTTAAA
>NW_012150507.1:995156-997658 GCF_000956105.1 Propithecus coquereli
CAAATAAGCTTGCTAGCCATTGTTATTCCCATTAAAAAGATAAATTATCTTTTCAAATAATTCTTCCTAAATATAAAGATATATAAAATGCAACTTCTATATCTAGCAGGATAGCTTAAGTAGAAACCCCACCACTGTAAATACCTAAATAGGATGGGCGAAATATAACAAAACATATTAAATGCATCGTTAAGTTTTCAACAAAGAGAAAAGGGGAAACTTGCAGGTACCAGAAATAAAATGGAAACTGAAAACCAAAGGGTAAGCATGTAAGCGGAACATGAGACTGTCTTGTGATATATTTCTCCTCCCAGTATTTTAGGGACTCAAGCTGTATTTTCCATATGAGACAGGAGATGTACCCTGAGGCCTGGCAAAGAATTTGAAATGAGAGACCTGAACAGAGCTGGGACCCTGAAATGTCTACACATTTGGCAGATGATTTAATTTTAAAATTGCCCGATATCACAAGAAGATAGGAAGGAAGCTTGTCTGTTTCTGTCTAGGCCATATAGAAAAAAAATTATATCCCCAAACAAAGTGAAGTTCTAGTTCTATGGCTATTGTGGGTTTGAGGTTAAAATGAACATATTGTTCCTTTGAGCAATGTGCATCATATTATTCCTGAGACAGTGATTACCATCAGGCCACCTGGCAAAGCTACTTCAAAGCTGTCTCTTAAAGACATGCCACAAGTATTATCTCAGAAAAAAAGGCAGGGAAAACCCTCATTAAAATAAACTGACAATTTAAAAAAGAAAACATATGGAATCACAGGAATAAATTACCATAAATGAGACTGAGCAGATATCATACAGTGATTAGAGACTCAAGAACTTGAGATATAGAAAGATGATGTAAAAAAGAGTGTAAAAAATAGTGTATATCAGTGTAAAATATTTTAAATGCACAGAGGTATACACATGGCTGCACTGACAGGTAGTTAGCCAAAGGGTGTATGGGGAGGAAGAGATCAGATGATCTAGATGAGAAAGGAGGCTCAAAGGTAATGAGGCAAAGTATGTGAGGATCCATGTAAAGGAAGCAGTTCGAAGAATAAGAAATTAGTAAAAATGGCCTAATTTGGGTGCATACTATAGAATCATGAGAAATAAGGTTGGGTAGATAGAATGAGTCCATTTCAGCAGGGTGAGACAGGCTGAAGTAAACATTGGGCTTGGTTTCCAGCATTCATCCATCGCTTCCCTAATAAGCAGCCGTGTGATTGGGAGTGGATCGCGGTTGAAGAGTGGGCCTGACTGGTCCACCATTCCCCCCCCAAATATGTCTCACCTACAGTTCTTTAATTGTGTGGAGTAAACCCGCCCTCACGTCATGGGTGCTCTGTGCCACTGTAAGTTTCCTTCTCTATTGCTCCCCCTTTTGTTTTCTGGAATTCGCAGCACCCAATTACACACACACACAAAGACAAGCGCAAGTGAATGGCTCAAAATGTCCCTGACGCCTTAAAAGCAGTACCTGTGTCGTAGCATAACAGACATTTAGAATTCCGATTGGTGTAATGTAGAAGGGAGTAAAGGTGAATGATGTGTTCATAAAAACATTTATTCATAAATGTTTTTAACAACCATCTGGGGCAGAGGGTGCTGATTTGTAGCCTTTAATGATTTCCATGACAAATCAACCCGTAGAATGGGAGTAAACACTCTCAACACAGCTAGTTTCAAGCTCCAAGCAGTTTGCAAAATTCTGGATAATTTAGCACTTGCCTGTCTCAAACCACTACAAGCTGGTTCTAGCACACCACAGATCTCAACCTACCTTCGGAAGACAGGATCGTACCACGTCGGATGTTCACTCACTGATGGGCCATCCCTCACATTTTTCTAGCTGGTTGTATGGATGACAGATATTCTTCTCAGATTCTAGCAATAGAGTTACTGCCATCCTAGGTATTGGCAATAATTTTTTCTTTGTCTTTATACATATTTTAATAAGAAGTTGTAAAACAAAACCCCAGGAACTATTTTAAGTTAGACTCCCAAACTATAAAATCTTAATAACATTTCCAAATTTGTTATTCATTAATTCAACAAAATGTATTAAACACTTTTTAGACACAGTTTTAGGTGGCAAAGATAGAGCATGGGGAAAAGTAAAATAATTAAAACCAGACAGACAAATTCCTTTTCCTCTACCCCCCAAAAATTCTTCCCTAATTTGGTTTATAAAAATATTTCATTTCTTTCCTTTATATAAATGAAATACATGGCAGTATACATACATAAAAATCTGATTTTGAATGTATAAATGCTGGAAGGAAATAGCTTGCTTAAAAGTAAAAATATGACAGATCATAGTAAAACATCTGCAAGTAGAATTTTTTTTTTAAGTAAAGCTGCAAGTCACAGGATCAATGAGCCACCTATTAAACAAAATAACTATTAACAACTACAGCATTTTTGTAACAGAAAAAAATCTGAAACATCGATCAATTGGAAAGTAAATAAATTGTTATAGATATGTACAATAAAAAGTTAT
>NW_012150507.1:998814-999377 GCF_000956105.1 Propithecus coquereli
TGAAGTGTTTAAGAAGGATGTGGCTAATAAATGCACAGTACATCAATGGTTTGAGAAATCCCATTCTGGTGATTTTAATCTTGAAAATGAGCCACATGGGCGACCTGAGACCAAGGTGGATAATTATGAGCTGAAAGTTGTAGTGGAAGCAAATCCATCTCAACCTGTCCATGCATTAGCAGCAAGGTTTGACATTAATATTCCAACAATATTGAACCATGCAAAACAAGTCAGCAAGGTAAAGAAGCTGGACAGACGGGTACTGCATGAATTAAAAGGGCACCAGAAGAAAAATTGTCTTGAAGCTTGCCTTTCTTTGCTGTCACCACATAAAGGTGAATCATTTCTACATATTGTTATGTGTGATGAAAAATGGTTTCTTTTTGACAATTGCAAGTGTTCCACACAATGGTTGGATAAAGATGAAGTGCCAAAACACAGTCCAAAACTGAATATTCATCAAAAAAAGCTAACGGTGTTTATTTGGTGGTTCAGTGCTGGTATTATCCACTACAGCTTCATGAAACCTGGTGAATTGATTACAACGGATGTCTACTGGAACC
>NW_012150507.1:1012752-1014085 GCF_000956105.1 Propithecus coquereli
TGTATGTGTATGTGTGTGTATAATCTGACATTCATGGCAATAATAAACAGCAATTTCATAAAAGTGATAGCCTCAGAAGTTGAAGGAAGTATCATGCTATTAAAAAGAGATCCCAAAGAGAAAAAAGTCATTTTATCAAAAAGACACTTGCACTAGAATGTTTATAACAGCACCATTCACAATCACAAAAAGATGTGGAATCAACCCAAGTGCCCATCAATACATGAGTGGATTAATAAAATGTAGTATATGTATACCATGAAATACTACACAGCCATAAAAAATGGTGAACTAGTACCTTTTCTGACAACCTGGAGGAAGTGGAGATAATTCTTCTAAGTGAAGTATTCCCAGAATGAAAAGACAAATGCCACATGTACCCACTATTAAATTGGAACTAATCGTTCAACACTCATGGGCACATATGGAAGTAAAACTCAATGGAAACCAAGCAGATGGGAGAGGGAGGAGGGGGCGGGTAAATTCACAACTAACAGGTACGATGCACACTATCTGGGTGATGGGCACACATATAACTTTAATTCAAACTGTACAAAAGCAATTCATGTAACCAAAACGTTTGTACCCCTGTAATATTCTGAAATAACAGAAAAAGAGATTCATAATCAGCTTTAACTATATTCAGCGTGTTTTATTTCTAAACTGGATGATTAGTATACTGATTTTTGTTATTTCATTTGTCCTTCTGGAATGTATGAAATATTCTGTAATATATTTTAACAAATTTTAAATCTATTGACTATACATCTGTAGCTTCACAAATATTTGTGTGGTTTGAACACTAGTCAACAGAGTATTATCATATGCATAAAACCCTCATTAGTCTTTCCTACTTTCAAATTTGAGAATTAATTTCCTCTGTATTAAATTATTAATTTGTCAGTAATGTTATTAAGGATTTTCTACCAAACTTCAAATTGTAACTTTCATAGTAGTTCATGTACAAAAAAAAGTCAGAATTAATAATTGGGAATAGGAGACAGTTATAATCTCACCTAGAATGAATAGAATGATGACACAAATTCAATCTCCCTTTGTTATCCATTATCAACATTTCTCCCAGGAAGATCTACCAGGTATTTCATAATCAAAAAGACTTGTGATGTCATGTGAGTGTGTGTGCTGGTGTTTGTATGCACAAGTATGTGTGTGCACACATATGTGTATTCAATGAAAAGTATCTACTATAATTTTCAATTATAGAAATGGATCCAAAGCACAGAACACAAATTATAATTAGACAGGAATATTTAGTTTCTCTGGAACTAACTTGAATATAGATTAAAGAGACTCAAAGAAATTGAGCTTTCGA
>NW_012150507.1:1014135-1015139 GCF_000956105.1 Propithecus coquereli
TTGCAAGACAACACTCTACCACATCGCACAAAAACACTGCTCAAACTACCAAAGCTGGAATTGGAAACTCTCTGTCATCCACTGTATTCCCAGACTTTGCGCCAACTGACTGCTGCTTCTTCCAGGCTTTGGAGCACTTCTTGCAAGGAAAAATATTCAATTCTCAACAAACTGTGGAAAACGCCTTTTGCAATCTCATTGCCACTCACTCTCCAGGCTTACAGGCTGCTGGCATAAACAAGCTACTGTTAAAATGGTAAAACTTTGTGGATAGTTTAGGTGCATACTTTGTTTAATTATACTGCTTCCTGTTTGAGATAAAATAAACTACAATTTTGATTCAAAATCGGACATTTCATATTTAATAACCTAATACCTATGAGGAGCAAGTAAGTACAAATTAAGTTTATCTAAATTAATGGTTCAAGTACTGGGGTGACTTGGAGTAGTCAAAACAAATATCAGGTGGAGTTAAGGAGGAGATGTGTTTAATGAAGTTTAATATAGAGGTGTCCTGAGGGGGTAACAGACCTGAAAAGGCAATGGAGAAGGGAAAAGCAATCGAGTCGAGGGTCTGAAACAGCTAGAATACTGGGAAGAGTGGGTGGAGTCCAGAACTCTTGAATGGTTAATAAAGATTCTTCAACTCAGTGAAGGCAAAAAAAAAAAAAAAGACACAAGCATTTTGAGAATGGTATCACAAGACTTCTATGAAATCAATATACTACAAAATCAAACTGGCCAAATTACTAAACCTTACATATTTTCTACCAGAATAGAGAAATGGAGATTCTTTCTAAAAGTATGATGTTTCAATTTTTTAAGGGAAGAAAGGAAAAAGAAAGAAAAATCTTATCTCCTATTCACAGAAAAATAAGCAATTCAACCACAAACAAACATTAATATAGATTTTATTTTTTCCTCATTGCCTTATGCCTAATATTGGTCACCTGTGGATCATCTATTTCACCAAAAAGCTGTGTACAAGTTTGTTTTTATCTTTT
>NW_012150507.1:1016874-1019019 GCF_000956105.1 Propithecus coquereli
TAGCAATAATAAAAATAATTAATATCTACTAAATTCCATTCGCTTTTCAAACCACTTTACACACATTGACACACTTAATCCTTACAAGGACCAGAGGTGTGCAGATGAGTAAACTGAAGAATTTAGAAGCTAGGTGATTTCTCCGAGGTTACAGAACTTGTAAGTGATGGAGCTGGGATTTAAGCCTAAGGAGGGTGATTCCAGAGTCTATTCTTGAAGTCACTACACCATATACAAAATGTCCAGACAAGGGAGCCTATGATTGAGAACTGTTCTAGCAACCATCTGATGACATGCAACATTCATCTTCATTGGTTCAAAACAAATGTTTATTCCAGTTAACTCACATTTCTCATTAACTTTCTGTTGGATACTCACAAACCCTAGTATTTATATTTTGCTTTCTAATTTTCTGCTTTTCTCTTAAATGGGAAATCTGCTTCAGTTTTTGAATTTGTGTCTTTTTAATGAATAAATAAATCGAACTAGCCAGTGAGGACTCATATTTCAAGTCCTTTGGCTGCAACTCTGAGAATCAATATTAACCTACTCTTCTTCAACATAGATCATCTCAACCAAGCATCACTTCTATTAAGTCAAGCATTGGGTTAGGTGCTTTCACTGTGTCTGAATGTCCTTCCCTTGTTTGTTCACATGTCAAAACCTTTTTTATCAGTCAAACTTGGGCTAGGATGCAATCTCTTCTGTGAAGTCTTCCTTCCCTATATTACTTTCACATGCTGCATCATCACTCTGGGTTTTTGTTTTTTTTTTACATACTGTTCTCACACTGGGATCTCAAGTAAGTAAGTAAGATTGTTGAGCAGAATCCTGGTATTTTGTTATCTCCAGGTCTGAGAAAAGTGCCTGGTAGGTATTCGTTATATCACAAATGTTGGTGAAACTAAATTGAAATGTGAATATCATATCAGTATTGTTGTAGTCTGGCAATACTTTATGCAACTATCGGTACAACTCAGTTGTTAGCTGGAGTATGTGTTTTTCTTAACACATATATGTAAAGAAAAAAATCCTTTTATATTTTTCCCAAATTGTCCACAAAGGTATATTCTTTTAGTATGTCTCATTTCCCTATTATCTTGTGATGACACTCTTAGTATTATTTTTTGCATTAAAGTCAGTTTTTATTGATTTCTTTATTAAATTTAGAAAGAAGTCTACAAAGTAAAAGCTACCACATACGTTTAGTGACAAATTTTATGTAGTACCCACTTTTAAAAAATTATATTTTAAGAGTGTAAAAAACAGCATCTAATTCTGCCAAATAAGCTTGCTAGCCATTGTTATTCCCATTAAAAAGATAAATTATCTTTTCAAATAATTCTTCCTAAATATAAAGATATATAAAATGCAACTTCTATATCTAGCAGGATAGCTTAAGTAGAAACCCCACCACTGTAAATACCTAAATAGGATGGGCGAAATATAACAAAACATATTAAATGCATCGTTAAGTTTTCAACAAAGAGAAAAGGGGAAACTTGCAGGTACCAGAAATAAAATGGAAACTGAAAACCAAAGGGTAAGCATGTAAGCGGAACATGAGACTGTCTTGTGATATATTTCTCCTCCCAGTATTTTAGGGACTCAAGCTGTATTTTCCATATGAGACAGGAGATGTACCCTGAGGCCTGGCAAAGAATTTGAAATGAGAGACCTGAACAGAGCTGGGACCCTGAAATGTCTACACATTTGGCAGATGATTTAATTTTAAAATTGCCCGATATCACAAGAAGATAGGAAGGAAGCTTGTCTGTTTCTGTCTAGGCCATATAGAAAAAAAATTATATCCCCAAACAAAGTGAAGTTCTAGTTCTATGGCTATTGTGGGTTTGAGGTTAAAATGAACATATTGTTCCTTTGAGCAATGTGCATCATATTATTCCTGAGACAGTGATTACCATCAGGCCACCTGGCAAAGCTACTTCAAAGCTGTCTCTTAAAGACATGCCACAAGTATTATCTCAGAAAAAAAGGCAGGGAAAACCCTCATTAAAATAAACTGACAATTTAAAAAAGAAAACATATGGAATCACAGGAATAAATTACCATAAATGAGACTGAGCAGATATCATACAGTGATTAGAGACTCAAGAACTTGAGATATAGAAAGATGATGTAAAA
>NW_012150507.1:1031094-1036575 GCF_000956105.1 Propithecus coquereli
AAAGGAAGGAAAAAGGAAGAAAATGAAATGTATACTGACTCAAAGAAAAAAGTTACTTTCATAATAAACTCAATAGAATAGATATTCAGACAAACTTGAAAAATAATTATTTTAAAATGTTAAACATTCTCCAAAGAATAAGAAGATTGAATAATTTGTGTTTGATAAAAAATGAAGATAGTACATTATTTATTTGGCAATATCATGGAATTAGATCTTATATATACATGTATTTTCCAGACATTCAAATATTACCCTGTGAAATTTCCTTTAAAAATAACTAAAAAATTATAAATGTGATGCAGCTGTTATTATGTAGCTACTGGGTCTCTAAAATTAACCAAACTGTTCCAAGTTAAATAGCTAGGCAGTTCCTGTTCATCCTGTCTTTCAGGATAGAGAAGAAGAGAAATTTGACTAAATATAATAACTTTAAAAATCACATCCAAATCAATGGATATATGATTGAACCTCTAAGCAGACTAATCTCAAATCCTCCTGGCCACATGCTCCACCTTTATGTTGACCATACATATCGATGTATCCTGCTGTCTCCTCAAACTCAGAGGCAATGTCTTTATCCTTGAAAAAGCAGTTTAATTTTCTCAATCAAAATCAGTTTAATTTTCTCAATCACTAAGACTTAAAGTATATATTAATCTTTCCGTTCTTATTTGATTCCCAATCTCCTGTCTAACCAGTTACCAAGTTCTAGAAATTTTTCTGATGAGATGAGAATGAAGATAGGCAGTTATTTCTTATTTCCTTTCTTAAGCCTCAAACCAGAAAGGGGAAGAGAAATCCTAAATGTAACAACCACGGTTCAATCATTTGCTTATCATTGGAAAAAGGAGCCTCTGAATTTAAAAATAGCCCTTGCCTAGAGTCAAGTTATCAAAATCTATTCTCATCACAGCTACTAACTAGCCCTGTGACATCAGATAAGACACTTCCCCTTTCTGCTTCAGTTACCTGATCTTCATCATGGGAGAGGAAGTGGGTGGCATGCTAAAACACCTTTCAGTTCTATAGTTCCATGAGATTCTGTTCTCATGTTTGTTCCTTTCTTTCCATTTCTCACGACAGTCAACCCAAATAGAGGCATTTATCACTTAGTTTGTACGTGTTCACATTGCTTCACAAATCTCCTCAGCTCTTTGCCCTAACATCTACCTTTGATCTTACTGAATGATTTAACTTCCTAAAAGACCATTTTCTTTGTCATTTCTTTACCTAAAATGGCTAGCAATGTTAATCAGGTAAAGTCATATTCTAGATGGTTCCTAATCATCTTCCACTGAAATTTTTTGCCATGGAAACCACCTATGTAATCAACTTTCTTCTCCAGTCAATCTGGATCACCTATTATTATAAAAACATACACTGAGTTTTCTCATCTCTACTCTTTTGCACATTTTTATCTGTACCTTTCTTCTCTTCTTGTCTGTCCTCTTGATTTCTTGCTACCCATTGAAATTTTGCCCTGCTCATATTTCTCATCCTCTAAAAACTCTATGCTCATTACTCCAAACCAAAGTGATTTGTCCTACATTTTAACTCTCATATCAAATGAGAAGACTTGAGTGTTAGTTGGTTGCGGGGAGAGGGGGCTCTCAGGTCCTCAAAGACAGAGACACTTTCCATGTTGGAGCCTTGTGATGGGGGATTTCCGTTGCTGTTTTCCCTCAGCCGTCCTGCTGACATTTTTAAAAAGCAGTGAATGGGTACTCCAGCATAGGCTGCTAGTGTCCTGCCTGTAACTCACCTGCACTGTGTATGCCAAGAGCTACTTATTGCAAGCACCTGGATTTCTCTAGCTGAGGACTCTCTCTGGCTCCTGTGCAAAGCAGGCCAAAAAGTTCCAGGGAACTAAGGGAACTAATCCCCCCCCACCCCCTGGGGATATTCTCAACAAATGATAGATAAGAATTTGTGGATAAATACTTCAGTTTCCTTGCTCCTGAGGTAGGATTATTCTGAGGAGTGTTCTATGCAGCCTTTTAGAGGTCTTCGGTGAGGTTGAGTCCCAGATACCCTCTGTGGAACCTATAGACAGTTCTACCTGTGCTTTATTCACTGTTTGGCTTCTCCACTCCCCTAACAGTACTTCGGAAGATCAACTCTTACATAAATCACTTGCACTCAAATACTTGACTTGGGGTCTCCTTCTAAGGGATATATATATAGGTTTTCTATACATTTTGTTTGATGTTTAAAGATGGGGTCTTGCTGTGTGGCCCAGGCTGGACTCAAACTCCTGGGCTCAAGTGATCCTCCCACCTCAGCCTCCTGAGTAGCTGAGACTATAGGTACATATTTGTTTTTTATCTTTTTTATTTTCTCTTGGTTTTATTTATATAATTTAAACTTTTGAAAAATCAGAATTTCATTTATGCTTTCAAATTTATTGATATCTATTTATGCATTATGTTCTCTTATAATTTTTAAAATGTCTAACATAGGTTCAAGTTATATCCTTATTTTCAACTCTAATAGTGTTTTTTGTTCTCCTTCTCTTGTCTTATTTAGCATGCTTGAAAGAATGTTTGTTTTAGTTGTCTTTTCAATAAATTATCTCTCAGTTCAGTTGATCCTCATTTTTGGTTTTTAGCTGTGGTTGCTTCTGTTACTCTTGCTATTTTTTATTTTATGAACTTCTACTTTTAATTGATAGTTCTTCCTCTACTTTCAGTCAGTTGACTACATTTCTAGCTTTTTGTGATTAATGCAACTTATTTACTCTCAAATTGTCTATATTAATTATAATATAATATAATATAATTATAATTATATTAATTACAATTAATGGATATGAAATTATACACTTCCATCTAAATATTGACTTAGGACCACCAGTTAGGCCATAAAGTGCTTTTATTGCTTATTATTTTTAAATATTTTCAAAATCTCCATTGTGATTTAATTACCAATGTGTGTTATTTAGCAATCTAATATTTTATTTCCAAAATTATTTTTTTGTTAAATATCTTTGGTTGCTGATTCCTTGTTGTATTTATTTTGATTGAAGAATCATGGACTATTTAATGTTATTCTTTTAAATTTCTTAAAACTTTTGGCCAAGATAATGATAATGATAATGATAATTTTTATAAAGATCCAAAATATGTACTTAAATATATTCATGCATTCTGTGTTTGTTGGAGGAATATCTAAAATAGCTATTAGCTAAAAAATATTAATCAAGTGTATCTATTTGATTACTTATTTTTTCTCAGCTTAATCTGTCAATTTCTTAATTAGTTAAAATATCCCACTAGAATTGTAAATTTTAGATTTTCCCCCTATAATTCTGTCAGCCCGTGCTTTACATATTGCAAAGTTCTGGTTTATTGCATGCAAATTCAATTGTTATATTTTGGTTATTTTTTCATTTCATATTATGAAATATTTCCCTTTGTCACTTTTAATGTATTCCATTTCTGGCTTCACGTAGGGTTCTGAGTTCTGTATGTAGGGCTTGGAGTCTTGGCTCCTCTCCCTGTGCAGGTGCTAAGGCCTTAGCCACAGTAAATTTGCTGGGTAATAATCACTGCATGGGCCCAGTGGCTTCAATCTGGCTCACTGCTGTATGTTCCTTGTCTATTTCTAGCAACCAGACATCTAGGACACTTGACTTTCTTGTTTTGTCTTTAGAAATATCTATTGATCTATCTATCTATACCTATGTATACATAGCAGGAAGACATGCATATATGTATGTGTATATGCCAAAAGAGAAGAGAATGCACACAAGAAGGGGTATTTTAACTTGTGTTCCTTCTGCCATCTTGACCTTGAAGTCTATCTAATCTTTTCTTACACAGAAAATGTGATTAATTGGCAATTTACTTTAATTTCTTGAGTTGCAAATACGTTTTTTCATTTGGAATTAATTTTCCTGAGCAATTTAGTGAAGATTTTCATTGCTCTCCTGTAAAAGTAGCCCAAAAGATCTCTGTAAAAGATGCTAATGACTACTTAATCCTTTCACTGGAATGCATAGTTCTCTTGGAGCAATACTACTGATAGATTTCTATAGGACGTCGTTAAGTGCTTACTGCTTTTAGAAACAGCACCTGAACTGATGCCCAAGCTTACATTAAGAGGGAAATGGTATGTGCCCTTAAAAACATTTTTTATAGCCTAGCAGGAAGAAAAATTACTTTACTCTCATAATTTGCTTTATGTATTGCTGTTATCATTGCTAATTACAGTATCGCAATAAAGCATTTATTTATGAACTCCCTTCAGTTTAGTTTTCCTCTCTTGGCAAAATTTATTTTCCTCTCTCAGTAAAACTTCTTTCTTCTTATTAAAGTTTTATATAATTTGATTAGATAAAGGATGTGGATGGATGATCAAAATAACTAATGGCAAAGAGACTGGTTAAGTTAATGCCTTGTTTTCTTTTATTCCATTTAGACTTAAAAATTCAAGCTCTTTTTCTTTTCTGAAATTAAGCAAAGCTTAAGAGGTCTAAATCTAGTTTAGCCAGACATATCCACTTATATCTTCAACAATTTTGAAAGTATTTTGACAGATTTTCTTTCTTCACTGTTTAGGTTATAATTTACAGTTTCCTTTCAGTAACAGTTAAATATTATAATCATTTTCAGGGAGTGAAAAAAATTACCATAATCTAGCTACCTTTACACTGTCATACATGAATCACTTAGAAAATTTTAGGATTCTATCCAACTGCATTTATCATAAAACACTCCCATGTTCATATATTATGTAGTGCCAAGGCTTACATCTGTATAGTTTGAAAATTGATTTAACTAAGTAAAACAAAAGAAAGGAAATTTAATAAAGCATGTTATGAAATACCATTGTGACCAGGCAACTTGAAGAAAACCTGCTAAAGCAAATTTTGTTCAAATGCATCTTAAAACATTTTCCAGCACTCTACATAATATAATCTGAATTAAAGACAAAATAGATCACTTAGAAAGAAAAAAAGCTATCCTCTCTTAACAATTAATTATTAATGACTGCATAAAGAAAATGCTTCATTTTCCCATTAAGATTTAGAATTGTTTTCCCAAATATGACTGAAGTTAGGATTTTTAAAGACATAAAATGAAATTATTACTTCAAGGTTACATTACAGAGTTATTCAAATAGCATAGCTTGCTTTCATTGCATTTTCAAGCCAGATTTACACACATTTAAAAAGGCGGTTTTGTGATTCAATGTACTAGATAATTTGAGTTATCGATTAGAAAAATCTTTTCTTTATCATGTGTCCCTTCTGACACTTGACCTTGAAGTCTTTTTCTTCAGCAGAACAATGTGATTAATTGTCATTACCATTAAATTAACTGATAAAGTGGTTATCAGTCTATAGAGATTTTCTTATTTTTTGTTTGTTTTTTAATCTCTTGAGAAAACGGTTATTTCATGTTTGTTTTCAAACTTACTGGCATCTATTTATTCATTGTGTTCATTTATAATTTTTAAAATTTCTAATCTAGCTTT
>NW_012150507.1:1036625-1038289 GCF_000956105.1 Propithecus coquereli
TAGTAGATTTGTCTCCTCTATAATTTCATATCCCTTCCCCCACACACACGTGTGAATGTGTGTATGTCTAACTTCTTTCTCTCAGCATAATGCTTTTGAGATTCATCCATATAATTGAATGTTTAAGTGGTTTGTTCCTTGCTATTGGTAAGGATGCTATTGTATTAATATGCCATAGGTTGATGGACATTTGCAGTAGTTCTAATTTGGGGCTGTTACCAAGAAAGCTGCTATGAATGTTGTATAAAAGCTTTTCTGTAGCTATATATTCTCATTTATTTTGGGTAGATATGAGTAGTGGAATTGCTATATCATAAGGTAAGTGTATGCTTAACTTTATAAGAAACTGCCAAATTGTTTTCTAAAGTAGTTGTACCCCCAAGAAATGTGCAAGAGTCCCAGTTGTTCCATATTTTTCCCAACACTTGGCATTGTTAGTCTTAATAATTATAGCTATTTTGGTGGGTAGTGTTATCTACTGGTGGTTTTAATTTGCATTTCCTTGCTGAATAATGATGTTGAACATCTTTTCATAAGCTGTTGACTATCTTGTATTCTTTTTATGAAGTCTCTGTTCAAACCTTTTGTCCATTTTTATTGATGTGTTTGTCCTTTTATTCACTTTTAGACAATGGAAAGCCTGCAGAATCCACTGAGGGGTCTTGTGGCCTGCAAATGTGCCAGAAAATTTTAATTCAATTCATGAAATAAACTTTTAACAATAATTAATTACCTCATATTCTATTTCTATCCTCCTTCCTCAGGAAGCTTCAGCTATTCTAGCCTGCCACCGATTCTTAAAACAAGCCCAGTTTTCTCCCCACTCTCTCACATTGCTCTTGCAGTTAGCTCTACCTGGAATTCTGCTTCCCTATCCCCAGCTGGATCCTTCTCATCTTTCACATTTCAGCTCAAATGTCATGTCCTCAGAGACACCCTCCCTGACCATACAAACTGTTAATAAAATAAAGCCATTTATTCTATTTCTTATCACAGCACTCTGTTCCATCACTTGCCATAACCTACAACAAATATATTTTATTTGATTACTTATTGGTTGTTTTCTTCCCCACTGACCCGTGCTCCATGAGAGCAGAGACCACTCCCAACCTGTTTTCCAAGGAATCTCTCACACATTGCACAGTGCAAGGCTAACACTGAGTGTTGAATAAATATTTGTTGCTGAATGTATTAGTAGCTCAGTTCTCTGTGAGTTATTAAATTGGAAGGGCAATATATTTAGAAAAATCATTCCCTATAGTTCTGAGTTTTACACAGCTATGAGTAATTCACAAATGGAGACAACCTTGGAATCTCTTCCTACTTGTCAAAGATTCCTGGAGTAGAAGAGGCTTCACAAGCTTTCCTGCATGACTGTGAGCAAATACGGGAATTCTAAGGAGCCAGAGATTCACCTTTGGCTTTTTTGGAACTCCATATTTTTTAGAAGTTTACAACCTTGGGAACTATCCTAGAGGGATTCTTGAAATAAACAGGGTTAGCCAAAGGCTACTGCTGGACTCTTTGAGGGACTAGGCAAATGACACAATAAGGAAAGCATGTCCAGTAGAAAACAATGAGAAGTGGTGGGTAGCTTGGTAAACACAAAATCAAGAGTAGTCATGCTGAAATGCAGAATCTATTTTTCCCGATCTCCTAATTTA
>NW_012150507.1:1038339-1040385 GCF_000956105.1 Propithecus coquereli
TAGCAAAAGATTTTCAAAATTCTAGATCTCCTTTGGTCACTAACAATTTTATGGGCTTACTCTTCTGGTCTTACTTTTCTGTGTTATCTTTTTCCCACTTGTATAAAATTTCTGGCATTCTATGTATAATTATGCAATCTATACTGATTACACTTATTTGCTATAAATAGGCCCAAAATATTTAACAGAATTTATGTTTTCCCAACGTAAACCATGATTTAGATGTGCCTTGGAATTTCCCTGAGATAACAAAAGTTTCCTAGCATTACATAAAATGAAACGAGGTGTTTTCCTCTGATATATTATTGGTGGGGGGAAAAATTAGATTACTTGGGACCTGAAAGAACAAGGAAAGTACACGCAGATGAACTTTCCCCAAAATGAAAATAAATTTTGAGATGAAATAGTCTTGAATTCCTGGCCTCAAGTGATCCTCCTGCGTTGGCCTTGCAAAATGCTAGGATTACAGATGTAAGTCACCACACCCAACTTGAGGAGAAATGCAATAAAAGAGAAGCAACATTCAAAGTTTTACTATGCCTGAACTTTTCTTCTTAGCTAAGACCATGCAATTCTTTACTTAGAACTGTATAACTAAAGTGGATTTATCAAACTCTAGCACAACTGTATTTTAAGGAAATAAAACATTTATAAAACTTACGTGGAAAAATTTTGGTATGTCAAAAATGATAAATTAAGTAGGACTAGTTTACTTTCAAATGCCTAGCTAACATTTAAAATATTATTTAGTTCATAAAAATTATACCTCCATTTAAACTTTAAGGCCAACACTTACTGCTCAAGGCAGTGGACAACTTTATTTGATTTAAAAATTTATGTTAATTCAACATCTTGCATACATAAAAATGATGTTGTGGTAGTTTTTATGGTTGTTCTTTTTGTTTGTTTTTTTCCGTTTTAAATTAAGGGTTGTGTTGCAAATGTGACCCAATATAAGTTTGTATAGATTAGTACTCTGAAATGTACAATTTTTGTAGTTTAATAAAGTGATACAGATGGACTCAGGGTGAATATAAATTAAAGTAATACTATTAAAAGTAATTTAATTTGTGCTTTCTTGAGAAATGCCTGTAGATTTTTTTTTTAGGAAAAATGCACAGTTAGTTACCAAATATCATTATTAGTTCAAAGCAATAAACTCCCTTCTCAAAATAGTCTGGAAGAAAAATTTTTCCTTTCTTTTCTTACCACTATCACTGAATTTCTGCAAAACTTGAAAGGACAAGTTACTCTACAATTACAAATGCTCAATTGAGCATTCTAGAATGTTCCAATCCAGAGCATAGAACCCACTTTACGCACCTGCACAGACTCCCACATTCATATCTTCCCCTCTAGGTTTCGGCAGCTTGCTAATTGGAATGCTCCCACTGTCACTGTCACTGTCACTCTGGGGCCTCCTCGGCTTACACTGCTGCCGTCTCAGCCCTCCCAGGTGTGAGCTGGGCTCCCGCACAGCCTTCACTCACTAGCCTCAGGCAAGCTACAGCAGCCGGGTGCTCAGGCCCAAACTGAAAGGACCCATAGTGCCTGTGGTTCTATCCCTCACGTTCACCCTCAGGTAAAGTACTGTGAATGCCTGGGACAGGACTTCCCAAGCAACTGAGAACACAACTCAGAGGGGTCGGGGTTTAATGCCCCACGGGCAAACTTAGACTGGGGTCGGGGTTTAATGCCCCACGGGCAAACTTAGACTAAGGAGAATCAGAAAAATGGAAAGAGCCAGTAGATAAATTCTTTTCCTTTCTTTCCACCTCAGATTGTTCTGAGTAGCAGGGGGACCTTATGACCTGCTTGGAATAGCTCCTTAGTGATTGTGAGCAAAATGTTGTGCTTTCTTCTAATGTGCCACCTTTTCCCCTTCCCAGATGCACTTCTTTTTTTCTCACTCTTGCTACCCTGGCATTGACCTCCCAAGAAAGTCTTAGGACATAAGATTTGACTCAGACTCTATTTTGTTAGGGAGCTCTGAAACATCCACTTTGGGGCATATCTGATCTTAAATGTGTGAGGAATCTAAAATAC
>NW_012150507.1:1042504-1045383 GCF_000956105.1 Propithecus coquereli
TATATATATATATAGAAAACTCCCCACTACAAGAGTACTATACTAATGTGTTGCGTACATCTTTTCCAATTCTTGCAGTGCTTTATTATTCCCATTTTACAGGTGAGAAGATCTTAGGCACGGTAAGGATAAATGGCATTTCTCAAGTAAACTCCTTGTTAAGAGAGTGTCAGAAGTTGACAGTATACTCAATCACTGTGCTGTCTCAATTCATACATATAGATATATTTTTCCAATCATCCACATATTTTCTTAATATTTTTGCTTATCCTGCTAGTTTTAAAAAGAATGATCATGTGCCTTTTTCCCCTAATTTTGATTATGGTAATTTTTTATTGAAGTACATTTATTTCATAGGCATATATCATCTATGGTATTTGGAGATCCAAAGAGAATATAAGTGCACTGATTTTCCTATATAATCTTACAATGATAATCATACAAGATCCAATGGAATTTGTTGAATGCATAAATGATTACACGTTGTTTTTAAAAGAGGAGAATCTTCTTCACCTTAAACAAGAAGGAGCACAGATGGGAATGACTGTGCTGAGCAAAGGGACATGAGACATAAGTAGGAGATAAAAAATTGCAGAGGACAAGCTACTAATAAATTACCTGTAATGTATACAGAAAATTAGTATTTGTGAATGCAATAGGATGAAATAAAATCATTTTGGTGTCAGAATGGTTAAATATATTAAAGCATAAGTCTATTATGTAAAAGAAAAACTGGAGATAGGGAAAATTATTCTCTTAATCAATTTAAATAGTAGTAGCCTGAATATTAAGCCTGGGAATGGCACTGGAAATTTTTTGCACAACAGAAAATATCATAAACAATTCAACTCTTTAAAAAACTGAAATCATAATTTTTAAAAATACAAAAAGCTAAGGTTAAGGTACCTTTCCTATTGACTTCGTGAAGGAAAACAGTCATATATCGCAATGATTGGACAATAGATGTTCTCTGTCACCACAAAGTTATGGCCTCTATTAGGTATATTAACATTCCTAAAATTGGTAAAAACCCTATGTTTACTATTTCTAAACAGAATAAAGTAATTCAATCAGCCATACCTTATACATTGTCACAGCCATGAAGGTATTGAAGAAACACCTCTACCCATCCTAGAAATGGTGGCCCTCACTCCTGCAGGGAAGGTAGAGCATCTGGGAAATTGATTCTCAAATTATACTAGAAAACCTAAAAAAATACAAGAATCTATGACTTTATCAAAATCAACAATGATGAACAGTCAGGAACAGTTAGGGACTGGTTTATGGTCTTGATCTCCATTCTTTTCCACAAGTTCAACCCATAACTCGGGCATTATTTCCTCTTTCTTGCATGAATGTTGTGCTGGCTCAGTTTCCAGCCTTAAAGAATCCCTTTTTCAGACAAGAACACGTACCCCATCTCCTAATACAATTATTACCCTTGCAGACTATGCCTCACAGACCAAAATTTAAAATTCTCACCAAAATTTCTTCCACTGCTGATGGGCTCAGGGATCACAATCATGTCAGCACAGCCAGTGAGTGTGTGGGAGGGGGGCAGCCAGGTCTGAGAGAGATGATTTGTGATCCTGTGACCTCACCTCCCCATAGAGCTGCAATTATCATTTCACCTGTAGTAACAGTGACAGTGCACAATTGGAGAGCTAATGATATTTTGAATAACTTTGTCCCACTTACCAATTCTGAACAACAGTGATGACTTTCTAGTGAGTATCTCCAGAGAGAAGAGAGTGTTTGGGAAAGGCTCTTGTTTTCCATGATCCCTGGAGGCAGACAGAAGCTCCCATGGAGAAATCAGAATATTATGAAGTCTGAGAGATGAGGGGCTGACAGCAAAGCACATGTGTCTTACTGGATTCTGTGCTTCCCTGAGATGCTCCCCTCTTGAAAATCTAATTTTCTCTTAATCCTCAAATTCCTAATTCTAAATATTATTTAATTATGGCTACAGAACTGGAATCATATGAAGAATTTGTTAACAGCAGTCTAAATAACCCATTGCACTGTAACAACTTATTTGCACTGTAAAAACTTGAAGTCTATATTGATATAAAAATATATGGGATAAGTTAGTGCAAATCAATGCCAATTAATGTGAAAATAAAGATGATATATATTCTGGAAATATATACTGTTTCAAGTTTTACTCCTATACAGATAGAGATTCTAAACTCTTTAATATTATAGAAGAGAGACTTTTATCAAAGAGCCCTTCACACACAAAACCACACAACGTTATATAATTCACAAAGAAATTCTACTAATGAAGTATTAATAATTAATAAACGGATGCTACCTAACTATTGGAGACTTTTAATGTAGTCAATCTTCTTGATAGTTTTTAGGAAGTATGCATAAGGGTGATATGAGAAGTTTGCCTGAATCGAGCCATACAGAATATTACAGATATATCGGACATATGAATGTAAATGTGAAAAATTTCAAATATTATAAGCAATCTTACTAGCACTTTAAAACATTATATCATGACCTAGTTCACTTTATGCCAGAAATGCAAGTGACATTCACCATTTGTAAGTCCATTACTTCAACTAATAACATTAATAGAATGAATTCAAGTGTCTTGCATTTATTTCACATATAAGAAAAAGATATTTCCAGAAATCTATAGAAAATCATCTTTAAAAATATTTTTTTTCTTTTTTGGACATTAACTTTTATGGGACTTTTTTTTTTTTGAGACAGAGTCTCACTGTTGCCCAGGCTAGAGTGCCGTGGCATCATCCTAGCTCACAGCAACCTCAAACTCCTGGTCTCAAGCAATCCTTCTGCCTCAGCTTCCCAAGTAACTGGGACTACAGGCATGCACCACCATGCCCGGCTAATTTTTTCTATAT
>NW_012150507.1:1056627-1059205 GCF_000956105.1 Propithecus coquereli
ATTATACTTTCTTACTGCACATTCCTTGCATTTAGCCTATGCTTACTTTTATGAATTCCAGAGACTGACATCTAGTACACATACTGACAGGTGTCTTCTATTCTGGTAATCGAATTTTCAGTTGTGTTATTTCACTTAAATACTCTTGAATCAAACACAGTAAGCAACTTGGATACGGAGAATTTTCTGTGTCCTTTAGTCTAAACAATATCAATATTCATTTGCAATATGGCCTAGTTTTAGTTTTAATATTTAAAAAATTGTAATATACTATTTAGAAAATGTTATAACCCAAAGGGTACCAAAGATAACTTCTTTGAGTAAAATAGTTTATATTTGTTAAAACATTTCTTGAGATCACATTATTTAAATTGATCCAAATGTGGTGAAAAATGTGGTATAAAGCCAACGTTCAATATTTGGCAATTAAGTTAAGCTTATTTGTTGTATGGTTGAAATTTTTGAATAATGAGTAAGCGTCATATGTATTATCTAATGATAACCAAAAACAGTTTAATTTTTCACTTTGATGAAAGAATTACCCAGTTTATTTTATAATTCTCTCAAAAATTCTGCCTTGACTATTTCAAACCAGCAGTAATCACTCCATAAAAATGGGACCATGACCTTTGTGCCCAGAGGCCTTGTCCTCAGCTCCTCCATGGTCAGGTTTCACCATAGATTCACTTTCCAAAGTTCGGGACACGGGATCCGTCCAGTCTCACTCTTCAGAACAGGCTAATTTAGATCATTGCTTGACACAAATAGTTTACCTTCAAAGGGTTCCAGAAACCGGTTTCTTTCCTCTATGAGTCTCATATGTATTAGCTATCAATTAAATTCTCACTAAGACCTCTTAACAAGATTCCTGTGCTCACTTTGACCCACCTGGGTTTTTCAGTACATTCTTAGCTGAAAATATTTGAAAAAATATTCTAGTCTCCTCCCACAAAAAAATTACATATTTCGAATGACTAACTTTACTTTTGGGATTTAAGGTAAAATGACAAAACCTGGTCTTTGATATACTGCGGTGTCTGATACATTATTTCCCTCAAGCTCTATCCTGGACCACTGTGGAGTTACTGCTTTTTCTTCCCACTTTTATGATAGGATAATATCCACTCTTCTCTGTTTCATTAAACCCTTATTATGCTTCTGTGCCCAGTTAATTTCAGGGTGTTTTAAATTAATTGGTTTAAAGTCACACATTCTTATAAGCTTCCTTATTCTCCAAATTGGTGGAGGTCCAGTATTAAAATAATTCTTACCTTTAAGCTTTTCCATTGAAGTAATTAATAAAATAGAAATTATGAAATCATTTTCAATATATTCACTCTGTACCTACTATTCATACCATGTGATAAATTCTATGAGGGCAGAGTCTGGGTCTGGGGTTCCCAACTCTCTCTTATATGACTGATCACAGTGGTGGTTGAACCTTTGCAAGAAAAGAATAAATGACTGCCCAGTGCATAATGAATCATGACAAACCACATAAAATTCAGAGGCATGTTGTTAGCTTAGAGAATATTGTATTTCTTCCGCAGCAGGTGGAGTGGATTTTTGGTACCCTGGGGTCATGGCCCATGAGAACAAAGAGGCTGACTGTAGGAAAACAACCAGCGATTAGTGTGGAGGTGTTCACCACCCATAAACCTAGATTAGGAAAAATAGCCACCAATAATGTAAAGATAGAGGAGAGGGTATAAATGATACAGAGGTGCTCACTAGGACAAGGACGCTTTGGGTGACTCTGGACTCAGGGGAGGATCTGGAAAAGAGCTTGGTGCTATGAATGTGTTGCACCTGCTGCCTGTGCCTGTGCAGGACGCAAACCGTGGAGCCACTGGCCCAGGTCATGAGTCCCAGACACAAAACATCATAGGATGATAACAACATAACAGGTAGGCATCCCAAAATGCTGTTGTGAATGTCTACTGCAGCACAGTATCCCAAAACGTTTCCTTTGTGTTGTTTATCCGGCTCTGCTGGCCAGTCACAATGTGAAGAATAATGGTAGCTGCCAGCATGTTCAGGATCCAGCATAGGATACTGAGGGGCCCAACGCGTTGAGGAGCTTATAGTTTCAGCTCTGCCCACCTGGAGCCTGTGGGGCTGACGGCAATGGCCTGGAAGACACTCAAGAGACAGGTGGTGCCAACGCACACACCCCTGCCCGTTCTGTGAACATAGGAAACAAGTTTGCACTCAAAATCGTTCAGGAACTCTTCCAACCCAAAAGTGGCTACTGTCTGTGGAACTCCTTTGGAGAGTAAGACCAAGGACTTTGCTACACTCAGGTGCTTCGGAACCAAATCTGTGAATCTTAAATTGTATCTGGTGTAATAAAGGAAACTGTAATAGTAAAGAAGAAAGAAATTCCCCAGGAATACAACTGTGGTCTGAGACAAAAAGATCATTCCTATTGCCACATCCTGGGAGGCCATTTGTCATTTTCTGGTGATTGCTAATCCCATTCAGAGTGAGAGAATCCTGCGTGGAAACATGAGGACTGTTTTATTTGGTGACAACTAAGATTCACTATTGTACACTTACCATTATTTAGAACTAATAA
>NW_012150507.1:1059360-1061653 GCF_000956105.1 Propithecus coquereli
AAGTGAGACGGTGGATAAAGGCTGAAGAGGAGAAAATGAGCATAAAGATATCTTTAAAAATAGAGCTCCATAGAACAGTTCAGAAAGTCTAGCTAAATTCACATTTTTTGGCCTAAGAGGAAAATTACAAAAGAAAAGTACCTAGAGAATGAAGGAAGGAAGAAGATAACAAAAAGGAGATAGAAAAGGAAGGGGGGAGGGCGAAGGGGAGAAGGAGGCGAGGAAGAAGCAGAAAATAGAAAAGTGATTGGTGATTTCACACAAATCTTTAAACTGTATTATAGAATTTATTTTAGTTGCTCAGCCTTCTGTCTTACAATGAATGTAATCAAAACTTGGACAGAGCGATAGCTTGGCAATTCATACGCAAAGATGGGGACGCGATACTTCATCTATTACAAATCATTTTGAAAGAACAAGTCTTGCAGTGACTGGCAGATACGGAAGCCGTTGTGCACGCAATGCAGCTTTGCTATTGAGCTTTCACTTTGCTATATCTTCTTTATCTTTAATAAGGAAAATTCTGGTTAGCAC
Source organism: Propithecus coquereli (assembly GCF_000956105.1). Lineage (NCBI taxonomy): Eukaryota > Metazoa > Chordata > Mammalia > Primates > Indriidae > Propithecus > Propithecus coquereli. The sequence continues at coordinate 1,059,895 of NW_012150507.1, forward strand.
CCCCAAAAAATTCTGTATATATTAATATACATACTGAATGCAAATGAGAATGCCTTTGAATTTTGAACAAAGAAATAATCCTGACATTGTGTATTGTGACTGACTATTCAATTTAGGCTTTTATAACTAATCTCAAGTAAGCATTTGAGACACTTTGCAATCTCAACATATTAATAAATAGGTTGAGGCACCATATTTTAAAATAGTTTGACATTTCTAATGATTTGGACTTTAGCTTTAGGCGTTAGCACAAACTATTTGGACATCGAAGTGATCTATGCTTGTCTTCAAATACACTGTTTCGGAGCGATTGTTTCAAACTATAAATCTTACCATTTTACTTCCCAACTTAAATTCTCTAATAATTTCCCAAGGCTAAATTTCTTAACATAACCTTAACAGAGGCTGCAAGAAAGGTCCTGGCACATCATTTTCCCTCGTTCCCTATGCGTCAGTCCCAGTGACCATCTTGCAATTCTTCCAAAGTTCCGTGATACCTCAGGCCTCAGCACCCTCGCGTTCTCTGTTCTTTGCTGAAGTCTCTCCCCACCCCTTTTCTAGCTAACCCCTGCTTCATGGGTGAGCCCAAACTTCACTCCCTATGGACACCCAGACTAAATCCATTTCCTCTGTCACATGCTCTATCGGGTCCTGATATTTTCTTTCGTACCATTTGCCACAGCTTGACATTGTGTGAGGATAGATTAATAACCGGATATATATTTAACTATAAGATCCACGAGTATAGACACAATATAAGTATTTCTCACCATTTTATCCTCACAACTAATACTATACATAGGATGTAGTAAGCATCCTAAGTACAAGTGCTCAAGGAACATTTTTGACTGAATAAGATATATGGTACGGTAATTATAGATTTTTCTTTTTATATATTGGTGAAAATATATTACAATGACGAATAAATAGAACTTTCATTGTTCTGTAATTTATATAGGTGATTTCAGATATTTCTAAGAGTTCTGTCATGTTCACAATGGATATAATATTAATTTTTCTGAAAATACTGGCATCACCTGCCCTTTCTATATGCTCTTCTTTCCACCATACTTAGAATTATAAAGTTATATTAGAAATTACATGTGAGCAAATGTGATAAGTGGTTTAGTTTGAGTTTCCCCACATGTAATACTGAAAAAGGGATTCAAGTGTAAGTAGTTTATGTGGGAGATGACCCCAGGACAGTCATCTAGGGAACTAGGAAAGATAGCCAAATATGAAAGTGAAACAGGAGACGGAGAAAAATTTAATGATACATTAGCATAATAAGACAATAACAAAAATGTATTAAGCAAGTTACCACTTTGGGCTTTAGAAGCCAAGGTAGAATACACACTTAACCTTGTCGCAACTGAGGGGCTAAGGAGCTGAGGTATTTAAAGACCATCTCTCAGCAGTCCTGTTTGAGTGCTGCTCCCGAGGGGTAGAAATTTCCTCTACTTCCAACCTGCTGCTGGTACCAGCAGAGTGGCCTTGGACCGCCAAAGGAAACTCTCAAATACATACATCCTGTCCTTAGAAACCTACCGGCGTGCACCACAACACTCAGAACCTAGAGAATCAAGCCAGGCACAGAGTCTGCTACAATAGGGTTCATAAATATTTCTCAGTACACTGCACTAAATATTGATCATCTCAACAACTGAAGTGCTCTGCAAACTTGTTTTAATTATGATATTTCTCAATGAAGTGTTAAAATTGTCTTTTCATATTTTTCTTAACATTGCACTAGCTCTGT
>NW_012150507.1:1079357-1081693 GCF_000956105.1 Propithecus coquereli
GCCTCCCAGAGTGCTAGGATTACAGGCGTGAGCCACCGCACCCGGCCTATGTTTTTTTTATTTATTTTTTATTTCAGCATATTATGGGGGTACAAATGTTTAGGTTACACATATTGCCTTTTCGCCACCCAAGTCAGAACTTCCAGTGTTTCCGTCCCCCAGACAGTGTGCAACACACCCATTAGGTGTGAATATATCCATCCCCTCCTCCCTCTCCCACCTGCCCGACACCCAAAGAATGTTACTACTAAATGTGTACATAAGTGTTGATCAGTTAATCCAAATTTGATGCTGAGTACATGTGATGCTTGTTTTTCCATTCTGATGATACTTCACTTAGTAGAATTGGCTCCGGCTCTATCCAGGATAATACAGGTGATGCAAGATCACCATTGTTTTCTGTGGCTGAGTAGAACTCCACAGGGGATTGTTGGATCAAATGGTAGTTCTATTTTTAGTTCTTTGAGTTATCGCCATATTACTTTCCATAGAGGTTGTACCAGTTTGCAGTCCCACTAACCGTGTAAGAGTGTTCTTCTATGCATCCATGCCAGATTTGCTGTTTGGGGACTTTTTGATAAAGGCCATTCTCACTGAAGTTAAGTGATACCTCACTGTGGTTTTGATTTGCATTTCCCTGATGATTAGAGATGTTGAACAATTTTTTATGTTTGCTAGCCATTATTCTGCCTTCTTTTGAAAAGTTTCTGTTCATGTCCTTTGCCCACTTTTTAATGGGGTTGTTCGATTTTTTTCTTGTTAAATTTTCTAAGTTCTATATAGATTCTTGTTATTAACCCTTTATCGGATGTGTAGAAAGCAAATATTTTCTCCCATTCTGTAGGTTGTCTGTTTACTCTAATGATAGTTTCCTTGGCTGTGCAGAAGCTTTTTAATTTGATCAGGTCCCATTCATTTATTTGTGTTGCTGCTGTGATTGCTTTGGGAGTCTTCTTCATAAATTCTTTGCCTACACTGATGTCTACAAGAGTTTTCCCAACATTTTCTTCTAGAATTCTTATGGTTTCATGTCTTAGGTTCAAGTCTGTTATTCACTGTGAGTTGATTTCTGTGAGAGGTGAGAGGTGCAGATGCAATTTTAATCTTCTGCCTGTGGCTATCTGATTTTCCCAGCACCATTTATTGAATAGGAATTCTTCTCCTCAGTGTATATTATTGTCTGCTTTGTCAAAGATTAGATGACAATATCAGGATGGTTTTATATTTGTGTTCTAAGTCCTGTTCCAAAGGTCTATATCTCTGTTTTTGTGTCAGTACTATGTTATTTTGATTACTGTAGCCTTGCGGTATAGCGTACAGTCTGTTAGATTGATACCTCCAAAGTTGTTCTTTTGCTTAAGATTGCTTTGGCAATATGGGGTCTTCTCTTGTTCCATATGAAGCTTGCAATTATTTTTCTAGATCTGCAAAAAATGATGTTGTTATTTTAACAGGGATTTCATTGAATGTGTAGATCACTTTGGATAGTATAGACATTTTAACAATATTGATTCTTCCAATCCATGAGCATATTATGGTTTTCCATCTTTTTATGTCCTCTGCTATTTCTTTTCTCAGTGTTTCATAGTTCCCCATGTAGAGGTCTTTCACCTCCTTAGTTAAATATATTCCTAGGTATTTTACTTTCTTTGTTGCTATTGTGAAGGGTATTGAGTCTTTGATTTGGTTCTCAGTTTGATTGTTGTTTGCATATAGGAATGCTACTGATTTCTGTACATTGATTTTGTTACCTAACACTTTGCTGAATTTGTTTATCAATCCCACTGGTCTCATGGCAGAATCTTTGGGGTTTTCTAGACATAAGATCATATTGTCAGCAAAGAGCAATAGTTTGACTTCTTCTGCCCCCATCTGGATGCCCTTGATTTCCTTCTCTTGTCTGATTGCTCTGGCTAGGACTTCCAGCACTGTGTTGAATGGAAGTGGTGATTGAGGGCAACCTTGTCTGGTTCCAGTTCTAAGCAGGAATACTTTCATTTTTTCCCCATTCAGTATGATGTTGGCTGTGGGTTTGTCATATATGGCTTTTATCATGAGCATGAGTATTCTTATTTTTATTTACTTAAGTTTGATTAAAAATGCACTTTCTTTATAGGCAGGATACAATTGAAAACATAAGGTATATTATGAAAGTTTTTACTAAAATGTCATATTTAATGATCTGCATGAAACACCTGGCTTCAAGTGTTCCCAACCTTATAGGGAGTGAATAAAAATTGTCATATGTTGGCAGGGCCAAGAAACTTGATATTGTAAGCAAAATATAAATTCCATTTTGGTTAAGCTTCCTAGCCTCACGAGGTTTTTTGTTTTTT
>NW_012150507.1:1081743-1093889 GCF_000956105.1 Propithecus coquereli
TATATCTACTTAGATTTGACTAAAAATATGCTCTCTCTTTATAGGCAGGATACAATTGAAAACATAGGGTATATTATGAATGCTTTTACTAAAATGTCATATTTAATGTTGTGCATGAAACACATGGCTTCAGGCATTCCCACCCTTGTAGGGAGTAATTAGAAATTGTCATGTCTTGGCGGGCCCAAGAAACTTAATATTGTAAGCAAAACACACATTCCATTTTGGTTAATATTCCTAGCCTCAAGACATTTTTATTTTAATTCTATATAATAAATTTAGAGATAAAAAGTTATGCTTCTGAAGAAAAACTACAAAACACCTTTTATTAGACAAGACAAATAACCAAAAAGGCAATGAGAATTTCAGTGATGTGTAAGGATACAACTAATGGAATCAGGGGAAAAATTGTCTTCTGCCTGGTAAAGCAACACAAAGGACTACATCTAGCCAACAACCACATGTAAAACAAATGCCTGGACCAGTGCCCATTCAGCATCAGAATGTGTATGTTTGTTTAATGATGTCTCCATGGTCTGTAGAATTAATATTTAATAGCACTTGTCAGCAAGATTCTATACAAGGGTTTATTGTACCTTATTTTAATGCTCGTTAGTGGTTGTGTCTTCCTGGGTTGTTCTTGTTTAATATTAGAATTACTCTTTACATTTGCAGCAATGTTTTTCTGCCTACTTTCAATTTTACATTATTTGGTGGGGGGGGGGAGATAAGGGCATAGGCAAGAGAATTAAAAAGACCATCAGTGTGTCTTCTACCTTCAGAGGCATAAGACATTGGAGAAAAACAAAGTTTTTTGTTTGTTGTTTTTACTAGTAGCATAGGACTTATCATATAGCATGCACTTAAAAATGTTTATTGCTTCATTGCTTCAATTATCACAGCTATCAATATTAGCCAAAGAATTAGGCTTGTAATAGTTATCGGATGGTCAAGTTACATATATCATGACGATGTTTTTTTGGTTTGACTTTCTATTTCAAGTCATTTGTTCTAATTCTAAATGGAATATTATAGTGTGATGTTAAAGAAAGCACAATTAGCAAATTATATAGTCTAAGTCCCATTTTGACAGTTGGGAATGCATTGAGATTTTTGTCTTTTCTGGAATATCATGAAGTGGAAATTACCCTGGACTAGAAGTCAACAATTGTGGGTCTATAATAGGCAAACTGGAGCAAGTCATTTTAACTTTCTGGAGTTTACACAAGAGGTCATATGGACCAGTCTGAGAAGTTAGCAGAGGAGATGGGCAGAGGGACATGCTTGTAGCCCTGGCGTGGGTGGTGCAAACGCATGACATGTAACCAAAATGTTTGTACCGCCATAATATCCTGAATAAATAAAAAAAAGTGGGCAAAAGACATGAACAGAAGTTTTCCAAAAGAATATAGAGAAATGATCTACAAACATGAAAAAATGTTCAACATCACTAATTATCAGGAAAATGCAATTTAAAACTACAATGAGATACCATGTGACCCCTATCAGAATGGCCATTATTAAAAAGTCAGACAACAATAGATTCTGGCATGGAAGCAGAGAGAAAGGAACGCCATACACTCTCTGTGAGATTGCAAACTAGTACAATCCTAAGAAAAACAGTGTGGAGATTCATCAGAGAACTAAATGTAGACCTACCATTTGACCCAGCAATACCACTGCTGGGGATCTACCCAAACAAAAGGAAGTAATTTTATTACCAAAAAAAAAAAAAACACACACGTACGAAAATATTTATCTCAGCACAATTCACAATTGCAAAGATGTGAAACCAACCTAAGCACCCATGAATTCATGAGTGGATACAGGAAATGTGTATATACACACTATGGAGTACTATTCGGCCATAAAAAGGAATGAGATAATGTCTTTTGCAGCAACTTGGATGGAAACGGAGACAATTATTCTATGTGAAATATCTCAAAAATGGAAAACCAAACACCGTATGTTCTCACTAATAAGTGAGAGTTAAATTATGGGTACACACAGGCACAGAGAGATATATAGAATATTGGAAACCAAAAAGGGGGTACTCTGGGAGGGGGATGTGGGATAAAAACTTACCTTTTCGGTACAATAAACATTATTCTGGTGACAGGCACATTAACAGCCCTGACTTAAGCACTATACACACTATCCATGCAATAAAAACATTTGTACCTCCTTAGTATTTCATAATTTTCAAAAAAAATAAAAACAACAGAACAGCAGCAGGGCCAGCATTCACCACGCAGCTCCTGTCCTGTCCCCAGTCAGCCCCCAGGCAGGTTGAACTTACAAGATCAACATTCTTCCAGGCAGGTCTTTCTTTCTGTCAGATCCTTCTTACTTATGCTGATTTCATCCAGATAAAAGTGGGTAAATTTGGAGGGAAGAGCTACACAATGCATATTTAAGAGGAAATTCTTCATGATTATATGAACTGGAATATGCACACCCTGCAATTTTAAGGTGTCCCCAAAATGGGACCTTCCACACGTCTGCAGTGTTCTTCCACATGCTCTTTTACTGCCATCTCTCCATTCTTGGTGAAAAAAGAAAAACATCCCTTTAGCAAATGTATATAATAGATGCCAGGGTCTCCAGAGTTCCCAGAGTCTGACTGGGTTGGGCCATCCCCACCGTAGCCTCAAGATGACAGATTCTGGGGTTTTGAATTTACAGCTTTTGGTACCTGGAACTAGGATGACCCCCTTCTTAATGTGCAGGGGGCTGCATGGGCAAAAGCCTCAAATACCTCTCCTATATATTTTGTCACTTGGCCTAGATGACCTCAAAGGTCCCAAAGGCTTGGAGAAGTGTCTGTTGGACTTTGTTCTTCATCAGTTACCCACTGTGCTCCTAGGACCTTGGAAAATGGTTTCTACTCCCTAAGATCCTACAGAGCAGAGAGCAGCCTCTGGGTTTGTAGAACTAAGTGCTCAGGGTAGTGCAGAATGTGGCAAAGCATTAGAACACATCTCTGAGGTCCAAGGACAAGACTATCCCTGTCAGAGCATCAGGGTCCTCATTTGTGAGTGGGGCCTGAATCGTTGCCCTGGCTGGGGCAAGGAGGCCTTGGGAGTGAACTGGACACCCCAGAACAGTGGAGGCAAACAGGGAGAAGGGGAGGCTTCTGAGGTCCCTCCCAACCTCCTGGAGCCTGTAGGTTTCACCCACTTGCCCTACAGTGTTCAGAGAGTGACACTACCTTGAGGACACCCAAACAAAAGTGTGCTTTGTTTACTCCACCCCCCATCCTGGTGCTGCAGTGATCATGAGGAGACACCAGGGGCAGACAGTGCCTATTGTGCTCTGCTGGAGCAACTGGAGCTGGCAACATGGGAGCTCATTTTCTGTGTCCCCTTGCCTGGGACTCAACATGCATCTTTCATTACCAGCATCTCTCTCCACAGTGTGAGCTGCTCAGAGGTAAGAAGGGACCCAAGATCATCTCATTTACTCACACAGCAACTGTGCCCCAAGTTGTCACCCTATGCAGGGGCTACATTAGGCCTGGGCACAATGATGAAAGTAACCAACATGGTCCCTGTCCTGAAAGAGCTCATGGTCTGCATGGGGAGATGGACAACTTCATGAAAGCAGATGCATGTGGGAGAGAATAGCAAGTGCTCTAGTGAAACAAAGCAGGTGCTGAGACAGAGAGCTGTGGCCAGTAGGTGTGCAAGTGTGAAAAGCCTCAGTGAGGTGACATTTGTGCTGTGACCAGAAAGACATGAGGAAGCAGCCCTTCCCAAGTCTGGGAACAGTGTACTAAGAAGGAGGATCTATTCCTCAGAATTTGCTGGCATAAATGAATTTTGCTACCGACGAGGTGAGAAAGGCATCCAGTATGGCTGGAAGGAGCCTGGGAGGAGAGGAGGGAAGGGAAGAAGGAGGGCCTCATCCCAGGGCTTGGAAGACTCTACTATGTAATAATATTTATTGCTGGTGACAACAATACTCAAATTTACAGCTTGTAACAACAAGCCTTATAATTATCTGAAAGTTTGTGTGTTTTAGGATCCTGGCATGGCTCAGCTGGGTGTCTCTGCCTCAAGGCCTTTTGGGAGTCTGGGGCTGTGGTCTCAACTGGGGGTCAACTGGGCAGGATCTTCCTCCCAGCTCACTCACCAGTAATCAGCAAGTTTCAGTTTGGACTGAGGGTCTCAGTGTTTTCTGTCTGTAGGCCAGGTCCTCCATTGGTTCTTTGCTTCAGGGGTCTCTCTGTAGGGCAACTAATAATACCTCAGCTTGCTTCCCTGTAGTGAGGGGTGGGGGAAGAGATCTATAGAGAGAGAAGGAGCAAGACAGAAGTCACAGAATTTTCATAACTCAATCTTGGAAGTGACATCTCATGTTCTCTTGGTTGAAAGCCATTCACTAAGCCCAATCCACCAAGAGGTGAGAATTACATAAGAACTTATAGACCAGAGTGGGGCAAGATGGCGGACAAGAAAAAACACTAGCCTGAGTGTCTCTGCAAGAAAGAAAGATTTTAGAAGAAAGTAAAAAAGATAAACAGGCAGACAAACACAGATCAGATGAGGTTCCAAAGAAAGGGTACCTGAAAATACAGGAGGCTCCACAGGAAGAAGTTGAGGAGGAGAACTGGATGGATAAATGGCCTGGAGAGGCTTGGAGACCAGTGACAAGGGTAGTTGGAGAGGTTAAATTTCCCCTCCCTTGCATCTCAGACTGCTGGTGTGTTGCTGAGCAGTTGGAGAGACCTGCTACACCAGCCCAGAAACGTCCACCACCAGTTAGCAGTTAGACTCTTATGGACACGGCACCAGGCTCCCAGCTCCCTTGGGGCACCTCCTGGCCCACAGACCTGAGCCCATCAGGGGGCACCATATTCCTTCATTCTCCCCTTCATCTTTCCTACCTGCAGCTGCTGAGAGAAACAATTTAGCTGCCACGTGGTGGCATCTGCAGGGAATGGGACCTTACCTTTTGGGTCCTACTGTGTACTGAGGGGTATTCAGACTCTCAGCACCCTACATGCCACCCCCCTCCCCCCAGGTTCTGCTTCTCTGGTGCCTCCAGAGAGTGGAGAAAATCCAGAGGAGGAGAGACATCTATTCAGCTTGGGCACCCTGTGAGAGACTTGAGATCAGCACTCCTCTCCCTGGCAGGGCCAGGGATTGATCTCCAGGGCCCAGGGGACAGGTCTGCAGACCAGATCCCATACACCCAGGTCTCACTCCCATTGCCCAAGGGCACAGAGGGATATTTGTGAACCAGCCTACTGAGGTGTGTGTGCCTTCAGGGGCAAATCAGTGTGCTTGAGGAGAAATCCTACTCCCACAGGAGGGCCATACACCCAGCTCAGGCTCAGATCATGAGCAGGGACCTTCCCAGCCAGCATCACAGCCAGGGAATATCCACTGGCTTGAAGTCCTGCCTGCCAGCAGAAACCTGGGAGAAACCATGGAATAGGGGAGGATGGAAATGAGCAAGGCCTGCTCCAGACTGCAGGTCTTAGATAGCTGCACCCTCACACACAGACTTTTCGGCTAAATGTGCCAGCCCCTCCCTGGCAGCTTTGCCCGGAAGCAGAGAACAGAACTTTGATCCCTGCTAACAGCATTTGTGATGCTTAAGGGCAGGCCTCGCCAAACCCAGCTCTGACCAGACTTACTCCCAGACCTGCCCCTACTGAGGTGGAGAATAAGGATACACCTGGAAGTCCCAGGACACCATCCACCACCTGAGGCAGGAGAGTGCCTCTCCAGAGGAACAGAAGCTGGTTACAGGACCCAAAAACAACACTGCAACCTGCTCTTCCAAGCAAGCATAACCTACTGACAGCGAGGTCATTTTGCGCACCCTTTAAGTGCATTTACTGACTCATCATACAGGGTGTGGTCAAATCTCACAAACACCACCTACTGACTCAGAGACTAAACAGGGCATGTCATTATTAAAATGAAAATATAAAGGTAAGAAACAACAGCTGACCCAGATGGGAAGGAATCAATGCAAGAACTCTGGAAGTAGTGAATTTTGCTACCGATGAGGTGAGAAAGGCATCCAGTGTGGCTGGCGGGAGCCTTGGAGGAGAGGAGGGAAGGGAAGGAGGAGGGTAGGGCCTCCAGAAGGGAACACCAGCTCTCTAGCAATGGACATCAACCAAATTCAGAACACTAAAATGACAGAAAAAGAATTTTTGAGCATGGGTTGTAAGAAAACTCAATGAAATGCAAGAAAAAATGCAAACCAACATAAAGAAACCACAAAAACAAAACAAAACAAAACAAATCCAGGACTTGGAAGAAAAATTCACTAAATAAATTTAATTATTAAAGAAAAAACAAACCAAACTACTGGAAATGAAAAATTTATTCAATAAATTAAAAAGCACAGTGGAAAGCCTCAAGAACAGGGTAGATCAAACAGAAGAAAGAATCTCAGGGATTGAAGATAACATCTTTCAATTAAATAAATCAGTCACAGAGATAAAGCAGAGAAATAAGAGAAAAGAGCAAAGCCTACAAGAAATTTGAGATTATGTCAAGAGGACTAATGTGAGAATTATAAGCATCCCTGAAGGTGAAGAAGAAAATACACAAGGGTTGGATAAGCTATTTGAGGATATAATAGAGGAAAATTTCCCAGGCCTTGCTAAAAATCTAGATATCTAGGTACAAGAAGCTCAAAGTACTCCTTGGAAATAAATCACAAACAGGAAGACATCACCACACACAGTCGTCAGACTGACCAAAATAACCACCAAAGAGGCCCTCCTACAAGCTGTAAGGCAAAAGAAGCAGGTAACCTACAAAGGAAAACCCATCAAAATAACATCAGACTTCTCAACTGAGACCTTAGAAGCAAAAAGAGACTGGGGCACCATTCTCACTCTTCTCAAACAGAATAATGCCAGCCTAGAATATTGCATCCCACAGAACTAAGTTTTGTATATGAAGAAGAAATGAAGACCTTCTCAGACAAGCAAAGACTGAGGGAATTCATCAAGACAAGACCTGCCCTCCAGGAAGTACTAAAAACAGTATTACACATGGATCAGCACAATAAACACTCACGAATGTAAAATCATCCCAAAGTTAAAGGTCAAAGGCCAAATACCACAATAGCTCAAGAGAGAAAACAAAGCAACAAAGTTCAACCCAACAGGATGAACAGAAATCTACCCCACTTATCAATTCTCTCAGTAAGTGTGAATGGCTTGAACTGCCCACTAAAGAGACATAGGGTAGGCAAATGGATAAGTACACACAAGCCAAATATCTGCTGTCTTCAGGAAACAGATCTAACCCACAAGGATGCATCAGACTCAAGGTGAAGGGATGGAAAACAATATTTCAAGCAAATGGAAGCCAAAAGAAAGCTGACGTGTTCTGATTTCTGATAACTTAGTCTTCAAATCAACAAACGTGATGAAAGACAAAGGTGAAGGGTACAATTCAACAAGAAGACATAACAATTCTAAATATTTATGCATCTAACTCAGGTGCACCCAGATTCATAAAGCAAATACTACTTGATCTAAAAAAATGATAAACAGCAACACCATAGTAGCCAGAGACTTCAACACTCCTCTGACAGAGCAGGACAGATCCTCCAAACAGAAAATAAACAAAGAATCAATGAACTTAAACAGAATTCTAGAACAAATGGACATGACTAACATTTATGGAACATTCTACCCCAAAGCACGAAATATATATTTTTCTCTACAGCTCATGGGACATTCTCTAAGACTGACCATATCCTAGGCCACAAAGAATGCCTCAAAAAATTTAAAAAATTAGAAATTATACCATGCATTTTCTCAGACCACAGTGTAATAAAATTAGTAATCAACTCCAACAGAAAGTCTCATCTCTACACAAAGTACTGTAAACTATATAACCTTCTGTTGAATGATTATTTCATTAAGGAGGAAATCAAGATGGAAATCAAAAGATTCTTTGAACTAAATGATAAAGGACACACAACTTATCAAGATCTGTGGGACACAACTAAAGCAGTCCTGAGAGGAAAATTTATAACCATAAATGCCAAAGGGATGGCTATATACACATGTAATTGGGCAGTGCGCACCATCTAGGGGATGGACACACTTGAAGCTCTGACTCTGGTGGGGCAAGCACAATATATGTAAACTAAACATTTGTATCCTCGTATTATGCTGAAATAAAAAAAAAATTTGAAAAGAAATTAGGGTGAAGATTTGTAAAAAGCATAAAAAATAGATTTGTACAAATGAAATATGATACTACATATTTGGCAAGAAAGATTCAACAGTATCAAGATGTCAATGATCTTTAAATTAGTTTATAAAATAAATTTGATCCCAATTTTGATACCATCTTATTGTTTTCTGGAGATATAAATTTTATTTTAAAAATAATAAACAAAATTATTCCTGAAAACTCTGAAAAGAAACACAAAACGATGCCCTCATAATGTTTTGTAAGGAGCTGGAAAGTAAAATAACGTGGTTTTGATTCATGAATAAATTGAGAGACCAATGCAATATAAAATTCAGAAATGAAATAAAGCATATATGGAAAGGTACTGTGCAATAAATGCAGCAGTGGTATAAGAGGAATGGTGAGCTTAGTGTGTCTCACTGGAGACAGAAGCTCAAAATATATGCAATGAACATTTTGTCTCTCAATGTGTTTGCTTCCTGTAGGTCTGATGTTTCCACATGTGCAGGCAGGACTTTCAATATTTGAGCATGAGCATCTTTTCCTATGGTCTGTTGCATGAGATTACCCCTGAATAAACACACATTGTTCCTGATTCTGTATGTTCATAGGGTGTTTCCTGGTGACTTAATATGTTACTACTCTTAGCAGAGATTTATCATCTGAAAATGACCCCATCGCTCAGGAACCTTGGGAATATTCACATATTGTTTCCGTAACTTTTTTTAGTTGCATGATGTTTGTTTCTCCCTGCCCTTGGCCCACAGGTGGTAAGAATCTGCAAACAGTCTAGGGAGGGACCGACGGTGTAGGAACTCTGGGAGGGGATACCTCAAAGTGGAATACTCTTAATCTACATGCCAATCTGAGACAGGACACCATGCTCTTTTAGAAATAAAATTTGAAACAAAAATAAACATAATTGGTTATGAGAAACAAAAACAATTTTCTTCAGAGGATATCATAATAAAAGCATATACATGTTCTATGCCTGGCCTGAAATTTTTGTGAGGGAAAATCTTTTCTCCATGGTAGAAATGGACTTTCTGGCAAACATGAAGAGACAGACACCCAAAAGCCAATGACAGGCAGGGCCCAGGAAGACTAGAAGCACTAGCATCCTTGCCATAAACTGGGAAATCTTGGTGAGAGGACAGGCACCCTGGGATAATGAGGGGGGTTGCTTCAGACACTGTTGCTGTTTCTTTAGTTTTACAATTTTGTGGATTGTTGTATCTTTCCCTGACATATCTGTGATCAGACATTTAGGGCTCAGAGATGACTTGTTGTCAGAATGTGGCTATCATCATCATCCACTGCTTAACATAATAGGGAGCCTTTAGTCTGAGGAATATTATTATCTGGTACAAAAGAATCATAGAAGAAGTAAACAAATGAAGAGATATACCATGTTCTTGGATAGAAAGACTCAATTTTGTCAAGACCTCAGTTCTTCCCAACTTGATCTATAGATTCAATGCAATTCCAATAAAAATTCTAGCAACTTTTTTCTGGATATTAAAAAACTGATTCTACACTGATCTAACACTAAGATTCAGTGTAAAATCCTTTTAAATACATTTCAGAAACAAGGGAGGTTTGAAGGGAGACTTAGCTCTCAGGCTAAGTCTACCTGGAGTCCATTATTAAGTTCAATTTTGTCTGTTCTATACTCATTTGTTATCACCTCAAAGTGTTGGACTTCCATTATTTCGTTAGGTGTTGTACTTCTGCAAAAAAATGAAAAGCAAATAAATTAACAGCAGATAAAGATACAAAGTTTAAAAAAAGAAAATAGAAAGCTAAATAAATTATAATGTGATACATACTGTTTGCATTATGGTTTTGAACCATAAACCTAGAGTTAAAGAAAACCAATTGAATAAATCAAATGACCAATAGGGAGTTAGGTGAGACCTGCTGTAATCATGTATCCCACTTTCTTATTTTGTATGTATGAGATTTATCTAGGTACAGCATGTAGTAATAGCAATATTACATACATTTTCTTATTTAGTCAGTGTAAACTAAATAATTCCTTAGGTTAGGTTCAGTTAAGTTACCAGCAGAAGGTGCTGATTGTAAAAATTTAATGACAGTATTATCCTGTCAGGTGAAAAAGGCAGCATTAAGAGGGGAAAAAGTCTTATGATGTGGAGTCTTGTTGTGATGTCTTGGGAAAAGCTGTCTGCAGTATAAAAACATCTCCTCCTCCTGATTTGTAGTTTGAATGTCTCTAATTGTGATATCATCCAGTTTAGTGAAAGTTCTGTGTGCTCCAAACATCATGTGTGAGGCTTGCTCCTTAAAATTTGTCCAGTTTCAGCTTAATAAGGGCTTTAGGAACAGGGCTGCTTTTGTTTTTTAGTTAGCTAATTATAGCAAAATATTGTAGGAAATTATGGAAATTTAGAATCTAGTGCAGTCCAGATGTAGATAACAGTAAGTTTAAGAAAGCATATCGCTACATTCTATTAATACATAATTTATAGTTTTTCTTTATAATCATACTTTTTTCTCTACATTGATTAGATAGAATTTACAAACCTCCCAAAGCTAGGAAGCTTACCCAAAATAGAATTTAGATTTTTCCTATAATATTAAGTTTTTCGGGCCTGCCAAGACATGACAAGTTTTACTCACTCACTGTAGGGTGGGCAACTGTTGAAGCCAAGTGTTTTATGTACATCTTTACATATGACATTTTAGTAAATCTTTGGTAATGTAACTAATGCTTTCAGTTGAATCCTGCCTATAAAAGAGATGGCATCTTTTTATTAAACCTAAGTAAATAAAAATAAGAATACTCATGAATAGTTTCTGAATTTTGAAGGAATCAAGTAGGGAGAAAAAGCAAGTGATTCTACCCTTCCTCTCAAAAGTACACTTTACCAAATTGTTGTACACTATAGATAGCATATGAAAGAAAATTTCTGTAAATCTATAAAATAAAACATCTAAGGAAACATCAACAATGTTTAAATAAAAGCTATAAAACATTACTTTCTTCAATTACTTCATTTCATGTTATTTATTTCATTGTTTTTTTTAAACTTGACTCTCAGTTTCATTAACCCATCAATTTCTTTATTAGAGTTCTGGAAATTTTTTATCTAGTTCATTGATCTTAAAGTTATCAGAAATCTGTGTTCAAGAGGACTTGTTAGAGTCTTTTCCATGTAAAGAAATTCTGGACTATAGCTGATTGCATATGCTTTTAGAGAAGACTTAAAATAATAACTGTATAACAATAGCTTAGAATAGCCATGGTTGAAAATCTATTGAAAGTTCCCAAATGACAAAAAAACTTAGTGACTTCTATTGCATGCAGCATAATAATACCAGAATCATCAGACTTTTATAAATTTATTATAATCTTTAGTATATTCACATTATAAATATATTCATACAAATTTAACTTTAGAAAATGTTTAACAATCAAAATTATGACTAATAAAATAGAAGACATATGAATTTGTATAATTTTTGAAACATTGATATCAATAACATATCCAGAAATGTAAGTGAAGATCTAGTATCACTTATCATATGACAATACCTCCTATACTATTTAACAAATAAGACTAATTATGTAATATCTCTACAAGATGAGAGATACATTATTTGTGGCTCTCCAAAGGTCCAAGTAGAAAATCCCGAAGTTAATTTTAGGTCAAAAAGACTTCACTTAATATTTTAAGTCTAGGGAAATCTGCCAAAGATGTTAAAAGGGTGAAAACACTTGAACAAAACAGTATACCAGGTCACTGTTAAGTAATATTTATTTAATCAGCATGATAATGAAAAGACTTCAAAAAAATACAAAAAGTTACAAGGACGTAAGACACTTAACCCTTTAAAAGCTCAGTTTTTCTAAATAATCAAAAAAACCTAACAAAGACAACATGGGAAATTATCTTCATAAAACGTAAAATCTTTATTGCTGTTGGTGTTGTTTTCGGA
>NW_012150507.1:1096620-1105676 GCF_000956105.1 Propithecus coquereli
GAGTTTGTTAAACTTTAATGATATTATCATTTCTATAAAAAATAATTCACAGAGATATAAACATGATGCTATTTGCTTTACTTAGTAACATAATGGAGTAGGAAAAAACTTAACAAATGTTAATATTTATATTAAAGCTAGAAATAAAAATTTTTAGCATACCAAATTTCCACAAAGGTTTTTATTACTCTTATTGAGAAGGAATGATGATTAACTTTTATAGATGTAATCACTTAAGCCAGACATGGTTGATCTGTTCTACTACCTTAGCTTTGCTGACAGTATAATTTCTAATTATTATGATTACTTTGGCTGTACATTATCAGTAAGGTGGTAGAGACTCAGCTAAAACTGATGACTATGATTTTTTTTCCAGGGTTGTAGGGATTAGATTTATGAATCCCATTAATCTCAATGTCAGCAATCCATAAAATTCTGGGTTTTAGCCTAGTTAAATGTTTATGTTTATACCCTAAACATTTGCCATGCTACTACGTGGTCTTAATAATTAGAAATTGAACTGCCCTGAATGATGTTGTTGAACACTGAGGTACCATAATTTGACTATGCCATTGCCCAGATGCTAGTTATACAGTTTGTGTCAATTTCTTTATTGGTTTGTTTTTATGTATTAGGGAGCACTGAAATTAATAGTTTCCAGGAAATAACTGTTTATCAGATTTATTTGAATTTGTAAGTTCATTTTCCTTTGTTAAAATAAACTTTATTGAGATATAATTTATATGTAATAAAGTACACAGATTTTAATTGTACAAGTCAATAAGTTTTGACAAATTCACACTTCGGTGTAGCCACCAGTACAAATACAGAAAATTCTCATCACCTTAGAAAGTTCTCTTGAGCCTCTTTGCAGTTAATCCCACCCTCGTCCTCACTCCTCATCCCAAGCCAACCACTGATGGACTTTCTATCACCATATATTAGTTTGGCTTGTTCTAGAATGAGATATAAATGAATCATACAACATATTTTCTTATGTCTGGCTTCTTTGGCTCAATATAATATTTTTTGAGATGTGTCCATGTTGTGATCTGTATCAGTAGTTTGTCCCTCTTTACTGCTGAGTAGTATTCCACTGTACGAATCTCTTTACCCATTCATGTGTTAAAGGACATTTGGGTTGTTTTCAGTTTGGGGATAACAGGGATGAATAAAGCTGTTATTTACATTCTTGGACAAGTCTTTTTGTGGACAAAGGTTTTCATTCCTCTTCAGTAAATATTTAAGAGTAGAATTGCTAAGTTATAGGGTAGGTCTATGTATGTTTGCTTTTATGACAAACTGCTAAATCATTTTCCAAAATATGTAAACCATTTTACATTCCAACCAGCAATGTATGAGTGTTCCAGTTGTCCCTCATCCTTGATAACGCCCGTCACTCTTTTTAATCATTGTTATGGGATTACAGGACAATAAGACCATGCAACTTTGTGTCGTAGAAACCGCAAGATTTTTGAGATCAGGAGTCAAAGAAAATAAGAGACTTTTAAAGATGAAACTGCACGGTAATGTGATCTTCTTCCCTGTCCAGGCCTGACCCAAAACTTGATTACTCATGTAAAAAGATTATTTGGGGAAGAGCATTTTATTTGCATTTGAAGGTTTCTCGAATTTAAATCCCTCACACCAGCTCAAAGGTTCAAAATGTTTGGCAGGTTTCTCTTACTCAAAGTAAAGACTGTCTTTGGTCTGGAAGCTTGCTTCTCCCCTTAGGCTGACCTAACCTCAGCAACCACGCCAGGTGAAAGTGTTCTCCATCTATTACTCACCTAGGAAGAGTTTGTCACTCTGGAGTCATTTTGTTCTTTTAGATTTATTTGTACCTGTGAAAGGATTTTTACAAAATGGTAATTTTAAATAAAATTATGCATTTTTGGTTTATCAGGTAACATTGCTTCAGTGGGAGTGAAGGAATGTCCTTCATATTCTTTTACATCCTAACCACAAGCAGAACTCTTGCAAAAACATTTTGCTAATTTGAAGTATCTCCTAAGGATGTATTCCCAGAAGACAATTACTACATTCAAGTATAATGAATGTTTCCGTGACAATTGCCAAAAAGAATGATAATACAATAATAGTATTATTTGTCAAAAGAAATTCTATGTTCCCTTTTCCACAGTTTGTTACTTTATGGATTTCAAACAGGACTCGTTGAATTTAATTGCATCTATTAATATTTTGTTAAAATCTTTGTGTATCGATCTCAAACTTCTTTGAATTATATACTCTCTCCTCATTCACTGCACATTTATTCAACATTCACTTATTCCAAGAGCAGTCTTAGTAAGAGAATGACCTTTTCCTCACTTTCATAGACTAAATGAAATTAAGGAGAGTAACTGCTAGTGGGCATTTTTTTTTTCTTTTCTAAAATGTTCTAAAATTGTGGTGATGATTCCACAACTCTGTGAATATAATAAAAATCATAAGGTGAATCCAGCACTTTAAATGGATGAATCATATGGCATGTGAATGTCATCACAATGAAACTGTTACTTACAAAAACGAAATAAAGAAAGGAAATAGGATTGTCAATCAAACCTCTACGATATGTCTCCAACAACCAAATTCTACCCCAAATGAAAATCAAAATCAAAATCAATTTCTTAGGGCAACTTCCAAGCACATGGAAAATTGAAAAAATCATCTGGTCTATAAGAACAGTATCACAATAAATATACCAAGAAGGACTAAAGTTTTATTTGATGTCAGGCATTGTGTTCAATATTTTAAATGATTATCTCATTTAATCTTCATACCATCTCTAGAAAGTTACTATTATTTGTTACATTTATAAATAAGAAAACTGAGATTTACATCAAAGTAAGTGGTCAAGCCAGGGCCCCAATCCCAGGTTTCTCTGAGACAATTGTTTTTACTCTACTGCTTCCCAACATTGGAGCATAACATCCAAGAAGACACCATTGCTGTTGATTGTGGCAAGAAAAACAGTCTACACATGCATATATACACTCAGAGGTAGACAAAGTATAACAAACTTTGGGGGGGGGCAAAAAAGTAGTATGTGCACATCAAATCATCCTAATCTGGTGAAAATCTAGATCCAGAAATCCTAAAAGCCTACAATGAGAAATTCTAATTATTTTGGAGGTTAACTGGGAACAGAGAGTACAATATATTCTCCAGCTTTGAGTTGGCTGTAAGTTTGCAGTTATGTTCATGCTCAACATCACTTGAAAACTTCATTGATCCTATGTCCAAACACAATAATTACACATTAGAAGCTATGAGACTTTATAGTCAATGAAGAGATTCTGTAATGGTTAAGACAAGCTTTGTCTATCCTGGGAATCATATAATATTAGTTTTGCAAGAGATCTTGAAATTTCATTTTATAGGTAAGAAAGTATTTCTCAGAGACACTAAGGCAATTTTTTACGGTAAAGCAACTCTTTAAAAAGAAAGTCAGCCTATTAACATGTACAAATAAAAGATAAATGGGGAAAAAAAAAAAAGAAAATCAGGTGGGTTTCAAGATGGATGACTAGAGACATCAGTTCTCCACAGAGAGAAGAACAAGTTGCAGATAAATAAGCATAGCCCATGTGCAGTACTTCGGGAAGAGTGCCAGGCCTACTGGAGAACCCACAGGAAGAAACTGGGGAGCAGAACAAGACGGAACAAGATTTTGGCAGAAATGAATCCCCAACGAATTTAGAGTCCCATGGACAGAGTAGGTGGGGTGCCTATTTTTTCTCCCCTCACACCTGTGGCAGACTACCGGCTCCCAAACTGCTGGAAAGACCCCTCTACCCTCACAGGCCCAAGCACTGCTGCTGTTGTCAAATTGGGAACTTCTTAGTGGCAGAGCACTGGGCTGCTAGCCCCTCAAGTTCACTTCCCCTCCCCACAGACTCAAGCTGAAGTGATAGGCATCATGCTACTTGTGCATCCATTGTGGGCTTCTATCCTGCTCAGGGGGTCTCAGCCCTTATTAACACTGGATCCCACACAAACATTCCCCAGCACCTGCTCAGACTGTGACAACCACAAAGGTCCAAAGGGACCCAGGGGAGCTATGGGATCCCCCAACTTTTAACCTGTAGGACAGGCTGCTTCTAGGGGAAGGGAAAGTGCCACAAACCAAAATATCCCTTAAGACAAAGGAAATCAAAGCATGTGCTCTACTCTGCCTGAGAGCTCCCTCCTCATGATCTGAAGTTGTCTGCACCTCTGCCAGTGGAAATGCCAATATGGAGGGGAATCTATAGGGGAGAAGAACAGTTCCCTCTTGGAGGACAAGCAGCACCAGGGACTGGGAAGGGATGTGGAGACAGAGACTTCTCCCCCGACCACCCACTACTGTGAACATAGCTGCGAATGCTCCCATGGGAGTTTGGTGTGAGCGCACTGAGGGATGGCCAGTCCTGGGATTGTAGGGCTCCTGCAACTCCACTAACAGGGCACTCACTATGTTCAGTTTTTCATGGAAGGTGCATTCCATTTCCCCCCCTATATGAAATAACAGTATTTCTGCAGCTGCCCTCACCAGAGAAATTCAGTCCTTAGGTCTCTGCATTGCTAAGATCCACAGCAAATACTCCTCAGCACCCACTCAGACTGTAGCAGCCTCATGGGGCCAGCAGGTCCCAAGAAAACTGTAGGATTCCTGGAGTTTTGACATTCATGCAGGCTTCTCTAGGTGAAACAAAGGAGACCAGAGCACAAGCCATCCTCCATTTGGGGACTTTTCCTTCTTCCTAACTCCTCTATCCACTGCTACCAACGCAGCTGCAGCTGTCCATGCGGTGCGGGAGCTGGTGTGGATATACTTCGGGAAGGTCACTACAGGGTATTAGAAAGAGGCAGTACCACCTTTGAGGGCATGCCTACCACACCTGAGCTTGCATGGAGGGCAAAGCCAACACATTCACCTTTAAAAAACTGCAACTTCCTACAGCAGAGTATAGGCCAGCTGCAAAGCTCCCTGTTTCAAGCTGAGAGAAGTTTCACCCTGAGGCAATTTGGATGGAGAATTGCTGGAATAGGCTTTCTGCCACTCTCAGCTACATTACAGACCAGAGGAAAAAGACAGTGTCTATCTGAACTGAAAGTCACTAGTCAGGGACAGTGGTGTGATAGTGAGGTGGATCAGGTGTCTACCTACCCAGGCTGTGGAGCTGCTTCATGACCCTCCCTCCTTCCCCCTACCCTCAACAGAGACCATGGTGCAATTCAAGGCATGCTCCCTGCCACCCTTATCAGGGCTAGTATTTCTGCCAATCACCAAGGTATATGAGGTTAAGCTTGGTGACCCATATCCACCAGCTTTATCCCCAAATCCAGGACTGAACAGGTAACACAGGACATCAGGCATTTCAGAGATCACTCCACCACTTGAGAGAACTGAGACCAAGCACACATCCATTGGCTCCTGCTGTAGCAGGCTCTTATACATAAGAGCCACTTGCTGGCATTGTGGTTGAATTGCAGCCTAGAAATTTTCTTACAACCAAGATCTGAGAATGACACTGCACAAAGCTTATCTATAAATAAAGAACACATATAGAGTCTTGATTCCCTGAAAATGCCCAACATCAAAGCTAAATGAACAAGCACAACATACATTTCAGGCATGCCTTTAAGAGGGAGAAAGAAGTAAAAAAAATTAAAAGGTAAAAAATTTTTAAAATCCCATCCAAATGAAAGTAAAGCCAAAAATAAAAAAGGACAAGCTTCTCTGGATAAGAAGAAACCAGGGTAAAAATTCTGGCAATATGGACAAACTGTTTTGACATCCCCAAAGGGTCACATTAGCTCTCTGGCAATGGATCCCAGTCAAAAGGAAAATGCTGAAATGACAGATAAAGAATTCACAGAATTTATGGTAAGGAAGCTCAATGAGGTCCAAGAGAAAAGTGAAAACCAACACAAATAAACCAAGAAAAAATTAAGGACATGCATGAAAAATTTACTAACAAGACAGATTTAGAAAAAAACTTCTGAAAATGAAAGACACATTGATGAGTTTACAAAATGCAGTTCAAAGCTCAAACAATAAAATAGACAAAGCCAAAGAAAGAATTTCAGAGCTGGAAGACAACTCTTTTGAATTAACCCAGTCAGACAAAAATAAAGAAAAAAATAATTAAAATAAATGAACAAAATTCTCAAGAAATTCTAGGCTTATATAAAATGTCCAAACCTAGGAATCATAGGTATTCCTTAGGGAGAAGAGAAACCAAAAAGTTTGGAGAACTTATTAGAGGGACTAATTAAAGAAAACCTGCCAAGTCTTGCTAGAGATTTAGAAAACCAGATACAAGAAGCTCAAAGAATGCCTGGGAGATATATTGCATAAAGGATATCACTAAAGTATAGAGTCATTAGGCTATCAAAAGTCAATGCAAAGGAAAGGATTCTAAGAGCAGCAAGACAAAATCATCGGATAACTTATAAAGGAAAACCTATCAGACTAACATCAGACTTCTCAGCAGAAACCTTATAGGCCAGAAGGGATTGGGGTCCTATCCTTAGTCTTCTTAAACAAAATAACTGTTAGACAAGACTGTTGTATCCTATTAAACTAAGGTTCATAAGTGAAAGAGAAATAGTGTTTCCTAGACAAGCAAACACTGAGGGAATTTCTTACCATTAGACTGGCCCTACAAGAAATACTCAAAAGAGTTCTAAACATTGAAATGAAAAGTCAATACTCACAGCTATAAAAACACTTGAAAGAACAAAAAACACAAGTCCCATAAAACAGCAACACATGGAGAACACAAAGCAACTAGGTTACAATCAACGTGATGACTGGAGCAGTATTTCTCATATCAATGTCAAATTTGAATGTAAATAGTCTAAATGCTCCACTGAAAAGATATATGTTGGTGGAACGGATAAAAAAAAACACAACCCCAATAGCTGCTGTCTTCAAGAGACCCACTTAATTCACAAAGATTCTTACAAACTCAAGGTAAAGAGGTGAAAAAATATTTCACGCAAACAGAAACCCAAAGTGAGTAGGAGTAGCTATTCTTCTATCAAATAAAACACACTTTAATTCAACGACAGTAAAAAAAAAAAAAAAAAAAAAAAAAAAAAAAAAGACAAAAAGGTCATCATATAATGATGAAGGGATCAATTCCACAGGCAGATATAAAAATCCTAAATAACACTGGAAATTTCAGATTCATAAAATAAATATCACTAGACCTCAGAAAAGAGAAAAACAGCAATACAATAATAGTGGGGGACTTCAATGCCCCACTAATACCACTAGATAGATCATCAAGGCAGAAAGTCAACAAAGAAACACTGGACTTGAACTGGACTTTAGAATAAATGGACACAACAGATATGTACAGAACATTCTACCTAACAACTGCAGAATATATGTTTTTCTTATCAGCACATGGAATAATTTCCAAGATAGACAATATGATAGGCCACAAAACAAGTCTTGATAAATTTAAAAAATCAAAATCATATCAATTATCTTCTCACACAATGATGACAGCACAATAAAACTAGAAATCAATTACAAAAAAAATGCTCAAAACTATACAAGTACATGGAAATTAAATAACATGCTCCTGAATGATCTTTGGATCAACAATGAAATCAAGATGGAAAGTAATAAGTTTTTCAAAATGGAGGATAATAGCAACAAAAGTTATCAAATTCTCTGGGACATGGAAAAAGCGGTGCTGAGAGAGAAGTTTATAGCACCCAATTTCAACATAAAAAAGGCAGAGAGATCATAAATTGACAACCTAACCTCACACCTCAAGGAACTAGAAAAACAAGACCAAACCAAATCCAAAGCCAGCATAATACAAACAATAATGAAGATCAGAACAGAGCTAAATGAATTGAAACCAAAATAACAATAAAAAGGATCGATGAAATGAAAAATTGGTTCTTTGAAAAGATAAACAAAATTGATAGAACTCAGCTAGATTAACCATGAAAAGAAGAGAAAGGATACAGATAGGCTCAATTACAAGTGAATATAGAGACACTACAACTGATGCCACAGAAACACAGAAGATCATCTGAGACTACTGTGAACACCTCTACGTACATAAACCAGAAAATCTAGAGGAAATGGATAAATTCCTGGAGCATGCAATCTCCCAAGTTGAATCAGGAAAAACTATAAATTCTGAGCAGACCAATAATGAGTAGTGAGATTGAATCAGTAATAAAAAATCTCTCTCCCCACCCCCCAAAAGAGGATCAGGACCAGATGGATTCATAGTTGAATTCTACTAGACATTCAAACAAAAACTAATACCAATCCTACTGAAATTGTTCCAAAAGATTGAGAAGGGGGAAATCCTTCCTAACTCATTCTGTGAAGTCAATATCACCCTGACAACAAAGCCAGACAAGAACACAACAACAAAAGAAAAACATATACCAATATTCTTCATGAACATAGATGCAAATATCCTGAATAAAATACTAGCAAACTGAATCCAATAGCGCAAGAAAAAGATAATTCACCTCTATCAAATGGGTTTCTTCCCAAGGATGCATGGATGTTTCAACACATGCAAGTCAATAAATGTGGTTCATTACATAAACATAATTAAAAACAAAAACCGTATGATCATTTCAATAGATGCAGAAAAAAAGCACTCAGTAAAATCTAGCATCCCTTTATGATAAAAACCCTCAACAAACTAGGCATAGAAGGAACATACCTAAATATAATAAAAGCCGTATATGGGAAACACACAGCCAATATCATATTGAATGCAGAAAAGTTGAAAACATTCCCACTAAGAAGTGAAACAAGACAAGGATGCCCATTGTCACCACTTCTATTTAACATAGTGCTGGAAATCCTAGCCAAAGCAATCAGAAAGAAATAAAGGGCTTCCAAATTGGAAGAGAGAAAGTCAAACTATCTCTGTTTCCTCATGACATGATCTTATATCTAGAAAACCACAAAGACTCCTCCAAAAGACTCCTAGATTTGATAAATGAATTCAGCAAAGTCTCAGAGTGTAAAAATCAATATACCCGAAGGATGGACATATTTGAAACACGGACTTGGG
>NW_012150507.1:1107457-1107993 GCF_000956105.1 Propithecus coquereli
GTTTTAAGAAGTTGAATTAACTCTGGGGTTTCTCTTCTCCATCAAGCCCTCAATCTCCTTGGCAAGTACCAGGTAGGAACATTTACTTTCCTTTACTCTTCAAACAGACCTCATGTTGAATTTCTACCAGTATTGTTTGATTCAGATGAATATTCCAAGGATGGCCTATTCCTGTCATCACTATTACGTTCCATAGTTTGTTTGTATTTATTTCTACTTAAGTTCTGTGCATTGTATCTTCAGAATATGCTTTATATTTTATGGGGAAACCACTCCCTATCATCCTATTCTTTTTTCAAAATTATCTAAATTATTTAGCCTATTTATTCTACTAAATACATTTTGTCATGACATGGTTTGATTTTTTTTTTTAACATTTCGGTGGCATTTTTTTTTCTTTTATTTCAGCATATTATGGGGGTACAGATGTTTAGGTTACGTATGTTGCCCTTGGTCACCCCCCCCCAAGTCCGAGTTTCAAATATGTCCATCCTTCGGGTGTAATAGTATCATAGAAGTGCCACCTTTCCAAAGGT
>NW_012150507.1:1108043-1109977 GCF_000956105.1 Propithecus coquereli
TTTTTTTATTTCAGCATATTACAGGGGTACAAATGTTTAGGTTATATATATTGCCTTTGCCCCACCCAAGTCAGAGCTTCAAGCATGTCCATCCCCCAGACGGTGCTCACTGCATCCACTAGATGTAAATATACCCATCCCCCTCCCCCTCCAATTTGCCCAACACCAAATGAATATTATTACTATATGTGCACACAAGTGTTGATCAATTAGTACTAATTTGATGGTGAGTACATGTGGTGCTTGTTTTTCCATTCTTGTGATATTTCTCTTAGTAGAATGGGTTCTAGCTCTAAACAGTATAATACAGTGAAAGTTCTTATTGTATTACTTTCAAATCCCATTTCTTAAGATTTTCCTCAAAAGCATCTATTATCCTGAAGTTGATGTGTTTCCCTCACAACCATTTTTATAATTTTATTACACAGAATATGTTTACAAGTCATAGATAATAATGCTTTATGGATTGTTATAATTTCCATATATAGCATACGTTGAAATGTTTTTCTCGCTGGTCCCTTTTTTCTAACATGAATAATACTATATGTCTTCAATTAGGAGATAACTGAATGCCATGTACAGAGTATGCTAAACTAGCTAAACGCTTACACTTGCAGCACTTCTTAAACTGTAATGTGCAAATGAATCACCCAAGGATATTGTTAAATTGCCCCTTCCAGGTTTCAGAGCAGTATGTCTAGAGTGGAGTCTGAAATTCTGCGATTCTAAGGATGATGCTGACATCATTAGTCCAGACCACGCTTTGAGGAACAAGGCTTCAAAAGGCCCAAGCAACAGTTGTTTCTTTATAAACGTACAAAACCGTAACTGGTGAACTAACATTACCATCATATTCTCTAGGACTGTTTTGATGATTGATGAAATAACACAAAGCAAATGGCACAAGATAGTTCAAAAATGATAAAGCCTATTAATTGAATAAATAAGAGACATTATCTATTACGGTTAATTTTATGCAGCTGAATTTACCTAAGGCAGAAAATTTGAAGGGCTCATTAAGATAGAATAGGCATGTTGGTATGAATTTATTAAAAATACTAAACTCTAGAGATGTGGGACTTTACTTCAAAAGTGGGAGTACCTTTGTCAGTTTCTTTCCAGTCATGACAATGACAAAGGAAAAGCAATCTGGCAAAATTAAAGACTGGGAAATTAATGAGGATGTTTTTGCAATAATAAAGATTTAACGTGATGCAGGCATGCAGGTAATTCTGGAATTAATTAAAAGGTGGGAAGCAAGAGGCCAACATTTATTAAGTGCCCACTGTCAGTCAAATGCTGTGCTTTACATTACAGTGGTTGCATGTCAAAGCTACCTGGGAGACTCAAAGTGTGCTCATGCATGTCCATGCCACACTGGATCACACCAGAATCTATGCAGAAGAGGCAAAGCAGACCTTTTCAAAAGGTCTTTATGGGACAGGTGCACCACTGTTTGCCAGTAAGATGCTCTCTCCCCACAACTCTTACTGGGAGACTCCCATTCCTTTCCTTCCAGTTCTCCTCCTCCAGCCTGCTGATCTTCATGGAATATATCCCTGGGAAGAGAGAAATGTTTGTGTCCAATGTTCTGTGCTCTGCTCCCCTGATAGTCTTCTCTTCTTATTCTCAAAAGTCCAGATTGAAAGTAAAAAATATTTGAAAATTATCTGTTCTTTCTCTTTACCTCCTTGCCCTACCTAATTCTAAGGGAATGTAGATGCCTCTTCTTATTGAGGAAACGGTCAGGAGCTCCAGACATAAAAGAGATGCACAGTTCAATACTTTAAGATCCTTTCTCACTCTAATAAATAGCCCGAGTCAGGCTGTGATTCCAGGTCTGCCTGAGTCCCAAGTACATATTAATACTATTCCCACTACATACTGCTGCCAAGTATGGCAAGCTATCTAGGAAAAAGCAATTAAATTAATAA
>NW_012150507.1:1110027-1111429 GCF_000956105.1 Propithecus coquereli
ATGATAATGGGATTTTGATAGGGATTGCATTAATTCTGTAGATCACTTTAGGTAGTATGGACATTTTAACGATATTGATTCTACCAATCCATGAGCGCAATTGAGTTCTTGATTTTATTTTGAGTTTGGTTACTGTTGGTGTATAGAAATGCTATTGATTTTTGTATATTGATTTTTACACTCTGAGACTTTGCTGAATTCAGGGTATTTGGTGTCTTGAGTCAGGGTCCAGCAATCCTTATAACACATTATATTGATTATTATTGGTTAATAAATGTTAGTTCTCTTTCTCCTAATCCCTAGTAATACCCAGTTCTGGCCCAATGCTCGTACATGATGCTGCCTCCTTGGTTTCTGATACAGCCTGCTTTCTGATTGCAAACTCTGGGAATAAACTTGGTATTACTCCAGACTGCTTCTGCCAAGTCCTATTTTATCCAGGGGTAATAAAGTACAACAATACACATTTTTACTTTAATGTTCAAAGAACACTTCTGGATCATTGAATTTTGGACAGCATTTCATCTGTGGGATGCAAATTATTCTAATTACAAGTTTACCTCATAAAAAAAGAAAACCTCCTCTTTTAGAGCAACATCTACTAAACAATAGTGAATAAAATTAAATTTTGCTTGCATTTAATAGTAGTTAGGAAAGTATAAAAATGCAAAGGAATTGTATTTGCCACCAGGGAAAGCACTAGATGGTTAGAAAACTTTATTGCAGGAACGCTAGAATTTTATACTGTGTGCATTTTTGTACTGTGTGCACTCAATAAATGAAAGAAAGTACAAAGAAATAATAGTACATAAACCTTAGTAAAACAATTTTTTATTGTTGACATTCCAAAAATAAACTATTTCTTTTACAAATACAATTAAACAGTAAAGAACTAACATTTGCATCATTCATAAGTAAATTTTCCAGATATCTAAGAATTACAGCCACAAGATGTAGCACTTTTTATTTGATTATTCATTCTATAAATATAAATTCTATATAAGCCAACTGTGTTTGCGTGGCACTGGGCTACTCTGTGCTGTAACAGAGAGCACAGTCCCCGCCCTTATGGAATTTTGGTAATGTAAGATGGGATCATTACTACTAAAGACATCTCATTTTTGTGTCTTTAAACTGAGAATAATTAAGATGTATTCCTATTGTCTTGATGACTTTTGATGAATATCCACTATTGAAATAGTTTATTTTGGTAAACTGTATTTTAAACTTAAAATGTAGTTCACGAACTACATTTTAGATTTTATGTCTCTTCTTTCTATAGAAGTCTGCCAACTTCTATGGCACTGATACATACAAATTTATTAGATTTATATTAATAATACAGGTTGGGTGTCCCTTATCCTAAATGCTTGGAACCAGAAGTGTTTCAGATTTTGAATTT
>NW_012150507.1:1115404-1118067 GCF_000956105.1 Propithecus coquereli
CCGTGGAGAGAAGAACAAGAGTCTGGCATGCCTTATCTTTTCACTCTGTCACGTGTATGGCCACTGGGTTTTCCAGGTCTCGAGATAACTCCTTATTTCACATTTAATATAGAGTAAAGATGTTCTTTTCAGATTCATTTAATAAAGGGTCCAGAATTTCTAGCTAACCCCCTGCCATAGGAGGCCATAGGCACAGAAAGAGCATCATGGGATAGCCGATGGTCCAGAACTTGAAAGTAGGAACCGGGAGACCTACTCATCCTAACATTGCTGTTTATTTTGAACTCATCAGTAACCATCCTGTGCGTCAGTTTCCTCATAGGTCAAAAGGATATAGGATCATGTGCCATACATATCTCAAAGGATTTTGTGAAATAGGTAAACATATAGCTAAGTACTTCAAAAACTATGAAGTCTTATGCAAAGAAAAATTATTTTTATCCCTGTGATTATTTATGAATGATGAATTTGGTCCATGTTCTTCTATTTGTTGCCAACTTTTGTGACAGAATGGAGTGTGGTAAGTAAAAATGAGAAAAAAAATCTCATCACAGTATATTTAATGACATAAACCCAATGAAATCAAAGGAAAAAAAGATTAGGAAATAAGAAAAACACACTAAATAGTTTGATGACAATAAAAATTCAAGGGGGAGGCAGAGAAAATCTTGTGTTGTTTTTTTTTTAATTTTGCTTTATTTACAATGTCTTGGTATTCCTCCCTTTAGCAACACATGCATTGTTTAGGGCAGAAATGGCTGACTTCTAATTTAAGTTGAATTCTCTAAACTCCAGAAGGAACTATTGTTGCTTCCTAAGCCAAAGTAAAAATTTAGTCTTTGTCCTTATTACCTTCTCCAGGGAAATTTTAGCTCCTCAGTACAACCCCTGGGACATATTGCTAAAATTCTGGTTAGCTGCTCTGGAGAAAAAGATCTCAAACTTCCCCTGAGATGCCACTATAATTGCTCATTTCAGATACATAGAAAGTCTTTATTTTCAAAAAATTTTTTAGAGAAGTATTTTCCAAAGAGACCATTCATATTAAAATTCCTTATCAACCTATTATTATCAACTATCAATTCCTTATCAACCTATTCCTTATGCCCTATTAACCTTACTTACTGGTTAAAAAGGTTAACCTCAGATCAAACCAGTTGGGTTTTAAAACATTCTAGGAATACCTAAGGAATCCATTGCAAATAAGAAAATGATAATATCTAATATGCAAAATATATATATATATGTTTTAAGCCATCAGGAAGAGTTGTGATCCACTTGACTTCTGCCATGGTTACTCTTCTAATTTGTTTTTGCTCAATGTTTATGAAATTAGTCAATGCTACATTATTTTATTTTTATGGTTATCTTTGGATATATGATTATAAAGAATCAATGAAAAATTTTCCCTCTTAAAGGCAAAATTGCATATTATTGTGTATACAGTTAGCACTCAATTAATACTTATAAATTATCCACTAATTTGAATGACATGAAATCTCCATTTTCATAAATCAAATGTAATTCAATATCACCAATCTCACATGTCTAATCTCACCCTACTTATTGGCAATTACCTTTTCAAATATCAGGTTATTTAATTCATAAATACCTTAAAACAAATTTAGGTTTGGTTATGTCAGAAAATTTTAGCTAAGTTTATTTTCCTCTCTTCCTAGTGTAAATATTTGCTCTTTATGGCAATTAAATAATATTTTTTCATGGCATGACCTTGCAAGTACTTAAAATATGTTTTTCTTATAAGTTTTAACAAATTTCTCTAATACACATTGATTTTAATTATATTCTGTTGATGGTAAAGAAAAATATCTGTGGATAGGTAAATTAAACCGGAATGTTTCAGTTTTATTTTTTCTTAGACTCAATATATAAATCACAAATTAGCTAACGATGTTATTTATTTAACACTATTTTCAAACTATGTTTATCCATACTTTAAAAGACAAGTTCTTAAAGTTCCATTGCACCAGCTGCTTAGGTAAATTTTTTAACCATTGCAGATACAGTCAATCCTAGAGCATTTCTCTTTATCTTACTCATTTTCTGCCCCTCCCTACAATAGAAAGACAATGTTTAAAAATAATGTCTATCAGCATATATATGGATAAAGAAAATGTGGTACATTTACATGATGGAATATTATTCAGCCATAAAAAAAGAATTAAATCCTGTCATTTGCAACAACACGGATGGAACTGGAGAAATTATGTTAAGTGAAATAATAAGCCAAGCACAGAAAGACAAATCTCACATGTGCTCACTCATATGTGGGAGCTAAAAACTACAATTCATTTCATGGAGACAGAGAGCAGAATGATGGTTATCACAGGCTGGGAAGGGTAGCAGGAAAGGAAGGATAAAGTGGGGGTGGTTAATAGGTTCAAAAATATAGTTAGAATGAATGGATCTAATATTTGATTCCAAATGAATAACTGTTATGAAAAAAGAAAAAAAGATCTAATATTTGATAGCATTACAGTAAGTTGTACCAAAAGAATAGAATTGGAATATTGCTAACATTCCATGTTGCTAGAAATGATAAATGCTTTAGATGATGGATACCCCACTTACCCTGATTTGATTATTATACATTGTATGCCATATCAAAACATCACATGTACCCCATAAATATATACAACTAT
>NW_012150507.1:1119040-1121584 GCF_000956105.1 Propithecus coquereli
TTTTGGCTTATGATTATTTCTCAAATTTTGTTTTTAGAGCAATTTTTGTGAAACCATGGATAAGTCAAAAAACTTGTTTTATTTTTTTAATATGAGTCCACTCATGGAATCAATGCAGCACAGACAGCTCAAAATATCAATGAAGTATTTGGGAAGGAGGTGGCTAATGAATGCAGAGTACTTGGATGGTTTGAGAAGTTCGTTTATAATGATCTAATCTTGAAAATGAGCCATGTGGGTGACCTGAGACCAAGGTGGATAATGATGAGCTGAAAGCTATAATCGAAGCAAATCCATCTCAACCTATGTGTGAATTGGCAGAAAGGTTTTACATTACTATTCCAACAATGTTAGACCATTTGAAACAAATGGGCAAGGTAAAGAAGCTAGATATATGGGTACCACATGAATTAAATGAGCATCAGAAGACAAATCATCTCAAAGTTTGCCTTTCTTTGCTGTCATGACATAAAGGCAAACCATTTCTACACTGTATTGTTACATGTGATGAAAAATGGTTTCCTCTTGAAAATTGCTCTTTCAGCACAATGGTTGGATAAAGATGAAGTGCCAAAACACAGTCCAAAACCAAATATTCATCAAGAAAAGCTAATGGTGTCTGTTTTGTGGTCCAATGCTGGTAATATCCACTACAACTTCATGAAACCTGGTGAATCGATTGTGGCAGATGTTTACTGGAAACAGTTGGATGAAATTATAAGGTTGCTTGTTATTAAGCAGCTGATATTGGTCGACAGAGATAGGCCAATCCTCTTGCAAGACCACATGTTGCAAAAAACAATGCTGCTCAAACTACAGAAGCTGGAATTGGAAACTTTCTGTCATCCACCATATTCACCAGACCTTGCACCAACTGACTACCACTTCCTCCAGTCTTTGGACCACTTTTTGCAGGAAATGATATTCATTTCGCAACAAGCTATGGAAAAAGCTTTTCATGATTTCATGGCCACTCGCCCTCCAGGCTTCTTAGCTGCTGGCATAAACAAGCTACCATTAAGATGGCAAAACTATGTTGATAGTTTAGGCACACACTTTGATTAATTGTACTGCTTCTTGTTTGAGATATAGTAAACTAAACTTTTGATTTGGAATTGGACATTTCATATTTAATGACCTTAATAGTATCATAGAAGTGTCACCTTTCCAAAGGTTCTGAAGACTAAGGGAATGAAAGACATTAGAGGAAGCACTGTGACATTGGTGACTGAACTTCAGCCTGGTCCAACAAAGAACTGTGTAGAAAAGGTAATCAAGAAATGACATTATGTGTTCAATTCTTCACCGTTTTGGAGGATTCTTGCTTTCACGCTCCCACCCCTGGCCCAGTTCTGACTTAGGCTAATGCCTTGGCAGCATATCTCATCCCCTGTTGGAACTTGTCTCCAGTGTTTCATTTTCTCTCTTCTTTATATTGAAACTCAAAACCAAACTCTAAAACATTCTTACACTGAATTTTTCTAGTCATAAATCCATGTCTTCATAGCATGATGGTAAATGATGACTTCATAAAATAACACCAATTTTTCTATTGGATTGTCAAAATAAAGTTGGTTATCAACTACACAGCTATCTTTTGAAGCTCTACCAAACAGGAGAATTAAACTTAAGTTGTTTCTATAGATATGAAAAAGTAAAATCCTCTCTAAGACTGAAGAATTGTAAAAGAAAAAAGTAGCACTGCTATCAATCAGGCTGGGAGGACAGACACAGACAAACTCAGCTGCTAAGTTAACAGGAAATGGTGTTTCTTCCAAAGTCCTGTAGCAGCTATAAAAAATCATCATGAATCCCTCTTAGTGTGACAACTGCTGTGTTACCTATGACACCCCCAAACCTACTTAGCGATAACCATCCATAACTGGGGTATCTAGTTGGTAAACCATCCTCATGTTATGACAGCTCTCAATCCCTAGTTAATTCCTACTTCTTTCTCCTCATCTTGCTGCAGAAACAGCATCCTACCTAGAACTGGTCTCTCTTCCTTTAGAGCTTCCTCAGAATCCTTCAGCAAACATTACCAAAGCTTACCAAAAATAGCTCCCCTGCTCCCTTGTGGAGTGCACCTCTGGAATGTGCTTCCTTTCTTGTAAATCAATAAACTTGATTTTGTCAAACTGCTGATTTGAGCTTGGTAGTCTTTGAAAAGTTTGGATAATTTTGTCAGATATTTGGAGTTATAAAATAAGATTTCCCAAATGTCAGAATTTTTTTTTTCCCATGGCATATAATTTATAAGAAAAAAAAAATTTTAAAAATCAAAATCATTTGAGAGACACACAAAGTATTTCAAGCTTCATGACTTCATCGAGAGCTAACAACTTCCAATAATAAAAATTTCTTTTGTGAAAATTGCAAAGAGAATAGATTTTAAGTATTCTCATCACAAAAAAATAGGCATATGAAGTTGTGCATATGTTAATTAGCTTGACTCACAATGTATGCACATTTCAAAACATGTCGTACACAATAGATCATTAGAATTTTTCTTTGTCAATAAAAATATAATTAAAAAATTTCTTT
>NW_012150507.1:1122772-1124939 GCF_000956105.1 Propithecus coquereli
CCGTGTTTCAAATATGTCCATCCTTCGGGTGGTGCGCATTGCACTCCTTGTATATACAAATACCCGTCCCCTCCTCCCTCCTCTCCCCTCTCAATGTTCTCCACTGTAACTTTAGTGAAGTGACATTAAACTTCTAAATTAATTATGGAATGATACAATTTATAGTCTCAGGATTTAGCATGTGTCTTCACTTTTTCTGAGTATTATTTTATTTTGCAGTAAAGTCCATTATTTTTCTTTAATAAAATAATATTCATGATAGAAAAATTTGGAAAGTATATATGTACCATCATACTCCTGATAGGCCATGATATCAATTATTTCTTATTTTTTTAAATTCATATACATTTTTTGTATTTTTAATAAGTTAGTTTCTGACCACTTTATTCAATTACATTCAGCCCTCCATATCCCCAGGTTCCACATCTGGGGATTCAACTGAATGCAGATCAAAAATATTTGAATAAGAAAAGACAATAAAAAATGACAATACAACAATTAAAAAAAAGCAAAAAGCAAAATAGTATAATAAATGCTATTTACATAGCATTTACATTATATTAGGTATTATAAGTAATCTGGAGATGATTTAAAGTAATACTACACTGTCTCATATAAGGGACTTGAGCATCCACTAATTGTGATATGAGACAGGTACTGGAACCAATCCCCTCCGAAAAAAAGGGATGAGGGATGACTGTGTTATTAACTTTGTTAGTATTTAGAAATTCCCTTAAGTTTCCTAGGTGATCAATCTTATTGTCTAAAAATATTAATGATTATATTCCCGCTTCTTAAAAAGTTCTACCTCCATTCCTGTTCCATGTTGTGGTAGGCAAAATAATGGCATCCCAAAGATGTTTATATAATAGTCCCTGGAAATTGTGAATATGTTACATGGCCAAAGAGATTTAAGGTTACTAATCAACTGGCCTTGAAAAAAGGAAATTAAGCTGATGATTCTATTCACACGAATACCTAAAAGCAAAGAACCTTTCTCAGCTTCACTGTGATAGGTCAGAGAGATGAGACATTAGAAGAACTTGACATCGTTGGCTTTGAAGACAGAAGAAAGGAGCTATGAGCCAAGAAATGTGGGTGGCCTCTAACAGCTGCAAAGTCTTCTCCTCCAGTGCCTCCAGAAAGGAATGCAGCCCTGCCAACACCTTGATTTTAGTCCACTGTTAGATTTCTGGCCTATAGAATTGTAAGATAACTTACATTGTTTTATACCATCAAATTTGTCATAAGTTGTTACAGCACCAATAAAAAATGAATACACATGTCTTCTTACATGGACCTGAACAATTTTAAGTAATAATGCAAATTTCGGTGGAGAGAGATTTGTAGGTTAAAAAAAGACTTCCCTATCTCAAAAAAAATTGATATGGGAATTCTCCTCTACTTCATTAAGTTAAATTTCTAATCTAGTTCTATTGATCTGGTTTCTAAGGATACATTTCAACACTTCATATTTCACTTCTCTGATTTGTGTTATTTATTTTTATTTATTTATTTCTTGAAGTGTCATTCTCAAAGAATTACGCAAAATTTCTTTTGATCCATTTTTAAAGGAACTTTTTGCTGGCATCTTGTCTAATTGGTTCTTATTTAAAAGGTATCATCTTCTTAAATATTGGCATCTTCTGCTACTTTTTGCTAACATGCTTCTCATACATGCTGTGACAAGATTCATGTTTCCTGTCTGTATTCTTATTTTCATCTTTTAAAGTTTCTCACATTTAAAGTATGTTGCTAAAGATAAAATCTATAATCAGTGTATGTAGCTAATGATCTCACCCCATTCTCCTTAATTTCTTTCGCTACAGGTTCACTAGTCATGGATTAAGGGAATATCAGTTTTTGTCCTCCCAGCAGCTTTTCCTCCTTTTAGGAGCAGCACGCTGCTTTTGGATTGTAAATCACAGTGGCCTGCCCCTTCCAAACAAATAGATAGCAAATAAATCAAAATGCTCTCTCTCTTGAGAATCTGAAACTTGAACAGAATGTTTTGGTATTCTTGAAGCTGAGTCATTGGGACTCTGAGATGGTCTCTGAGTTCCTGACTGAGTTGCCCAAGGATGCCATAGCTTTGCTCTTTCCTGACAACTTGGTATCTTGGTTGTCCTTCTATTGTGTAATCAAAGCAATATCTTCCCTTTAAATA
>NW_012150507.1:1126349-1136469 GCF_000956105.1 Propithecus coquereli
AAAATCTATGGTGAGTACATCTTATTTTTATAAAATAATGTACATATAATAAATTTTTATGCCAGGGTCTCTTGATCTAACTACCAATGCACAGAAAATGTAAAGGATAGGGCAACAGAATAAGTCAAATGACACCACAAAAAAACAATCAGTCAAATCCAGGATATGGGAAATACCTGAGGAGAATGGACCTAATTTCTTCAATAATAAATGTCATAAGCATAGGCAGAGGGAGAAGCAATTATAAACTTAAAAATTTGGTTTTATAACCAAATCCTTGTTGGTGCTTCATTTGAAAACCAACGAACAAACAAACCAGTAAAAGACATTTTTGAGATAATCAAGGAAATTATATTAAGGAATAATTGTTAACTTTATTAGGTATGATAATGACATTATGATTATATTTTTAAAAGCCTATCATTAGAGATACACACTGCAGTGTTTTCTGGTAAATTGTTATGCCATGTGGAATTTGATTTTAACTACTTCAGTACTACTTCAGCAAACCATGTGAGTTGGGTGGGGTGGGGCAATTGCTGACAAGATTGACAGAATGTCAATAATTGTTGGACATGGATGACAGGCATAAGAGGAGTCCTACTCTTTCTCCTTTTGTAAATATTTGAAAATTTCTAGAGGGTGGTGAGTTTATAGGTGAAGTTTCTTTTTCAGTATTTTCTAATTTTTTACTATAATGGATAAGTATTAATTGTGCAACAAGAAAAGTTTTAAATATTTTAAATGCATGTCCTGTGCTTTAAGTGCATTCCCTTTTCTAATAGGAACCTGTTCATCCTTCGTGTGCTACCGCCAGTTTTTCAAGTTTTGAGAAATGAATTTGACATTATCAGAAGAGGTGCCATGTTTCATCACAAGACTGTTTTGAAGTTCAGTTGAGATCACATGTCTGAAATATAGCATAGCTATCACAGTATTATCCAAATATACTGTTATTTGTTATTGACTTGCTTCTTGCTTTCTTTTCCTTTCTTTTTCACTATTAACAATCCACACTGTTAGCACATATATACAAATATATGGGTTTCTGTCTTATATTCTATATTGATTACTAGTATTTGGCTTCAGAAGTTATTTCATTTACTTCTGGTTTTATTCTGTCTTCCCTGAGATACAACTATAATCTCCTTTGAATAACTGCTATAAGCAGAGAAATCACCCTCAGATAACTTCATAATTCTTTTAAAAGTATACCTATTAGAAATTCTCATGTTCTTCTCTCAAGAGAAAGCACCACCTTCTTGAGCAGTTAATGTAAGCACCTTGGCACATGGAAAATATTGAGGTAATAATAATAATTTCCTTTCCTCTACATTCCCTTCAAGTCCTCTCTCTTTCAGCTGCTTCCTCTTGTCTCTGTTCCTGTCGTTATTACCCTTCTCCTGTGCTCCTAGTTCTTCCAGGCCTTGTGGTTCATTTCACTGGGCCTATTAACCCCATATGTTTGATCACTTTCCTCTGTTGAAGTATTCATATACTCTTTTCTTCCCTCTGCCTTTCCGGTGCTGGGCTTAGACAAAACTTCTTTCCTAAAAAAGAGCTATCGTTTAGTTGCTCTTTTCTTTACGCATATGGTTTCATTTGCAGCCGATAGTTTGTCTTCCCTCATACCACCTCTCCCACCAGAAATCCATTTTCCTTGTTTTCTGTTTAATTTATGGAGCCTCTATTCACTGCACTACATAGTCTCATGAGGCTTTTTTAAATTTTATTTTTAACAGTCATTTATTTGAGCAGAAAGTAGCCAGTTCAGTTCTTTAATTTCCCATTTTATTTACTGGTTTGAAACTGACCTGATTGTGTCCCTCTCACTTATGTGACTGGTTCCTTAGAACCCATAGAGTCCACAAGGGGCCTATATTTGCATAATACTATTGCCTTTTCAACGGACTTTCACATCTATCTTATTTGTATGTAGTTTAAAGGCCGTTCCTCCTCACCAGCTCTAAGTATATTAGCCACAGCCTTGGGAAATTTCTGTTCTGCGATCCCACTTGCCTGTTTGGGTCCTTGGTAACAGCATAGAATACTACATTGAGTTTTCTCTAATGCTCTCTCACTCTCTGGAGAGCAAATTTTGTTATATGCCCCATTATTATGGTAATATGTGCCTTCAGTTCTGTATAGAAGCATTGAAAATGTGCATAACGTGTATCCTTTTAAAATATTATCCTAAGAAGCATCACTTGGGGTGGAAGGGCGGTAGATGAATAAAGGAAGAGTACACTTTCTCCTAAACAAACCCACCAAGAAAATCCTGAAAAGAATTATGACAACAATCCAGATGAAGGAGGTATACTTCAACAACAAAAACAAAGTAACCAAAATACTCTTAGATATAATTTCACATTGCCTTTTGTAGCACTCTGACATTTTCTAAACTTTTTCTCACACTTTTCTCTTTTTTTCTTTCTCCCTCTAGAAATAAGTTATGTCCTTTTCTTCCAAAAAAATGAAGCACTTTTTGTTTATTATTTTTGTTTCTTCCCTCACAGCATGTGTCAAGAGGAAGGGGAGGAATGACTCTGGTTCAGTGGTGATAGCCAAACCTCTCCAGGTCTGCTCCTCAAGCCTGCAAAGTCAACAGGCAGAAACAGTGATTTTCGCCGGGGTACCCTCAGCACCTAGCATGGTACCTACCACATGCAGGTGTCCAAGGTATGCAGATCAATGAAGAAATGTGAAAACTTGATGAGATTTTCATGGCATACCCTCTTTCCACACTTTCTCTTGCATCCCAACTTCCTCTGCAATTTGCTGTTCTACCTGTTTAAGTAATTTACCAGTCTCTGTTAAACTCATTTAGACCACGTTGCCTTCAACTCACCATGCGTTGATCCCCAATACAGTCCCAAAGAGAGTCAGAAAACTTTGCAAATAAAGTAGCAAAGAAAAAGAGGCATTAAGCAATTTTCCCAAAATCATGTAACAATTAGATGATGAATCTTGAGCTAGAACTCAAATCTCTGGCCGAGAATTCAATGTTCTTTTCATTTAAACCACATCGTTTCATAAAAGTAGATCAGCAGGAAGAATAAAAATTTCCAAAGTGCAGTGTGACTGATAAGATAATATGGAAGCAGATATACTGCACAGAAAGCATTTGACCATATGTCAGCCTGGTCCCCTCATGTGTTTTGTTTATAACTTACTTTACTTGGGCGGCAGGAGGTAGTACAACAACTGTCAGAATGAATTTAGGCCACAGTTTTATGTTGCTCAATGTGTGGAGTCATTTCCCTTAGTTCACATTTCTACCTCGCTTTGTCTTCTAAGTCATTATCATGGCTTTATGGCTTTAATCCCTCCTTTATTTTGACAGTTGAGATTTTTTTTACCCATTATATGAATGAAATATTGATTCTCACTTGAATCCCTAATCCTTCCCCAGTGGAATTAGCTATTTATTTGATACCATAGCTAGGCCAGTAGGGTTAAAAATGCTTTTATAATGACACTAATAGCAGGATGCAGTGGCACCCACCTATAGAGAGGCTGAGGTGGGAGGATCATTTGAGCTTAGGAGTTCAAGGCCAGCCTGGGAAAAATAGCGAGACCCCATTTCTAATACAAAAACAAAGACATTTTGAAAAACTGTTTACAAAAACTTCGGTTAATTTACAGAAAATAGAAACTGAAACTAGAAATCATTGCCATCAGCTTCTCTAACATGTTGGCTCTTTTCTCCCTATGATGTAAGTTAAAAGGCTTTTTTTAAAAAAAAAAAGAGCTTTACTATTCAGGTGAGAAAAAAACAGCCAAATCACTAAATTAGTTGGTAGACATAATTCCTAGTCTTCAACTCTTTTTTATATTCTTTTGTAACATAGTCATTATTTCCTCAGGCCTCTGTAATATTGTATTTAACTAATTCTCCAATAGATAAATGCTATGTAATTTTTCTATTATTTATTATTCCTTGATTTTAATCTTTTATTTGATTAAAAACTCAGATTCTTTTTTATATGTAAATATTATTAGCAATCTAAAAATGACATTACTCGATAAATAGGATGACTCAACTTGGGAAGCAGAGAATCAGGTACTCCCATAAGAGAACTGGTTTAGAAATAGAAGGGGCCTACCCAGGTGAAGGGAAGTCAGACAGGGCTGCAGCGTGAGAATATTAGAGAAGCTTGATGGAAGATCTAATACGGTTTATTTTTACACTTGTTTATTTTGCCTCTTGCTCTTGCTTGAATGCCCTCTGTCATTTATTATAACTGGATTTATAACTGTTCCAGTAGGGTTGCACCCAGAGTTTTGACTATAGTCAGAATAAACAAATCACTGGATCTAGCTGAATCCTTGATGTATGACACAACCGGGATTCATACACAGATTTGCGCCGTTGCTTTCTCAAGTTTCTCTTATCACCAATCCACCTAGCTGGAGCTCTCTGAAGGTCATCTGAGGTCAATATAATTTTAATAAGATTTTAACTGAAGGACAGTCTTGACATTCAGTGACCTTCAGGCATATTTGTAAACAAGATTCCCCTGTTGAATGATTACCTCTTCCATGAGTCACCCAGCCTGTGTCACATTTCCCAGCAGTGCTCACATTTCGATTAACCATTGATTCCTGTGAACCCAGCTCTTCCCAGCATATATGATCCAAATAACCTGAATTATTTGCATAGCCTTATCAATGCCATCTCCTTTTCTGTCTTCATGGTTTTGCTCACACTTGCATCTACCTGGGATGTTCACGTGTATCCACTCCGTTTTCCACTTCATCATTCCATCAACCACATACTTTACACATGATCCATCATCAGGACTAATCTTAGCTGACTCTCCTCCAAAAAGCTTTCCCTGAACTTATCCTGAAATAACATTTTTCTCTCCTAACTTACCATTTGTCTTACGTTAGTATACAGCTTCTCTGACTGTCATGAAATGAAATAGATGGGGAGAAGATGGAATTTGAAAAGAAATCTGCTCTTTAAGGCAGGCCCTGGGGGAATAGGCCTGGCTGGAGGTGATGTAAGGTCTTTCTAGATGTTGTTTTTAGACTCTGAAGACTGTAACAACCAAAAATGAGCATGAGCCCAGGCAAGCCGTCAGAGCAGGCCCTAAAACTAGGTATCTCCACTAGCAGGTGAATGAATACGGGGAATTGTGTTAGTAAATAGAGGAAGCCTGTTCAGCAGGAGGGAGGGCAGGCAGGGATGTAGTACAAAACAATTGAGGAAAAGTGGCTAAGAAATAGCAGAAGTAATACATAGCCTAAGTTGTTTGGGGATTAAGACTATTATTGAGACACTGAATCATCCACAGGGCATTAAACAACACAAGAACATAGATTAGGTCAGGATTAACAGCAAGGTAAAATAATTTGAGTCCTGAAATACTGAGCTAGAAATATTTAAATCCTTCCTACAAATGACAAATATAGCAGGCAATTTATTTGTTCAGGGTGAATTTCAGTTCTTTTGTTAAGAAAGCTAGAACAGAAATATTCTCTTGCATTGAAAGTGAACGGTGAAGCACTGAACTCTAAATATAGCTGCAGGTACCATCTCCTGCTGATTTATGTGTATGGGGCATGAAAGAAAGGCTCAGAAACAAAAACATATAGAAAAAAGCAGAAGGTGGCATTTGCTTGCAAAAAAAAAAAAGTAAGAAAGTCAGACTTCCAAAAAACTGGCCTAACAAATTTAAAAAATAGAACAGTTTTTTTAAAACAAACAAATAATATTATGAAGACTATCGAGTTTAGACTAGTCTCTTCATAGTAGAAAACAGCAATTTTATCATGCTTACCACATTCACAAAGTTCATGACATATTTTCAGACAATAAATAGCAATTCAAAATCAGGGATAAAGTCATTTTCATTAAGGAGTTAGCAACTTACAGAAAATGCTGAAGCTTTTATTTATTTGGAGGACTACAAGTAGACAGAGATCTTTTTATTTTTTATTTATATCACAGTGGAGAGTTTTCTTTTTTTCTCTTTCTTTCTTCAGCAGTGGGACACGATGTACGAGCTTACAATGATGTCAGAGCCAGATATCATTTCTGGTTTCACACTCTGTCTTGTGGTCATATTTCCTCCCCCTAAGACATGTTTGTCTACCTACATTTGCTTAACAGTATCCTCAATCAGTACTATTGATTTTATATTTTACTTTGAGCCATTTTATTTTCGTAGGTGTAACAAGAACTGTTAATTAACAGGTAATAAACTCCTTGTATTTTTTAATGGAACAATATGATACTAAGGCTTACAAGTTTGTTTCTGTCTGTAGATTTGTCAATCCCTTATGGTTTTAATTTATTTTTATATGTTTATCAGCTCAGCCAAGAGCAGACCAAACTATCCAATTCGCCTCTATCTAATTTCATCTTCAGTATTTATAATTTTAAGGTGTCCTTTGTCAAAAATATATCTGCATTTCTCAGTGTCCCTGCCCTACCAAGAAGGGACATTCTTTCTCACCTCCAAGATTGAGATTACTGTGTCCATAGAGCAAGTACTAGATCAGTTTCCTAGAAAGAATATTATATAATAACTTCTGAGTATAAAATATAGACCATATTCTTATTATTGGATTTATCTTATTTAATTAAAGGAAATTTATAGCACAGCTATGTTAAAATTTTGATTTTTCTAATTATAGTCAGATAGAGGGGGAGACAGATTCACATGGAACCAATACAAATAACTACATGATCATGAAAAGTAAAGATTTTTATTAAAAGTAACTCTGTATAACTAATTAAGGGTGTTTTAATAGACAAACCCAAATATTATATCATAATTTTTTGCAAAAGCATCATTTGTATGTTTGGCTTGGCAAGTTATTAGCTTTGATTCTGTATTAAGAATTTCTACAAAATACTTTTTTCTCAACATTGAGGATTCAGATTCAGAGTATTTTATTTAGTTTCCACAAATTTAATCTCTTAAATTGTGGGTTAGAGATATATTAAGAAGAAAGAAAAGGGATTTAGCTCATGTTCATTAAAATAGAAAATTAAACTAACCACAATTAAATCACTTTATTGAGTCCCTTGCATTCTAAGTAATGACCTCTTATTTTGCTAGTCTTGAGTAGTCTACTTTTATGAATTCAGCTGCTTTTACGTTATGAGTATCTT
Organism: Propithecus coquereli; assembly: GCF_000956105.1. Classification (NCBI taxonomy): domain Eukaryota; kingdom Metazoa; phylum Chordata; class Mammalia; order Primates; family Indriidae; genus Propithecus; species Propithecus coquereli. The sequence goes on from NW_012150507.1 coordinate 1,133,479, forward strand.
AGAAATCCTGACTCATTCACTTGGTAGAGCTGGAATATTGCTTGTGGGGACAAGGTCATCCTATTCTGGGAGGCCTATATCCATGAGTCAATTTCCTGTGGTATCAATAGTATCAACAGGGTCTGGTACAGTTTTTATGAAGCTCTTTTGGTATTTCTTCCAGATGACTCAACTTCTGATTGGCTCTTGTAGAGAGGCTGTTAGATATGTTTTAAGGGAAAGTAGATATTGTTGATAACAAGATTGGAAGGTCTGGTTAATTTCTTTGTCATAGCAAACAACACCGCAATGGAGGACAGTAGAATTCTCTGTTGAAGTGTAATATCTACTTATCTAATAAAACTTTAATCAGTGATTACCATAAGAGAAAGAACCTATTAAAGACAATGAGAGCATTGTGATACCTCTCTACAGCCTTTAATTTATCCCATAAAGTAGATATTTTATTGTTACCAATTGATAAGGTTATTTTTTAAAAATCAATTGGTTTACATTTATTTTACCAATTTGTGCATGAACATAAATATGCCTCAATCCAACCTGAAAAGTACACAATTATTGCAACATAGCCATAGTAATTATACATAATTACTATATTTAATTAATTTGACTATTTTAACATGTTAGTTTTTCTCATATTGTAGGCTTGAAAAACAGAATAGTTTCTACTATAGTGTTGAGCTAGTTAAATATTTGTAGAATGTAAAACATTACCTTTATTTCTAATATATCTCCTTGTTGATAGCTAGGAAGAGGATCTTTGGGGTTGCCCAGTAGGAAACCCAGAGATCCTATATTCATTAAAGAATAGTTTAATAGTCTTAATAGTTTTATTATTAAAATAGTCTTAACTATAAGAATAGTCTTAGTAGTTTCACTATTTTAAGTTTGAGGGTTAAATGTTGGGAACATGCTATGAAAAAGAATGTCACAGGTAGGGGTCACAGCCATGACAGGTTTGCCATTAGGTGACCCTGGATGGGCTACAGGGTCCACATGTCAGTCCAGGGTCCTGGCTGTGGTGGGTTTATCCCTGGGAAAGCACATCTTTCTAAAGAACAAGAATCCAGGCCCCAGATGGCTAACTTCTGTCTCCCTTATGCAAGCCTGCGGTGATAGCCCTGCACCAACTTTCCCTTGAATTTGGGCCCTGGAGTTTGGGACCAAGGTTCATAGTCACAGGGGAAAATTGAGAGCTCACCTGTGAAGGGCAGAATTAAGTAAAATACATCTTCTTCCAAAGTCTTAAGTTTGTTCGTGGTCCAGGTGCCAGTACCAGTGAATTTCTAGCAAAGGTAGTGGAAACCTTGGCCAATATCAGCTGGCCACTTCCCACAGTTTGTGTTTCTGAGCTTTCCCATCATCAGTTACTTGGAAATTGCAGGTAAACGTGTCCCTGACTTACAATGTCTGTTCTGATCTATGGGTCTCCTGGAGACAGATAGCAGATGAGGATGAAAGCTAATTATCCTGACTGATCAGGAAATCTAGAGCTTCCCCTTTGTCTTTGTAGGAATAACAGGCTTTCTGACTATGAAGTCCAATGTTCTTTACAAGTTAAAATACAAAAGAGATAAGAACTCTCATTCGTATAGAGTTGTTGCCTAAGGATTTATTGTAAGAGCTGTGATTCTAGGTGTGCTTTATTCTATGTGTAAGAATTACATTAGACTTCAATTCTTCCATGTGATCAAGAAATGAAACTACTTGCTGGGAGCAAGAAAGACAAAAAGACTTCTGAAAACTATGTATTATGCATAATGAATTTTCAATATGTTACAAATTATACTGCAGAAGTATCACACAGAATTCTCATAGACTTAGTATATTAAGTCTCAAATCAACAATCATAAATAATCCACTCAAAATTATCATTTGTTGATATGCTTCAGAACCTAGGAAATAATTTTATGATTTTCAAATTTTATTTTCTAGTCAATGGCAGAAAATAATCTACCATTAGTAATTAATAATTAGTTACAATAATATTATTATTATTAATAGTAGTAGGCAGTAGTAGTTAGAACACAGAAAAAGTTTCTATATACACGTTAAATGCAACACCCCATGCATCGCTTAATTCCCCCAAATAGGATAGGGTAATTAAGGGCTTTTACAAACTCTATTTTAGAATGGCCTACAATGACATCGAAGGAGAATGGTCATATTGATATTTAAAGTTGATGCACCACTCTCATATGGAGAACTTGACTTATATGGAAACTTGACTAAAATAGATGCTAAATTTTTCCTAAGAGCAGATTAGATTTATTCATCATTTTATTACAAAGAAAGCCCAAATACTAATACCACCTCTTTTAGACCATCCATTTAACAAATTGCACTAAAAGACTCAAAAGTCCTTTTACATGTTACACATAAACATTGAGTCAACACAGTAAAAAAAATATAAACATTTTATTGCTCATTTAAACTCATTATTTGCAAGTATTATAAACTATAGTAAATAAAGTTTACTTTCTTCAGATATTCTACAATTATTATATACCCTCACATTTATATTTTAAAATCCAATTTTATATTCTAGCACAACCATACAACTAACCTTTTAGGCAAAATTACTCCCTATTGCATTGATAAGCAAAAACCCATTAATTACTGTGCATGCACTTTTCCCAGTACTCACACTTACTTAATTTCCTAAATTAGCAAAAATATTAACAAGTATATGCATTAATAGGAGCTAAAAGGTATTTGTACATATTGTTCATTCTCTATTTCATAGTTACTCCATAATGTATAAAAAGAAAAAGCACAGATAACATTAAAAATTTTGCTAGAGTATCCAAACATTATTCATTAATTATCTCAATGAAATATTAGCCAAGTTCTTAAAGTTAACTGGTGTATTAAATTTTGTTTTAAGCTGACACATAACAGAGAAACAAAAATTTCATCAAATTTGAAATTTGAAAATTTTTTTCCAAACAGGATATGTGTGGTTTTGCCTAGATAGTGTAATTATCTCAA
>NW_012150507.1:1137734-1139387 GCF_000956105.1 Propithecus coquereli
CACTCTCTTAGACTATTCAAAAAATGACCAATTTCTGTTTTAATCTGTCAAAGTTTTCTAAGAGAGAGAGAAAAAGAATGAACAAGAGAAAGTGAGGGAAACAGCCACAACACAGAATCAATAACCCTTGAAAATAAACCATTAAAAAGGCTAATTAACATTTTTCATAAGAATGAGGAAAGACTTTTATTTCATTTTACACCCACAAAAAGCTTTACAATTTTATCTATATATCAGAAGGAAGCATAGAACCTCTAAATTCCCGGTCTTCCTTCTTTGTCCCCTTGCTGCAGTTATTTTTCACACTGATGGTTCTGACCTTGGAGGCTCTTTGGTTCTGCTGGGCAGATAAGCTCTCTCCTTCGTTATGGTCTCTATATGTGCTCATCCACTACTTTCTCACCCGGTAATATCAGTCCAGAAAGCTCCCATCTTTCCGTTCTCTAGAAATCTGCTGTAATGCCATAGGCATATAATATTCTTCCTGTTGTCTGTGTTGTTACGAGAACTCAGGAAAGAAAGGAGCTAAATGTCTCTACTCAATCCACATCATGAATAGAGTCCTCTATATTAATTACAAGCAATTAATGCAAGTTTCTTCTACTCAGCCATAGCTAAGCTAGATCACCCCTAATACTACCTCATCCCACTGTAGTCTCTACGACTAATCCCTATTATACAAGACAGTATCAACATTTGAATTGAGTTTAAACATAAAAATATTTAGTGGCTCCTGTGACCAGAAAGTCCAGAGGTAGGGTCGGCTTCAGGGTCAGTTGCTTGAGTGGTCAATGATATCATTAGGGTCAGGACTAGGACATGAAAAAAGAACTGGTAAATAAAGAAAGAGAACTTTGGCATTTGATCCATCAGGCCACTTGTGTTGTTTCGAGTCCCCTAAAGCAAAAGATAGATTAAAGGCAGATTCTAACAGAACTGTTAACAACAAAAAGGAGGGAGGGGGATGAGGAACTCACGAGACTCTTGAGTCTAAAAGTCTTCTTTCTTAACATGGCCTGTGAAATATTATCAGATCTGGTTATAGCAAGAATCCTCTCTCAGACCATTATGTCTCATAGTCTAGAAGGCTTTGTAGTGGTAGAAGTGAAAATAACATACTAGCATTTTCTAAGTATTTTGGTTGTTTTATTGTCCATAAGCCTCACACAAACTCTGTGAGGCTGGTACTATTAACAGCCCCGTTTTATTTACTAGGAAAGGCAGTGACAGAGAGGTTAAGTAATTTGTTCAAAGTCTCATAGCATGTCAGAGGCAGGGGCAGTCCAAACCCAGGCTGTTTGGCCCCAGAATCTATATCCTTAAGAGTTCCAATCAACTGTCACTGAATTTGTAGGTAGATGGTCACAGGACTGCAAGAAATGCAGTGACTGTTCTGGGCAACTTCAGTTTAAAACATAAATGAATGAAAGTGCCAAAAATACATGGATTTTTAAAATAACATTGGTGTAATAATCTTTTGTTAATATGGAACTAAAGCCAAGCATAAGGGCAACTACTAGATTTAACTAAGGAAAAAAATCTTAAAATTTCTACAATACAAAAATAAATCAGCATAAATAAGCCCAAAAAGAGTGTCAATATGAGAAAAATATTTGCAGTAACATGACAGACAAATATCTCTAACGTACATAA
>NW_012150507.1:1140372-1142102 GCF_000956105.1 Propithecus coquereli
GACCTTTATAACCCCTATTTTTATGTAAGAAATCCTCAAAAGGATGCTTTAATGAACCAATTTTTCCTGGAACTGCTTTTTCCAAGCCTCAAAAATTTCTTGTATTCACTCTTTAGATAAAACATGGCTTCCCTAATCTCTGCCTCAGTTATATTTTCATCATAACTCACTCTTTTCCCCAATATAGACCCCCAACAAGACATATGCAAATTCTTATTAAATAGTAGGATATGGAAAAGAACCTGAAAGTTTCCAATGAAAAGTTGCAAGGATGAGCTTTTAACTTTGGCAAGGGAATAAACAAATGGCAGATAACAGAGTATCAGTCCATTGTTAAATAACTAGGGCCTCAGGCAAGTAAGTCACTTTCCTCTCTGCCCCTTACTTTCTTTACCTAGTACTTATGCTATTCACCTGTTACAATACCAATGCATCTCCAATTACAATGGAACTTCACCTGCTTTATATTTTTGAAAATTAACCTGAGGGGACTTCCAGCTCCATATTTTAGAAAGATCCCAGTCTCACCTGTGCCCAGTGAGCAGCTCTAGTGTTCTTCTCCAGGCTTTTGATAAACGCCATGGTTGCCACTGCCCCTCATAAAATCACCTACCTGTCTTCTGGGCCATTATCTGACTATTGCTGCTACCACCTCTCTTGCCTTGGGGAAGGGAGGTTCTCTTTCTTTATCAGTAGCATTGGATAGACTCTTCCTTCTAACTCCTCACAGAACAGAATAAAACAAGCTCTAAATTTCATGATGACTTACTGAAAATTTAGGAATAATGGAAGAGAAATGTAACCCACAGAAAAGTGTGTAACTACTATACTTCGAAAGTCCATATACATCCTAGGAAGACTTATTCTGGCCTGCTCTCGGCCTTGCTCCCAGTATGACCTGAATAGATTGCTTCTTTCCCATAACCAGAGGAGTTATAGGTATCCCTACCCTCCAAAGTCTGGGATAACTGATTTCTAACTCTAAAGAGAGCAAAATGTTTTGATTTTCCCAACCTTAGCCTAAAGCCTGCCTCTTGCATCCTCTTTTAAATACTCCTGGATTGATCTTTCAAGAGACTTTTGTCTCCTGGGAAAATATTGCCCTCACTCAAAGAGTTGTGGCCTAACAACAAATCCACAAGAGTCTTGAACACAGAATATAAAAAAATTAGAATGTCTGGATTATTTGGGCTTAAGTAATATCACCTGTGGGTTATCTCCTAACAGAATGCAACTATTTCTCCAATAATTGAAGATGTGCCTACATTCTCTTCAACAATGGAATAATCCAAAAATCTCCATCAGTCACAGCATCTGCTTCAGGTCCAAGAATTCTGGGCAGTGTTCATTCCTCTTTTAAGTTCATTACTATACTCTCTTGATATTCTGTCATGTATCATTTAAAAATTAAGTTAACCACACTCCATATGCCCCATATAAAAAAGAGGGAGAAATAGAGAGGAAAGGAGAGGGAAAAATGATAAAACGGATAAATACATAAAAAACAATACAAGAGAGAAAATGTGGTTGAATGTCAAGGCTCTTGTTTCTGAAACTGGTCACCAGGTCACTGTTGGTCTCTTTCACCCTGTGCCCTCACCTAACACCTCAACTAGTCAAGGTTTTAATGTTGTGAGGTGACCAAATCTTCATTCCTGACAGAGAAATGTCCTTGATAATCTATTTACGTGAGCTTGCTATGGTCATCATTATTTTATTTTTAAAAATTA
>NW_012150507.1:1144821-1146016 GCF_000956105.1 Propithecus coquereli
AATGTCCCAGACCATTAGCATAAAGAATATATTTCATTTATATTTCTAATAAAGGATGTTAGAAGGTTACATTATACAAGCAAAGACAACCATAGAATATTAAATCAATGAGAATATCAATAGAAAATGTCATAATAGAAATTAATATAATGCAATTGTAATGCAAGAAAAGACTATTCAGAATGAAGTTAATATAACGAGAGAACTACTGAAAAATAGAGACAAATCCATACATTACGATACATGATTAATCATGTCAGATTATCCTAGTTAGGATGTGTTTGGTTGAAAGCAATAGAAAATCTTACTAACATAGTGATATTTGATTTGTACCTAACAAGAAGTCTTAAGACAGTTGGTCCCAGGGTTCATTTGGTGGCTCAGTGGTGTCTTGAAAACCTAGTTTCTTTCCATTCTTAAATTCTGCTTTACTCAGGGTACTGAATTTTATTGCGGGGCTCATCACCTCATCATTTGCTGCTGAAGCTCTAGATAGCCCATACTTATTTGAAAGTTTCCAAAATAGGAAGGTAGAGAAAGGGGCAAAAAGGTCTTCCCCTATGTAGTCTTCTTTTTTATTAAGGGTAAAAGTTCTCAACATATTTCCTCTTATATCTCAGAAGTCAGAAACAGATCACTGATCTGCCTCTAAAACAATCACAAGCAAAGGGGAAATGATATTACCTAATTGGCTTGGACCCCTTCATGGTTCACCTGTTAAGATCAAGGTCCTAAACAATAACAGGGATCTGTTATCAAAGAAGAAAGGGGAATAGATATTGGACAGGCAGCAAGAGATTTTGCCTGAATTATATGTTTTGTGGATACAGTTTTCCTTATAATCCTCTGAGAGTAGGGAGTGTTCATTCTTGTTCTCTAGCTCTCTAAATTGTTTAATGATTTTAATGCTATAATCTGAAATAATTTCAGATTTAGTATCTTTCCTAAAAATTGGACCGATTGAAGACAAATTGGTCTTTAATAAAGCTACTATGAGAAATTCTATTAGTTGTCCCCAAATTTTGCATAGATTGGCAAACTGGTCAGGAAATTGAGTATAGAAGAAAAAGTTAAAAGATCATGATAAATACCTCTGCTGCTTCTGATCTTATAACAATAACCACACACACAAGCTAAATACTGCACGTAGAGGAAACAATAGAAGATTAAAGGACATGGTTAAAAATACGTTTAT
>NW_012150507.1:1146066-1147692 GCF_000956105.1 Propithecus coquereli
CTTACAATCCTGTGCTCTGCCCATTCATCCTGCCACCCACCTCTGACCCCTGCAACCACTGATCTTTTTACTATCTCTACAGTTTTGGCTTTTCCAAAACGTCATGTATTTGGAATATAGACTTTTCAGACTGGCTTTTTTCACTTAGCAAATTACATTTAAGTTTTTTCTATGTCTTTTTGTGGCTTGATAGCTCTTTTCTTTTATCAATGAATAATATACTATTATATGAATATACCACAGTTTGTTTACCCATTCACCTATTGAAGGATATCTTGGTCATTTCCAAGTTTTGGCAATTAGTCTTCATTCATTTTTATAGAACTTGATAGAATTATGAGCTATACAAGGGGATCCCCTGAATTCTTTCCATTTTTCTCAGAAATACCAATTCTAGTGTCAAGATGTATTACTGCAGACAACAATGTAGCCACCTTTCAAATTTATGACTATTTATCTAGAGGCCTGAGGAGCCCTAAAAGGACGTGTAGCAATCTCTCATCCTCTAATGAAGAATGGATCATGGAATGAATATTGCTGTGAATCTTCCCTAGGGTACTAATTCAGCAAAGCCTAGAATCTCAGAGATAGGAGACAAAAATTTGCAGTGGATCATTAGATGTAATGGTGAAAGATGTCACTCCAGCATCCATAACCAAGATTAAAGATTCTTATTATGGGAGACATCATACTAGTCACACTAGCTTATATTAGTTACTAGTTCAGAGCACACAACACATCCTGTAGCATCAGCCCAAACTTGTAAGCCATTGTCTTTCACTTGGCACTGTAACTGAATCTTTAATAGACTATTCACCATTCTGTAATAAAATTATTTTGTTAGTGATAGGATAAATAGTCAGGCGAGCCCAATGAGTATCTAATCATTTGTTATAAAATGACCCCTTGAATACAAGCAATATAGAATAGAATACCATGGAAGCATATAAGGCATTCAATGGAGAGTGATGATCAGGGAAGCATGGCATTAAATTAAAAAAAACTGTAATCCAAGAATAAATGTCTATTCCTATTGAAAAACTCCCTGTTGCCTCTATGATAGAGGAGCTCCAGTATAATCAGTATGGCTGACAAAAGGCTAGCAGTTCATTCACCCAGGATATGTTATTGTGTGCTTAGCCTTGGTCCCAGTTGCTTGTATGTTAGACACATAATAGTCCTGACAGCTAAATTGACTTTGGTAAGGGAAAGTGCGTATTGCTGAGCCTATGTATATTCTCTACTGCCACCACCAAGGTTGCTTTTTTTATCATCCTTCTAAGCAAGCAATGTAATGCCTGGTGAAAGAGGTTGCTTCATACCTGCATATCTGATTGATAAACTTCTTGATGATAGTTTGGTGAGCATTCATATTAAGCATAAATATTCTTACACTCTGGCCCATTCTCAGTGGTTCATCTACGTATTTCTTCCCCAAACTTGTTGTCATCGATATTCTAATTTTTTTTTTTTTTTTTTGTGACAGGGTCTTGCTTTGTTGCTCAGGCTAGAGTGGTGCAGTGGTGTCATCATAACTCACTGCAACCTCAAACTCCTGGGCTCAATCAATCCTCCTGCCTCAGCCTCCCAAGTAGCTGGAACTACAGGCTTGTGTCACCATGCCCA
>NW_012150507.1:1156707-1158277 GCF_000956105.1 Propithecus coquereli
TTTGAATCATTAAAATGTTGTGGGAGGCTGGGAGTAAGAAATAATACACAGTCTGGTACTAAAATTTTTATTTATTTTATGAAAGCAAAAAGAGAGATCAACAGACAGTATGAATAGGAAACAAGCAATAGGAAATGGAAAAAAGAAGTTTATCTGCAATTATTAATACCAGACGAAATTCTATAAAGCTATTTAAAGGAAGATTAATGAAATTTAGATTTATAGAGAAAATATCATAATAAAGACATAATGTATGATCAGCTCTTCATAATTAACATATAATTCTGACAGATTTTGTAGGATATAAATATAAGGGAGGATAATCTAATAAATGTATGAATAGAGCAACAGATAATTTTGTTTAGGAAATAATTTTGGATGAATAAAGTAGTGATTCAGGGTTTACATTCATATAAAAATAGGAAATATAGTTTGTATAAAATGCTGAGTAATTTGTTACTCTAGGAATCAAAGAAACACTAATTGAAATAATGTTTTCTAAAACCTTTGCCAAATTTATAGGTATAAAAACAGTGATAAGCTTGCATTGGGGGGAGTGCAGTGAAATGGTACTTTCTTATGCAGCTGATCAGAGCACAAATTGGTATCATTATTTCAGGAATGCAATAGGAAAATATGTATCTTCAGCCTCAAAAATGATCATGACTATGATTCACTAATTACTTTCTTTGAAATCATTATTAACGCATGCATAGATTGATGTTTATTGTAGTGTTACTTAATATAATGAGTTGAGTACAGCCTTCACTTCCAAAAAGCATGAAGGGGGGATGGATCAGTTAAATATGTGATAACAAAGGGATATATCCAAATACTGCAGAGTTACTTAAAAGTACATTTATAAAAATATTAATTGCAATAGAAATGATTTGATATAATGATTTCAATAAGCAGGTGATTTCCATTCTGATGATATATATGGTAGACTAAAATTGCTCAATCACCATCCTGCTACATGAAGTCTACAAGTACCAGATAAAACCTACATGTCATTTTTTAAAGTGTACTGGTGACTTGAAAAGAAATTAAAGCGAATTCCATAGGCCAAGCATTAGAATACATGAATCCAGAGAACTATGCAGACACCAAAATCAGAGGCTGCCATGAGGACAATGTTGTCCCTAGTATCCTAAGCTTTAGGTATGACTGCCTGGCATGTGGGAGAGTGGGAGACAAAGTTTAGTGCCTGCTCAGCGTAACAATCTTACAGGAGAAACCTGCTGCAAGCCAGAGCTACAAAGGACTATAATTTCACTGAAACAGTAAACTAGGAAAAAAACTTCCCCTCTGAAGGAGACAACTAGGAAATTTTCCTGCCCCAAACTTGGTGCTAAAGTGAGAGGAAAAATTATAAGTCCATCTTTATATGAAGTTGTGGTTTAAATTCTCACCATTTATATAATTTTTAAAAACACATATCAAACTGAGAATTTATTCTATAGCTGTCCCATGTTTGTGTTATCTCCAAGCCCCCAGCAAAACAAAAACAAAGAATCTTTGGAAAATTCCACAGTCATCCCTGGTCTCAAAGAATTACCACAGATAAAAT
>NW_012150507.1:1160872-1163260 GCF_000956105.1 Propithecus coquereli
GACTATTTCCACCAATGATTTCTGTTTTATTCTTTACTATTTTATGTATTTCTGATGTTTCTAGGTAAGCATAAATTATTTCAAAAATGAAAGAACAACAGTGAGTAACACACTAAAACAAAATTTTTTAAAAACTGTGACTACTATGGTTATAAGCCAATTGTGAAAGGCAGAGACACAGATAGAAATAGGATGACCAATCTTCCAATACATCCAGGAATGTGAGATTTTCTGTATATGGAATTTTTGTTGCTAAAATCAGGACGATACTATACATACCAGGACTGTGGGAAAGTCCTATAGCAATTTGTTTTCTAACTGTGAATTTCTGTCTTGGTCCAGAGACAGACTTCTGATGAATAGGGTGAGTACATATGATATTTCTGGAAAGAGATTTAAAATCTTAGTTTGCCCTATTAAATGCAGATACTCTACATACTTGTGAGAGAATATCTTAGACTTTTGAAAGTTAATGTTTCAACTAGCTGAGAGCAAAGCCCTCAAAGATTGCAACATAGAGATCTCTGGGTATCAGTGAAGATATTAAGAAGAGAAAAAAGGGAAGTTGAAAAAAGAAGTTGAGAGGGAACCATGGAAAATATTTTCCAATCTATTTTTTCCTGGGCTGGTCCTGTATTGAGGAGTGAAAGTATGTTTTAAAGAGATAGAGTTCTAGAAATTAACTCTCACATAGGTATTTTCAAACCAAAGTTCAAAAACAGAAGAATATGTGCATGTGTAGAAGCTGTGCTTTATTTCCTTTTGTCTGTCATTACCCTGTGGTTACGTGTCCCTTGGAATCCCTTTGGTAAAGGGAGGTACTAAATTTGACAAGCCAGGATTTAAATTTTCTTAAGTGTTTTGGCCCTATAGAATGGTTCTCAACCTTGGCTGCACATGACATTACTACACTTGTGAAAACTTTTAAATATCTCGATGCTCAGGTCACACCTAGACTTTAGGGGACAAGCATTAGTATTTTTGAAGTTCTTAGAATTAAGAACCATTAATCTTATAGCACTGCAATTTCTAGGAAGAGTATAGATGTTGTAAGTCGATTTGTTACAGCCTTGTGATCACTTGGAGCAGATCAGTATGTAGAAATTTATCAGCTGTGAGAATTGGACCAAGATTAAGAGAAGTATAATTAAGACAGAAGAAATGTTTGGTCTTGCTTGAGGGCCACAATATATGGGACACAAATAAGTCATGTGGGGAACTTTGAAAATGCCCTGGCCCTACTCTGTGCCAATTAAATCAGAATCTCTGCTTGAGTATGTCTTGAGTATTGCTATAAAGAAATGATGATTTTGATGTGCAGCCAGTTAAGAACCGGTATCCTCAAGAATCCTGATGTGAAGCAGCTGTTTTAGAAGAAAAAATGTCCATACTTTGCATTCAGAAGAAGAGACAAGGCAAAGTGACAAAGCAATCAAGCAAAAGGGCTGGAAGAGCTAGTAGATAACAGGGCATCAACTTAAATTAACTCGGCAATTTAGTAAAGATTAGCTGGAGTATAATTTTACTTAAATAAATTCCAGTTAGCCAAATACAATGAAAATAGAGTTCCTTTTATAGAAACTATATCATGCTTTTTGAATGATTTCAGAAAGACTGGAAGCATTAGAGATGAAGTGTAGCCATTTGCTCAATGGACAAAGGTTTTGTTTTATTGTATTTACGTAATGTGAAAGATTTAGCCACCTGGAGGAGTGCCTGTAAGTGGATGTAAAATGGAAAATGTAGTCAGTGAGACTGATTAATAACCATGGGCAGAAAAATAGGCCAAGTGGAAAAACTTATTCATGTAATTGCTTCGTTTTGCTGACTGCAAAAGGATTTGTTTTGGAAGTGATTTCAGCTATTTTACTTGGTGGCTTGATAGATCAGAGAAAGGTCTTAGAAATGATATTACACAATTTTGTTTATAACATGAACTTAGTTTGAGCCAAAAAAATGTGTGTAACTTTTTGTATCACCTTCTAAGACATTTGTCTTAAGAAAATAATGATTGCACAACATAGACAGTCTTTGTGAAAAAAGTAGAAAGAGGACTTTCCTAAAAATCATGGACTCAGAATTATCAAATTTTAAAAAGACAAAGTTCATTTTTCTCTATTTATACACAAAAATAAATGGGGAAAAAAGAGAAATTACCCATAATTTCATTTACCTGATAATTCATGCTTTGATAAAAATATAATTCATGTACTTGGTAAGAAAATCCAAGAATGAAATAAAGGTAAACATGAAATATAAAATTCTCCTCCCTCTAGTCTACCACTCAAGACATCTAGAAATTCCCTTGATAATCACTGTGGACGTATTCTTGATTATCTTTCTAAAAATGACTTTAATACACACACCCCCATATAGAATTTATATCTT
>NW_012150507.1:1163310-1164138 GCF_000956105.1 Propithecus coquereli
ACTAAGTTTAGCAATCTATTAAAAAGATAATATATTATGAAAATTGGGTTTGTTCCATGAATGCAAGAATTTTTAACAATAGGAAAAAAAATCTATAAATGTAATTCATCACATTAACAAGTTAAAGGAGGAAAAGCAAATCATTTCAGGAGACATAAAAAGTGGATTCAATAAAGTTAAATAATTAAGCTTGATAAATCTTGTTAAAAAACTAGAAATAGAAGAGCTTTTAGTGTTTGCTTATGAATCAGAAACTATTCTTGGTCTTTCAAGCAGAGGTGATTTAATACAAGTAATGGATGACAGAAGCCAAACCAGGCATGATGAGTCAGCAACGCAAGAGCAGGAAACCAGTACTGCCCTAGGACTAGAAGGAAAATGGTTGAGAAGGTGTTGTCATCAGAGCTAGGAGGCCAGGACCTCAGGCAGGTGCTGGCACTAAGATCAGCACTGCCTAGTAGGAGCTGAGTTCATGGAGGGAGGGGCCATCTGGTAGGAGTTGGACCTACAGAGAAGAGACAGGCTTTTCTGGAAATACCGTGGAGACAGGGAGAAGGTGTTACCCTGGAATCTCCCATTGTCTCTCACTGGCTAGCCCACTGAGAAATTGGAAGGCAAAGGACACTGGGAAATGTATTTCTCTGAAATATAGAACAGAGTAATAGAGTATTTGAGAAGGGATCTGAGGACAAATTAGTTGGGATGCAATAAATAATTAAAGCAGAGCAGGGAAAAGAGATGCTGGTCAAAGCAAGTGGGCTTCCCAGGTATTTCAATGTCCTCATCTTAAAACTTGGAGGTGGATACAGTATTGTTTTATTACTAATC
>NW_012150507.1:1164188-1165309 GCF_000956105.1 Propithecus coquereli
ATAAAAGCCATTCAGAAAATATTCCATATATTAAATATTTAATTTATTTCAAAACAGCAGGACACACATTTATATGTACAGTATAATCCCATTTTTGGGACACATTTTATTCAGATAGCAGTCTGATCACACATGGTCTAAGAACACTCAAATAATAAGTCAAATATAATCAGATGTCAAAGATTGGTCTTCAAATATTATAGCAATTGATGCAATGCTTGCCTATGATCCCTCTGATACAAAACCACATCCATACCTCAGTGGCCACCAACCCATTCTGCACAGCTTCCTTAACTGTGAGCTGTTTGAAGTTACCAGTTTGAGCTCTACTGACTATTTTTTTCAGACTCTGAAAAGCTCTAGGGATCTGTCAGCAGGGATTGGAGGAACCAGCACAACTTTGACATAGTACCAAAATGTGATTAATCGAGGCTTCGATTAAGTCACAGCAGTGTTCACTAGAGCCAGGGTCTTCTCTGAGAGGTTAAGGACAAATTGAGCCATGGTTCTAGGTGCAAAGTCAGCTGGCTGAAAGACACCCCTGTATAATCTCATTGTTGTTTTCTATACTGTCATATACAGTATACAAATACATAAATATAGAAATACACATGAACTTTGAGAGAGAGAATTTGAATGAGCAAAAATATACCCCAAATTATATTAATAATATTACAAAAATTGAATTTAAAAAAGAAAAAGCAAACTGGAAGAGGTAAGATCAACTTTCTTTAGTAATAATCATTCAAAACCCAGCTACTACAAATTTAGAGAAACATAAATGCATTGCAGTGTAACTAAGAAAGCTTATATGTCAATAACCATATTTATTCTATGTGAAGAAATGATGTCTTAATAGAAGAGGGCTAATCTGCACAGAGTCTGTAAAAGGGAGCTTGGATAGACAGAGTGGAACTATATGTTTGTCTAATAATGTCTAGAAGTAAAGGATGTCTGGTTCACAGGAGTTAATCTCTGATTTTTTTTCTTTTGTCATTAATAGATATCAATATAAATCAATATAAATATAAATTGAAAGGGAGGATATTACATTTTAATAGTGACTATTTCCACCAATGATTTCTGTTTTATTCTTTACTATTTTATGTATTTCTGATGTT
>NW_012150507.1:1167849-1228128 GCF_000956105.1 Propithecus coquereli
AAATTACTGTAGAGCATATAAATTAAAAGGTTTTTTTTTATTGTTGTGACCTAATATGCTGCCAAAACATGGCTCCAGTTTATATTCCTACCAATATCATATGAGAATATCTAGTACTCACATACTTGCTAACATGGACTATTATGGCATTTTCTAAAGATTCATTAATTTGATTAGATTGACGTTGAACATCTTTTATTGTGCCTGGCCATTTGTATTTCTTCTTCTATCTATTCATCTCCCATGTATATAATTGTATTGACTTATTTGTCTTTCTTGCCTCACTGACTGACAAAGATTTAAATTATTAGCAGTAGAAAAATGGAGAAAAAGAAACTCAAATGCTGTACAGGAAAACATTTTAGAGGACAATTTGACCCTATATCTTGAAATGTAAATTGTTTTTAATCTTTGACTTAGTAGGTCTATTTCTAGTAATTTTTCTACAGAAATAATAATACAGGAAAAATCTTTACAATGATTAACATAAGTTATTAAAAATAACATGTCTAATATATTCTCTTTGTAAAATATCAAAAAAATTTTAATTGATACATACTTGTACATATTTATGGGGTACAATGCAATGTTTTGATGCATGTATACATTGTATAATGATCAAATTAAAGAAATAATTTTATCCATAGAAAAAATGTTTGTATATTTGTACATCTAAATGTTAATAGCAGTTATTTCTGGGATGTGGGACTGCTGCTAGTAATTTTTTCTTTTAGACATTTTTGTAATTTAAAATAATAAGTATAAATTACTTTTACAATCAAAATAACAATGAATTATTCCCATTTTGAAAAATTAATTCCAATTGAAAATGTCATACCAGAGCCGCATGCCAGGACTTTCTTATTCTTAGTGTTGGTATAAGGTACAAGTGATGGCACATATTGTCAGATATGTTTGGCTTCTGCCTTATGGCTGAAGAAGAGCTTAGGAGGTATTGCTGCCTAATATATGAGCTTTTAAGTTGAAGCTTGATGCACAAGTAGCATCACATTAGCTTTAAGAACATTCTGCCTCCTTGAACTATATTCTCTACTTTTTATCATATTTATTAGCACCAGAACTCTGTGACTATTTCCCAAAGAATTAGAGAGGAAGATCAAGGAAAGTGAGAAGCAACGAAAGTAGATTCAGTTAATACTCTAGCTTGTCAGCAGCTTTCATGCAAGATTTGTTTGTTGAAGAAGTTGAACCTATTGGCTTAAACAGGGATTAACTCTGCTAGCTCTTACAGAGTATGGACAATTAAGAGTTTATTGGGAATTAATTGAAAATAATGCAGATGGGAGGAAGATGATTTAAAGGAAATTATACCAAATGCTTTGAATCAGCTTATGAGTTTTGAACTCGTAAACAAATGCAAACTATCATTTGATGAAGGTTATTATAAACTGATAAAATGATTCAATGTATAAGAATGGAAAATTGGGAAGAATGAGCGAATTTATAGAAACAAATAGCAAAAATGTAAAACTAAAGGAAAGAGGAACAGTGGGTGGGTGAATGGGGTTACCTAAGAATATGGTTTAACAGGCATACCCTATTCATTTATGAAGAAATTTCAATCCTCGAAACACTACTTGTCTTATCTATTAGGGCTCCTATAACAAAATACCATAAGCTGGGTAGCTTATGAACAACAGAAATTGATTTCTCACAGTTGTGAAGGCTGGGAAGTCCACGATCAAGGCAGATTCGGTATCTGGAGAGGGCCACCTTCTGGCTCATAGATGGTGCCTTCTTACTATGGCCTCACATAGCCAAAGAGCTCTCTGGGGTCTCCTTTGTAAGGTCACTAATCCATTCATGAGAGTTCTGACTTCATGACCTAATCACCTCCCAAAGGCTCCACCTTCTAATATCATCATCTTGGGGGTTATGATTTCAAAAATTTTCGGGGGACAGAAATATCAAGTCCATTGCATTACTATTTCATCAGTAAGAACTTCATGAACTCACTAAGATTTATGTTTACGTATTTTTGTTTTTGCCTTTTTTTAGTGTTGATATTCTTAATTTATAATATTATTTGCCTGTATAGTTTAAAGAAAGGGTCAATGCCTAATTAGGACAGTAGGTGTCTTTTGTTTGCCATCAAAATGTTTTAAGACATTTTAAGTGTGAATACATACAGGTCATTAAGGTGACAGACATCAGTCTGCTCTTGTTCCACATCCACATGTTTTACTCAAGATCCTAGAGGGAAAATACGTGAAAACATACTGGTAGGTGATAAGCGTCCTTGTAATACTGGCCAATGCTCATTATTGCTTTCTATGTACCAGGAATGGGGTTAAGGGCTTTAACAGATGTTACCCCCTTTTATTATCACAACATCCTAAGGAGGGACAATTGTGTCCAATTTAGATACAATAGGAACTGAAACTTAGAAAAGGAACTTAGAAAAGTTAAGCAACCTGCCCACATTTACAAAACTCGTTAGTGGAATAGCTAGGATTAGAAAATTCCTAGATCCACAGCCAATGTTCTCCTCTGCATCTTTAGCATTTCCTGAGTGATTTTAACATTACCCCTAATACTATTTAATAAACAATTAAAGCCTCCACCCTATTCTGGGCTTTATTGTTGAGAATGGAGCACTGAGCCTGATAAACAGTATCCAATTTGGTATGCATGTTTCTTCCAGCTACTTAATACTACTTAAGTCCATTGGACATGGTAGTCAGATTTCTTGACATGTTTTATCCCCAAATTAACAACTTTAGCATATTCAATTGTGGACTTTTAACCCTTAGACCAAATATTATATGGGAGCTACATTAGTGGGAAAAGGTAGTTGAATTTACAAAATTTGACTCATCAAAGTCTGTTATAATTGAATATACTCAGGAAAGTTTAGCTGCATAGCAAAATTATTATTTCACACTTTACATAGATTCAGGCAGATAGAACAGTCTCCAACAGTGGTCACGTAGCACCCGTACACAGGCAATCAGATATCTCTATGCTGAAAGGAGTTTGTTCTAATGTATGTTTCAATTCCCTAATGTTCTACTATGATATTTAAAATATTCTGACTGAATATTATCTTTCTTTCTTGGCTTCTCTTAATTTACCAGGACTTTTGTATAGAATTTTTTTTTTTTTTTTTTTTTTTTTTTAACAGAGAGAGTCTTGCTAGATTGCCCAGGCTGGACTACATGGCTATTGATAGACACAATCATGGCACACTACAGACTTGAACTCCTGGGTTCAAGCGATCCTTCTGCTTCAGCCTCCAGAATAGCTGGGAGTAAAGGTGTGTACCCACCATGCTCAGCCTGGCTTATAGAGTCTTGACATCTATTAAGTTATAGATATGTTCAATATTTGCATTTAAAGGAATAGTATTAATGCTTAACCTCATTAGTGATCAGGGAATTTGAAATTCAAGAAGAAAGAAATATTTTTTATCCATCATATTATGATAAAAAAATTCAGTGCTACTGAGGATTGAGGGTCACCAACATTACACATTGTTAGTAAGAATGTGAATTGGAATCTTTTTGTAAAGTAATCTGGCAATGATAATTTAAAAAAAAAAAAAAAACACCTTTTGACCTTGCAGTTCTACTTTTGGGACTTGAGTTTATGAAAATTAAAGCACCAATGAGAAAGAACACTGCTGACCTTTAAACAGTGCAGGAGTCAGGTGAGCCGGTCCTTTGCAGTCAAAAACCCACACATGACTTCGACTCCCCCAAAACTTAACTACAAATAGCTTACTGTTGACCAGAAGCCTTACCGATAACATAAACTGTCGATTAACACATATTTTGCATGTTATATGCATTATATACTGTATTCCTTATTTTCCTTTTTTCTTTTCTTTCTTTATTTTTTTGATTCCCTGAGCAGAAATATATACTGTATTCTCTCAATAATGTAAGCTAGAGAAAAGAAAATGCTATTAAGAAAATCACAAGAAAGAGAAAACATATCTACTATTCATGAAGTGGAAGTGGATCATCATACAGGTCTTCATGCTTGTCTTCACTCTGAGCAGGCCGAGGAGGTGGAAGGAAGGGAGGAGTTGGTCTTGCTGTCTCAGGGGTGGCAGGAGAGGTGGAGGAGGCGAAAGTGGAAGCAGGAGAGGCAGGCACACTTGGTGTAACTTTACAGAAATACCTTGTAATTTCTGTGTGACTTTTTTGCTTTTTCTTTTCTCTAAAAATGTTTCCATATGGTACCAATCCTTCCTCCACCACTTGCTTTAGTTTCAGTTCCTGTGTCATAGAAGGGTCCATGTGGTAAAAGAAGTCAAAAGCAGTCTTGACTAACCGGACTCCTGCCAGATTGTCCAATGTCAATTTGTTTTCTGGCACCGTTTCATCTATGTCTTCTTCCTCATCATCTGGCATTGGTTTGGAAGCACTCTTTTCCATCAAGTCATCTTCTGGTAACTCCTCTGGTGTTGTTTCTATTAACTCCTAATTTTCTCCAAAATCCATACCTTGAAACCCTTCACCCCTCACCTTTTTTGCCATATTCACAATCTCTTTCATGATTTTCTTGATTGGCTCTGTCGTAATTTCTGTGAAGTCATGCATGGCGTCTGGATACAGTTTTCTCCAGCAGAAATTTTTGTTTTGGCCTTAATGGCTTTCATAGCTTTTTCTATAGCAATAGCAGCATAATTGTGTTCCCTATACCTGGGTTCTCTTTCATAGCATTGATAACTCATTCAATGAAGTATAATACCATGTATAATGAGCCTTAAAGTTCTTTATGACTCTTTCGTCAAGAGGCTGAATTAGAGATGTCGTGTTTGGGGGCAAGTAGACTTCTTTGATGCCTTTGGTGTTGAGCTCTTGAAGTTCTGAGTGGCCAGGAGCACTGTCCAATATCAAAAGAACTTTAAAAAGCAGTCCCTTACTGGCAAGGTACTTCCTGACTTCAGAAACAAAGTACTGATGGAACCAATCCAGAAACAGGATTCTCATTGCCCAGGCTTTTTTGTTGTGCTCTGTCAGGTGGAAACTTGAGTCTTTTGTGTTTAATTTTAAGGGGAAAAGTTTACATTGATAAAATCAAAGCCTGAATATTTATTATTGCTTGACATTTTTTCCTTTGTTTGAGGAATTCCCCAAGCCTATCAGTTTTCATGGAAGCAAGAAACCACCTCCTACTTTAGAAGTTAAAATGCCAAATGCTTGCTTTCTCAGCCTCCTTTGCAGCTAGGGTACAAGCATATGATTTAGGTTCTGCCAATCTGTTTGCCTGTGCTGAATTTTGACATAGGAATTAATAAAAAAAAGAAACAGATTCAGTTATGCTTTCTGTTTCTAGTGGAGGCCATGTAGCAGCTGCTAAAGTATCTGTTGCATAGTGAACAAGTGGGAGTGGTGATGGTGGTTTAACAGTTGGCCTAGGATTGAGCAACTGGTGTAGTTGCTGCTATCAGCAAGCTGCAGCGTCACTTCTTAGAGGTGGTGGCAGTGGTTTCCTCCCCGGACAGGTTCTGCAGCATGGTTTGGGGCACATTTCCTGGCTGCTTAGCTTTGACTCTGGTTTTCCAGCCTTTATAGCAGTTCTACAAGGTCCCTAAGATTTCTATGATAAACTTATTTACTGTGAAAGTCAGCCATGATAGGCTTCTGTGGTTTATATTTTTAAAAATTCAAGATATTTAAATGTAACAGCAAAGATCTGTTCTTTTAAGACATAATCTATGTCTCATCAGACAGAATGGACAAAATTCAACAAGTTGTATTGAGCTAAAGACCAAAGATATATGAAGCCTGGATGGTCTGAAAAATTTAACTGGATAGACTTTAGGTTTTTGACCAAGCAGAAAATAATTTAGGTAAAAACCAAATAATAAACTAACATTCTAGATGGTCCAGGGTTTTTGGGCCCAAATATCCTGGCTAAAAATATTCATTCTAACTTCATAAGAAATATAGAATATGAAAATATACTGAAAATCTTGAACACTATTTTTCATATTTAAGAAACAACACTTTGCAGGTTTTCAATAGGCATTATGTGAAAGAAAAAGAAATCTATGGTTAATAAATATGAAAACTGTGGATATAATCATAATTAAACAGATTTTCATTAATTTCTTAAAGTATTTAACATATGCTATCCATTGTGAATCTCTAATCATGTCAAAAGTTCAGTATTTTCCAAATGTATTTGAACATAGATTGTTATATAATACTTACTAAGAAGTTAAGAAGCAAATATTCCCCTAAACAATCTGGCAAATACTAGTGTAGATCAATTATGATCTAACATTTTAGTACATTTTAATGTATTACGGTAATTTTGGTTGCAAGTAACAAAAAGCATAACTCAAGCCGGCTCATGTAATAAAGAGATTTTGAACAATAGTGAAGACTCAAGGATAGTGTAATGCAGAGGTTTAGCAATGACACAAAATAAATGCTTCTTGTCTTTCTCTGTTCTTCCACTCTACTTTACTTATTACATGCTCTAAATCGAATGTTTGTGTCCCCCCCAAAATTCATGTGTTGAGACCTAATCTCCAATGTGACCATATTTGGAAATGGCGGCTAGGGGAGGTGATTAGGTCATGAGGGCAGAGCTCTCATGAGTGGGATTAGTCCCTTTGTAAAAGAAACTCCAGAGCTCTTCCTTGCCTTTTCTTCCATGTGAGGACACAGTGAAAAGGCAGCTATCTATGAACCAGAAGCGTCCTCACCAGACACCTTGATCTTGAATTCACCGGTCTCCAAAACCGTGCAAAATAAATTTCTCCTCTTTATAAATCACGCAGGGTATGGCATTGTGATATAGCAGCCTGAACAAACTAAGGTTTCAGTTTTATTCTATGGCTTGAAATTTCATGTAATTACAATACCACCATGAATCTCTACTGCCTTGTGATTCCTCTGCTGCATTCAGAAAGAGGGCATTTTCTTCTTCAGTCATTGAATGGAGAAGCCGTATGTCCTTTTGCTTTGATTAGCTGAAGGCATGTGTTCCTTCCTGCACCAATTTCCATGACCAAGAATTAGGCATTGGACCACCTCACTCAAACTTTGTGAGGCTGAGAAATTCATTGTTAGGAGTGTGTTTGAGTGAGGAACATTGACCATTTGGGAGGCTACCACAATGTCCACTACATGCTTTTCCATTTTAGTAAAGTTTTCCATTAAGATAATGCTAGAACAAAACCAGAGGAGCAGAGCCTGGAGCCCCAACTTTTGTTGACCTGACAAAATGAGGTTGTTTCAACTGGATAGTTTTGAGTCTTAACTTTTGCTTCTATGTCCCAGTCCAAATCTATTTTAAGCAATTTTCAGATCCACATGTTTAGGATATTCCATTTTTTTGTTTATGCATCCATTTATTATATATAAGATACATATATCTAATATGTATAAATATTTTTAACATGCACCCATACACCCACCTGTATGTATAGTTTGGAGGCCAACATCCAAAACTGTTTCCTCTAAAAAGTGAAAAGAAAAGATGGGTGCAAGAGTCAGAAAGAAAGACTTTATTTACATTTTTGTATTTGTACCTAAACATTTTACATTACAGATGTATTGATATTTTTATAATTTTAAACACTATTTTAAAACAAGGAGATGATGTATCTTAAATTTGGCTCTCAACTAAAATGTATCAAAGTACATCCTAGATGTAATTTGCTTATCAGGTTCCTACATAGGAATTTAAAGGCCTAACATGTAATTGCGCTTGTACGCTATGTTTTACAATTGACAACCAAATACGTACAGAGATAGCTGCAGAGTACTACAGGGAGCTGGCAGCTCCTATTTTTGCATTAGCTTCTACTAGTTTCTTTACCTTTCCTCTGTGTCTGACACATTTCATATTACTGTTTCTAAATGTTCCCTTAGCTACAGAGCTAATGTGCTTATGTCTATAAGGGGTCTCATGTGAACCTGTAAATAATTAAAGATGCATTAGCTCCCTGGAGAGCCATCATGATTTCCTGAACAAGCCACAATACCTAGAGACCTAATCATACAATTTTCCTAAGAAATAGCCTACCTTTGAGGAAGAAGTCGTATCACTCAGCAATGAGTATTATAATTACTCACAGCAGTTTGCCTGGTGCTATATAACATCCAATTTACAGAATTAAAGCTAATGTAATTCAACAGAAAAATGGCTGGTTTTAAGGAATGAATGGCCACATTAACTATTGGAAGTGTCTTTGAGTTGGAGCCTCTATATTAGGGTTTCACAGGGTTTGTGTTTTAATTACTATCCTATTCAGCTTGCTGTAACTTTCATTAAACTTTTCTAGAACAAAACAAGTCAGAAATTCGTCTTTGATTAAAAGCCAAAAGCAAACTGCCAAAGAACTGAGACAAATTTTGGAGAAAGTGACCTGTCAGGACTAACCATTCTAAGAGGATGAACACTAATCAGACAAAAAAAAGAACCTGATGTAGTATTAAAATCCTATGAAATACACCAAGAAAAAAAAATTATTTTTTTTTAAGAGGAAGAGTTTAACCTGCCAGAAGATACACTTAGCAGTTTGGAGGTCTAACATTGCTAATCCCAGGGAAGGAAAATAACCAGATAAGATACCAAAGACTCATTTAGACTGTAGAAAATAAAGCTTAAATATTCTCACAAAGAATTGGGATGCTAAAATACAAGGATTTAGAAACGTCTTATATTAATGTTTAATTTATACCTTAAGAACTTAAAAATTATTTTTCGTTGTTATACTTATTGTAAAAATAATAAACGCAGTAGTATTAGATTTAAATAACTCATTGGGTTTAAAATGAGAAATAAATGTCTCTCTCTCTCTGCTACCTGCAATCTTATTACCCAGAAGTAGCTACTATTAATAATTTCTTGTTTATCCTTTTATTTGTTACCTTTAGTTTTTTTTAATGTATACTATGCTAGTAGACATACTAATTATGAGCCTTGCATTTTATCATTTAATAATATGTCTTAGTGGTCTTTTCACAACAGCATGCATCTCCGTCCAATGCTATCAGTGACTGCACGGTGCACAGTACAGATGCACCATTACTTATTTACCCTGTATTTTATTGATTATTTAGATTATTTCCTATCTGCCCTTGCAGACAGCACTGCAATGAACATCCTCTTGCATATATAAAACATATACAACATCCTTTTGCATAATATATTTGCACATATTATTGCAAATACATCATAGTGGTTGCTGTCAAAGAGAATATACCCTGCTGAATTTAACAGATAATGCTAAATTGTACACCAAAAATATTTCATCAATGTCATCAATGTGCACATTCTCCAAGGGTGTGTGAGCATAGCCCTTTCTCTCAGGATGTCAACACTGAATTTTATCAAAATATAAGTTATGCCAATTTATTAGTTGAAAACAGTAGCTCAATGTTATTTAGATTTGAACTACCAAGGGTGTCGAGCATCTTTTTTACATATTTACTGGCAATTTGTTTCTCTTTATCTGTTGTTTCTCTTTTTCTGTGTATTACTTGTCCATATTATCTATTCTTTTGAACATTGAGTTTTTCACTATCTTCTTAATAATTTTTAAGTTTAAAAGATGACCTTTTTATCTGCTGCATATGATTCTATAATAATTTTTTTTCTTAATTTACCTTTTAACAATGATTTGTGAAATTTCTGGCTATTTAAAAAGATTTTTAAGAAATATTTTATGTAAACAAATGTTTATTCTTTGCCATTAATACTTCTAAGTTTAGAATCTTCCAGACCTCACCGAGGACCATCAGTGGGAAATTATCTTCAGAGCATTTCACTTTTTCCCACTTGATTGTGAAGCAAAAACTAACACTGGCAATGCCTTGGAGGCAAATGGGGCTCTCACTTGGTCATTACCATCTTTACTATCAGACACCAACACAAGTTCTCTTCTTTAAGTTCTACCTTAGGGCAACTACTCTTGCCTTCCCTTTTACAGACCCATTCTGCTAGGCTCTCTGGGGCTGATATTTCATTACAAATAAAATCCTGCAAATCCTTGGTGTCTCAGAGAATCCTCCCTCGGGCCACTAGCCTTCACTAAAATTTGATTCTTCTTTCTGGAGTCCAACTCCTGTTCCATTGTGTCAAATGAAAAATATTTATTTGAGCACTGAAGAGAGAAAATTGGAGGTTTGGGTTTGTTGTTCTAGGTTTTCCCTGCCAATGTATGCAATGTCTTTTAAACTAGTTGGGTTCAAGAAGTTTGACTAAACCCACTACTTAAACATGTCTTGGGTAGACATGTTGGAAGTTCCTGCAAAGATTCTAGTTCCAAAAATGGAAAATATTTTTACCTGTTTATTTATTTGAGACAGAGTCTCACTCTGTCACCCCTGTTAGAGTGCAATGGCATTATCATTGCTCACTGCAACCTCAAACTCCTGGGCTCAAGAGTTCCTCCCACCTGAGCCCCCTGAGTAGCTGGGAGTACAGGCCCACACCCCACACCCAACTAAGTTTTGTATATTTTGTAGAGACTGGGTCTTGCTCTTGCTCAGGCTGGTCTTGAACTTTTAGCCTCAAGCAACCCTCCCGCCTTAACCTCCTACAGTGCTAAGATTACAAGCATGAGCCACCATGCCTCACCCCAAATGGAAAATATTTTTTAAAGAAAGACTGTCCTATACTTCCCTGCTCTCATTTCTCACTTATTTTCACTCTACCACTGCAATCTGGCTTCTACTCTCATCACTTTACTGAAACTGTTCTAGCTGAGGTTACCAGTTACTTAATTAACAAATGCAATAGATTTTATTTTTTACATTGTCCTTTTACTTGACTATTCTGTGACATTTAAACTATTGACAACATATTTCTTGAAAACGTGTCCTTTGTCTTGCTTTCAAGACCTAACTTTCTAGTTGATTTCTTCCTACTTCTCTCATGATTCCACCTTTGCCTTCTCTGCTGACTCCTCTTACCTTGCCAAATCTTACATGTGTGTGCTTCCCGCTGTTCCATCCTTGGCTCCCTTTCCTTCTCTCTTATTGAACATTATTTTATTCTGTGATCTCACCAATTCTTTTGGCTTTAACTATGATCAGATGATTCTGGAAAACTATCCTTAATTTCAAACCCGTGAGGAATCCGCACCCAGATAATGCACAGGCAACTCAACCTCAACTGTCTCTAACGTTTAACTCATTGACTCCCCTCTAACTCTGCAGAACCACGCTTGGATTTCCCTCTGCCGGACATGGCACCAACACTGTCACCCAAGTCAGTGAGTAACTCATTTAGAACTTCTCCCTTCCCCTCACATTTTATTTTCACTTGGTTAAAACTTATTAGATTCTTCATTTTAAACTTTTCTCTTACCCACTTTCTTCTATTGTGGATGTAGTAGCCTGAGACTTATACACTATCTCCCAGGAGAGAAGGGATATCTTCTTCCATGCCCCTACTGCAAATTAGCACATCTTTTGACTCTTCACTTTGTACAAGGCACTGGGGGAATTTATCACTACATAACTGATTTGAATCCTCATGACAGTCCTATCAGTTCTATTTATTATCCCCATCTTAAGGGCGAGGAAACCATGCATTTAAAAAAAAAAAAAAAAAACTTAATTTTCCCAAATCATAGAAGAAGCAGTGAGACCAGAGTTCAAATCCAGACAACCTGAATCTGAATTTGAGCCTTTATCTCCACAATAACTATCTCCCATTGGTATGTTACAATGTCTACATTTTACAACTTTATTTTTTCATGTCTCTCTCCAAGAAATCTGCTGTAGGGTAGAGAATGTGTTAATTTCCTCTGCATTTTTCAGTGCATAGTATAGGACCTAGGAAGTTGAAAATGATCAAAAATATTTACTAGAAGAATTGTTTTTCCATGATAGTTGTTATAACCATCCAACTAATTGTGAGGGCTTAACAATTACTATAAGGGAGAATGAAAATCATAGACTTTTCCTTGGCGAATTTATAGTTTACTTGGGAAGGTACACTATATATACTTAGAAAGACTGAGGGATATTTACAAAAGGATTTTCTACTTAACCACCAAGAAGCTGTATTAATAACGAAGCAAATGAAGTTTTTTCGTGGACAACTGAATAAATAAATGGTTTTGCTGTGCCTTGCCAGGAATTTTTTCCCCAAGATTTTGACTGATGTTTCAGTACTTTTTAAAAGTATCAGACTGAATTTTTAACAAAAGGAAATTCAACGTGAACAACAGATTATTATCTCTCTGTTTATCTTGTAAACAAGGTATTACAAAGAGGAAAATTCAAGATTAAGGTCAGGTTCTGGGCAACTATGCTGATATAGAAAAGGCAGATTTTCACCTCAGTCTCCAACTGAATGCAAATTAAATGCTGCAGGATGAGAAGGTGAGTCATTATAATTAGCTCTGAAATACATTTGTGATTCCTTCTCTATGTGGTCATGACATATATCCTAACATTTGACCCCTGGGGGAAAAAATGATACCATCATACTGAAACCTTGACTTACAAGAACTTTTTTATATTGTTCGCTGAGAACAATATAAAAATTATTTCCAATTTCTCTCTACTTCATTCTTGTATTACGGGCAGACTCAATTCTGATTCATACAAAGGGGATAGTCACCTGAATTTTTCTTCAAGTCTCACTTTCCCTGGAGTGAGAAAGTTAATCAAGGGGTTAAAATTTATATATAAATTGTGTATATATGCACACATGCACACACACACACACACATACAATCTACAGGGAAGGATATATAACATATGTTAGGGGCTGAATTATGCCACCATCAGTATCTCAGAATTTGACTGTATCTGAAAACAGTGACTTTAAAGAGATAATTAAGGTAAAATGAGGTCACATGGGTGGGTCCTAATCCACTATGGCTGGAGAAATTTAGATATAGACATGCATATGCACAGAGAAAAGATGAGAAGACAACATGAGAAAACAGCCATCTACAAGCCAAGGAGAAAGAGGTCTCAGACTGAAATCAATCCTGCTCACGCCTTGCTATCAGACTTCTAGCCTCCAGAACTGTGAGAAAATAAATTTCTGTTGTTTAAGCCACCCAGGCAGTGACAATTTTTATGGCAGCCATTGCAAACTAATATAGAAAATACACAGATAGAGATATATAGATATATAGACATTACAGTCATCCCTCAGTATAAGCGGGGAATTGGTTTCAGGACCTCCAGCATATGCCAAAATCTGCATATATTCAATCAGCCCCACGGTATCCACCTATATGAAGTCAGCCCTATGTGTATAGCTGGGCTTTTCATACCACAACAACTGTATTGTAGATTTGCGTTTAGATGAATAAAAATCCATATATCAGTGGACCTGTGCAGTTCAAGCCCTGTTGTTCAAGGGTCAACTGTGGACATATAGATATATAAATACATAGATATAATATCCTTTCCTCATATTTATGGAGCAAGATGGGGGGAAATCTCAAATCTCACTTCTTTCCTGCTCTTATTGGATTGCAGACTCTTCTCTCATAAACAATATAATAATATTAACAATGTAAAAAATTATAAATAATACTGGTTTTGACCTCTTTGTAATGTTTTCTAAAATTATTAAAATATAGCTTCTTGTTTACATTGAGAATTTGATGTTTGGAACTTTTGGTAACATGGAAGAAACTACTCAGTCTCCAACCATACAGAAATAAAAGATAAAAATATGAAAGAGAATTCTTTTAAAATTCTTTTAAATTCTTTTTAAATGTTTAAATGTGCATTTAAGGCACTCCCTGCCCTCTCCAGGTGTGAAGCCAAGCATCACATTGGGGCCATGGCAGTCCAGGTTGTTACAAAATCTAAGTCTAAGGACTGAAAATTGGGATATATATTGAGAGAGAGATAGAGAGAGAAAATAATACAAATTTGGTAAAATAATAATAGGGAAATCAAAGTGAAGGGTGTATGGGTCTTTTTTGTGCTATCTTAATTTAAAATTTTTTTTTCAAACTTACTGTAAGTTTGAAATTATTTCCTCATAAAAATGTTTTTTGTAGTTAAAAAAAGGAATGATGCTCTGTGATAATATTTTCACACCTAGACCTTTTCACATTGAGGAAGTACTCCAAGCTCTGAGCAAAATCAATAAGAAAAAATCCATATGTAGACACACCACAGTGATACTAAAGACTAACAGAATATTTTATAATCAACCAGAGAGGCAAAGCAGACACCTGCAAAGGAATGACAGCCAGTTTGCTGCAGACTTCTTTCTTCATCAATAAAGACAGGCAATAGAGGAATAATATATACCAAGTTGTGAGGGAAAACTACTGTTGACCTAGAATTCTACAACCAAATAAAGTAGCATTCAATGGACAGGGATAAAAGATATTACCAGATATCTACAGAGAGACTTAACTCGAAGACCTCACTGTAAATTTGATTGTTGACATGTGGTAAATGGATATTTGAAAAGGTTATTGGGAATTAGTTAGAAACTCTTTGAAACTTAGGTCATGTGTCTTCATTGAACACATGGTGCTTTGCATATACTGAAGAAGGGTATCTGCTGCTTCTCCAAAGAAATCATTGTAACCTATAACTCACTACTCCAAATGTGAAAACCTCTTTCAGTTCTATTCTTGGTCTCTATTCCCATCCTATGTGTATGCAGAAATGCATGACAAGTGGCTTCTCTTTTAGTTATTTAATTCCAGAGATCATCTCTTTCAAAATCATTATGTTCTTCCCAACAATATAGAGTTTTGCTAAGTTAGCTTGGTTAATTGACTGCATGGCAGTTATTTGGTTGGCATATTTCTTTATGAAATATTTTATGCTCAGATGATGAACTCTACATAGATTCAACTAAGAGAATGTTTTTCTTGGCAGTCTCCAGAAACTTATGCTCCTGTTAACCGTTTGGGCAAACAAACAATCCAAAATAAAAATATTTATAAATATAACTGTTTTGTTCATGCTTTCAGATGGTATATAAGGGAGCCCATGGAAGGCAAACAATATTTAAAGGGAAAGAAGATTACTTCTTAAAAATTGATGCTGAGAATGAGAAATGTATGAAATGTGAAAAAGTATGTGAGAAAAGCTTGTTGTAGCTTATGTTTTTGTTAAAATCTATTTGCTAAGAGTTCCTGATTGGGAAATGGGTATGATATAGTAAAATATTTTCTTCCTCAGAGGGTCTGATACCATTGCAATAACTTATTACATAAAAGCAAAGCTTACATTATATGAAAAGACAGACTGTCTCCAAGAAACTGGGCTTTCTAGACGAGAATTAAGTGGTGTGCATCTGAAAGCAGCAGGGAAAGGCAAAGGATTTGGGATTGGAATGCAGGGAAATTTTAGGGTTGCAGAAAGCCTTTTGGTGTCTTTCTAGGAAAGCTGGATTTTGGTTAAGACAAGGAAGAAAAAAGAACTTTCAGTGGAGAAAGATAGCACACAAGAGGGTGGATGCTTTCATCATTTAAGCCTGCAGTGAAAGGGAGGGATGTGAGGCTCAATGGAATTTTTTGATGACAAAGAATCTTTGCTTGGCCAACTTGAGTTAGACTTCTGGATCTTTGGCTATTCCCATCTGTGTACTTCCTTGCAAAATCTGGTTTTAGCAAGGAACCCAGCTAAGTCAATTTAGCAAGAACCTCTCCATCCTCAATATCTCATCATCCTCCATATCTGATCAGGTTCCTCATCCTCCACCATCCCCCAGGTGATGTCTGATCACCCTGGCCTGTCTTCAGCAGGAATTCTGTTAAGTCGATTTAGCCAGAATCCCCCTTATCCCTGATGTTTCCTTTTAGTAATTTCCCATTCATTCAGCGCACACTGCTTCTTGGCTATAAATTCCCAGTTGCCCATGCTGTATTTGGAGGTTAACCCAATCTCTCTCCATCACTGCCAGATCCTGTTGCAGTGGTTCCTATACCTATGGTGATGGTCCTGAATAAATCTTCCTTACTGTGTTTTAACAGGCATCATTGAATAATTTTTTCTTTAACAATTACAGTGTTGTGACTCAGAAAGGATCAGATTCATCATTTGGACTCCCAGGCTTCTCACTCAGAGGCTTTGTCATCATTCCTCTGACTGATTGGGGATCCATTGGAGAGTGGGATTCCTGAACCATTGCTCTGGACAAATGTCCACTGAGCTGGTAAGGAAACGTTTTCATTCTTAAGGTTTGAGGGAACTCTCTGAAGCTGAGTTAAAGTCTCAGGCATCTTTCAAAAGGTACTCCTGGAATGGGAGGTCTTCTTCTAGGTTTCTTGCTCTAAGTGGGGGTTATTCCCTGACTCCCTGGAGTAGAAGTCTCTTCTTCCTGGCTTTCTGTAAAACCTCTCTATTCTCTCTGTTCTTCTGCTGGAGGCTGCTTCTCCCAAGGGAACTTCTCTGTTGCCTGAAACTCCTATTCCTGAGTCGCTGATGACTGTCACACTGTCAACTCCGTCCACCCCTGTCAGATCCTGTCCTTTTCCAGTGCAGCCTTCACTCGCTTGAACTTTAGGTCCCCTGCCCTCCTTTGGGGGCTCTCAAGGGACTCAGGGACCCCTCAAAGCATCTGGGGCTGAAAATAGAAAAACAAAGAAATTATTTATAACCGGCAAATAAAAAAACTTAAAAGCCTTCTCTACAAACATTGGTAAAAAGCTTTAGCCTTTATTTAGTACATAAAATTAATATGTCCCATTTTCATCAGAAACACTATTTGGATAAAAATATAAAGGAGATAAACCAGTTAGTTTATATTACTCTGTTTTACTGTGTCAAGATTGAAATTTAAAAAGTAAAAAGTCATAAGATCTGGTTGCATCTTTCTATATGTTTGTGAATGTGTATATGTACATATCTATGTTTATACATTACATATACATGCTATTTTCCTGACTCAAATAGTATTACCAAACTAAAATACCCAAATTGGCTTAGGGATAAATGACTACTCAAATAAATTAAGTATTAATAACATCCTCAAAAAATAGGAACTGATCCCAATTTTTTTTTTTTTAGGTTCAGGTGATCTGGTATAATCTTTGGTAAATAAAAGCTGGTTTAAAAATTGTTGGTAAAATAGAAATAGAAATTTCTTCAGAATTGCCCATATATATTTATTTCACCTGGCCCTGCTGGTCAGACAAGTTTATGTTGTCTCTGTTAGATGTTTAAGGCCATAAAACCATAAATTAAACCTAAAAGCAAAATGCATAGTAAGAATGAATTGCTTAATTCACTGATTGTTGGTAGTGAACATGGAATAAAAAAAAGATGTCGTAAAAGGTTGTGAAAATCTTATCTTTCATGGTCAAAGCTGACAGAGATTGGATGGATTTATTTATAAGGTTTTATTAAAAATTAGTTTTAGATCAGGCTTGGGGGCTCACACCTGTACTCCTAGCACTTTGGGAGGCTGAGGCAGGAGGATCACTTGAGCCCAGGAGTTTGAGGTTGCCGTGAGCTTGATGACACCACCACTGCATTCTAGACTTGGTGACAGAGCAAGTCTTGGTGACTTCTGTTTTCTTGACGTAATGGTCTGGGAATGTGAAGGGTATTTTTTTCTTTTAAGTAATTGGCCTACAAACAGAGATTCTGTGTGTTATCAAGATAATTTATTGAACTTCATGTTGCCTTTTATTAAGTTTTCAATTATTTAAGACAAGTGAGTCTTCTCAATATTAAAAAAACTAAGTTTTTATTCACAGCTATGTAACCTTCTGTATTTGCTTTTAAAATCTTTATTGTCACTTTAATTAAATAACTGCGATCATATTTGTTTTAAACTTTCTAACATTTTTGACAAACTTCTCAAAATCAAATTTTAAATGAAGTCTTTTTGATCTTGGATTAACTTTGGGATTTTCCAGATTGGGCCCCTGGAAAGCCACAAGGATGTATCTCTCACCTAATAAAAGAGAAAGATTAAATTAATTATGCTTATTAAATATGTTAAATTAAATGGGAAGCATTGTTAAACAATAGGTTATATTAAACCCTCTTTAAATTATACTTATGGGTATGCTATTAATAAGGGTTGTTATGAAAATTGTATGAGATTCCTAGAAAATCTAATATGTTATCAGTCATAATTTTGGTTATTATGTTAAAATCTTGTATGCCACACTAACCAAATTTTCTTGTCAATGGTATCATTATTTTAATGATTTCTCATTATATTTTTAACTATGGCCATTTGAAGTCATTGTCATCCATGGACAGTTATTGTTTTACTTTAACTCTTCTGTAAAAGCATTTGATATCAGCTACAATCCAAAATTGCTTCTTGGAGATTCATGTACTCTGGAATACAAGTTTCTGGCAACTTTACAATCACACCGTTGGACTGGGTAAGAATTTCCAGAGATCTAATGAAACTTATAGGTTTAAGTAACTGCTAGCCCAAGATCAAATAGGACAAGAATTAATTACATGGGACTGAATGAACTGATGAGGATAATTTTTTAATGACTCTTTGTTTAAAACATTGCTGGTCCTTTAAATGTTTTGTTTTCTATATTTAAGAAAACTTTTCTTTTAAGGTATCTATACCATACAGTGATTCAGTAAAGTATACTTTTGAGAATAAAAATGGAAACATTTATTTCTTATCCCTACCTGATCCCTGCCTGATCCCTCCAGAATTCATAAACTATTTGTGAGCATCTTTACTCTTGTGGCAATGTAGTTATTAAGTTCAATAAGAACCCGTTCTCCTTGTAACATGATACAATTTGTTGTGTTACCAAGGCTTTGACTGGAACATAGTATTTTCAGATATGACCAGATGGCTTTAAGAAACTAACATAGACTTTATGGAACCAATAAAAGACTCACTTTTGAAAAATTGGCCTCTGGGTTCCGAGCCATAGAGGTGAGTGAGGAATGTCACTTCCTGGCAGGGCCAGAAATCTCAGGATATTTTGGGGATCTCAAGAAGAGAGGAATTCACCTAAATCTATGCATTACAGATGCAGCCTGATGTCCAGTCCTTCGCTAGGCTTCCTAGGCTCAAGAGGCTTTTAAAAGTTGAATCGGCAACTTCTTATCCAGCAAAAGCAAACTTAAAAAGCCTATATGGTCAATCACTATTCTTGCTGCACCTACGTAATAATCAAGCCAAGTTTAACGAGACTAAACATATTTAGTAAACAAATCAGTCTTATTTTGATTATCTTTGGTGGAAATGGCTGGGGGGAAGGGGGCGACTGTCAAGAGAAAAAATATATTTCAGGAGAAAATTATAGCAGATTCTAGCCCTGTTTGTTTTCTCTGAGGTTTTATTATCTACCTGCAATCTGGACTGATCCTGAATTTTTCTAGTTTCCTCCAATATTTGGTTACAACTCTCCAAACTAATATTTCAAATTTTTTCTTGTCCTTCTGGCTTAGAATCACTGAAATTAAAAATGTTCTTTTCCTGAAGTCCTTTAAACTGAAGCTGAACAACTTGATATAAACTTCAAAAAAATCACCATAGCAGGTTTCTGTGTGGCCAACCTTCCTGACATTCAAACTGCAAAAAGGAAAATCTATCAGATTTCCACTGCCTGTAATCAGTCCAACTGAAAATGCTTCAAGCCCAGAATCTAGAAATCTTGTTAACTGGCTGCCCTCTGAACTCAGAAACTGAGTTTATAGCTTGTTCCAACTATTACTCTTTTTTTTTCTTTTATTTGCATAGAGTCGAAACTCCCTTCATTAAAGAAAGGCCTGATGGTTCACATCATCCAGGAGATATCCTCTATTACTAAGTCACAGCAGATGATTCAGCAGGTCCTTAAGGAAAAAAAGGTGACCAAACAAGAAAAAAAGACTTACACTGTTTAGAGGAAAGAAGAATGTTTCTTCTTCTCTTAAACAACAGGGGACAGTGACAAAGAATCTTTGCTTGGCCAAACTTTAATCAGGTTTCTGAGTCTTTGGCTAGTCCCATCTGTGCAATTCCTTGCAAAATCCAGTTGTAGCAAAGAACCCTGCTAAATTAGCTTAGCAAGAGCCACCCCCCACCCTTGATATCTGGTCATCTTCCATATCTGATCAAGTTCCTCACCCTTCACCATTTCCCAGGTGATATCTGATCACTGTGGCCTGGCCTGTGCAACAATCCTGTTAGGTCCATTCAGTCAGAATCCCCCTAACCACCAATGTTTCCTCTTAGTAATTTCCCACCCATTGACCCCCACACTGGTTTTTGGTTATGAATTCCCACATGCCCATGCTGGTGGGAATTCAGACTGGAGCCCAACTCTCTCCTTCACTGAAAAACCCTATTGCAATAGTTCCTATATCTACTGCAATGGTCCTGAAAAAAGTCTTCCTTATTGTCTTAGTTCCTTTTGTGTTTCTACAAAGGAATAACCGAGGCTGGGTAATTTATAAAGAAAAGAGGTTTATTTGCCTCATGGTTCTACAGGCTGTACAAGAGGCATGGTGCCAACATCTGCTGCTTCTGGCAGGACAGCGACGGGGTGCGGGGGGCGGGAGGGTGCTCAGACTGCTTCTATTCATGATAGAAGGTGAGCGAAGCCAGTGTGTGCAGAGATCACACTGCAAGAGAGAGGGGAGGGAGAGACACCAGGCTCTTTTTAACAACCAACTCCAATAGGAACTAATAGAGTGAGAACTCATTCACCTGCTCTTGAGGGAGGGCATTAATCTATTCATGAGGGGTCCACCCCCATGACACAAACACCTCCCATTAGGCCTCACCTCCTGCATTGGGGAACAAATATCAACATGATCTTTGGAAAAACAAACATCTAAACTATAGTATCCCATTTCTGGCCCCCGAAAGCTCATGTCCTTCTCATATAACAAAATACAATCATCCCTTCTCAATAGTTCCCAAGAGTCTTAACTTGTTTCAGTATCAACTCAAGTCTAAAGTCAAAAGACTTATCTGAGACTCAAGGCAAGTTCCTCCCAGCTATGAGCCTGTAAAGTAAAAAAGCAAGTTATTTACTTCCAAGGTACAATGGTTGTACAGGCCTAGGGTAAGTGGTCCCATTCCAAAAGGGAGAAATCCACCCAAGAAAGGGGTAAGAGGCCCCAGACAAGTTCAAAACCCAGCAGGGAAGATATTTGTTAAAGCTCAAAAATAATTTTTGACTCCATAGCCTGAAGCCTGGGCACACTGATGTGAGGGGTGGGCTCCCAGGCTCATCCCCATGGCTTTGCTGGGCACAGCCCACGTGGCTGCTCTCACGGATTGAAGTTGAAAGCCTGTACCTTTTCCAGGCTAAAGGTGCACGCTGCCAGTGGCTTTATAATTCTGGGGATTCAGGGGCTTCCCACAGCTCCACTGGGCACTTCCCTGGTAGGAGCTTTCTGTGGTGGCTCTGCCCCTGCTGCAGGCTTCTGCCCAGGCACCCAGGCTTTTTGTTACAACCTCTGAAATTCAGGTGGAAGCCACCAAGCCTCCACTACTCTTGCATTCTGGGTGCCTACAAACAGCACTGTGTGGAAATCACCAAGGTTTACTGCTTACATTCCCCAGAGCAACAGCCCCAGCAGTATCTGGGTACCTTTGAGCTGGAGCTGGAGCTAGAGTGGACTCCAGGGTGTGGTTCCCAAGGTGGCACAGGGCAGCAGAACCCCAGCCTATTCTGTGACATCCTTCTGTCCTCCTAGGCCTCTGGGCCTGTGATGGGAAAGGCAGCCTTAAAGATTTCTGAAATGCCTACAGGGCCTTTTTCCTATTGTCTTGACTATTAGCATGTGACTCCCTTTTATCCAAGTTAATTTCTCTAGCAAGTGGTTGCTCCACAGCACCCTGGGATTCCTCTCCTGAAAATGTTCTTTCCTTCTCTACCACATGGCCAGGCTGTGAATTTTCCAATTTTTATGCTCCGTTTCCCTTTTAATTATAAATCCCACCTTTAGGTCATTCTTTTGCTGCTATATCTGATCTTACGCTGTTAAAAGAAGCCATACCACTTTTTGAATGCTTTGCTGCTTAGTTCATTTTTTCCACCAGATACCCTAGGTCATCACTCTTATGGTTAGCCTTCCACAAAGCCCCAGGGCATGGACAATGCAGTCAAGTCGACATAACAAAGGTGACCTTTGCTCTCATTCCCAATAATTTCCTCATTTCCAACTGAGACCTCATCAGCATGGTTTTATTGTCTTTATTTCTATTAGCATTTTGGTCACAATCATTTAACTAATCTCTAAGAAGTTCCAAACTTTCTCTCATCTTTTTGTCTTCTTCTGAGCCCTTCAAATATTTCCAACTTCTGTCTATTACCCAGTCCCAAAGCTATTTCTCATTTTCAGGTATCTTTATAGCAATACCTCACTCCTTGGCATCAATTTTCTGTCTTAGTCTGTTTTGTGTTCCTACAAAGAAATATCTGAGGCTGGATAACTTATTTAAAAAAGTTATTATTTGGCTCATGGTTCTGCAGGCTATACAAGAAGTGTGGCAGCAGCATCTGCTTCTGGTGAGGGCCTCAGACAACTTTCACTCATGGCAGATGGTGAAGGGGAACCAGTGTGTGCAGAGATCATGTGGCAAGAGAGGAAGCAAGAGTGAGAGAGAGTCAGTTGCTCTTTTAAACGACCAACTGTCATGGGAACTAACAGAGTGAGAACTCACTCAGCCCCCAGAAAGGAAGGCATTAATCTATTTGTGATGGAACCACTCCCATGACCCAAACACCTCTCAGTAGACTTCACCTCCAACATTGAGGATCAAATTTCAACATGAGGCTTGGGGGCAAACATCCAAACTATAGCACTTACCATGTTTTAACAAGTCTTGCTGAATAATTTTCTCTTTAGCATTGCACATTTTCCAAAATAGTTAATAACAAAAAAGGGTGTGGGGGAAGGCTATGTGAAAGAGAAAATCCCTGCCTTTAAACCCCTATAAAAGTCTTTTGGCCCTTTCCAGCTAAAGAAATGGCAAGTTAGTGGATGGAAGGTTAGGCCTTTCTAGGAGAGGAAGGCTAAATACTGTCTTCTAAAAACTAATATGAAATAGTATTTATGAAGTCATTTAATATGCCCATTAATTTATTAAACATACACCTCTATTTACCTCTCTCTATTGCTATTAATTTACTTTACTTTTTTTCCTCTTTTTTTCACCCAATCCTGTCATGTACTTTCCAGACCACTCTGTGCTCATGGCCTCTGGAAAGGGAGGTGACAAGATAAAGCAGAGAAAAAGTGTTTTTTGGCTTTGGTTTCTAAAGTTCTAAGCCCTTAGGAAAATAGAGAGGATTCTAGACTTAAGGTATTTAGAAACAGAGCAAATTTTCTCCCCATCTTTTCATTCTAAAACAAAACAAAATGAAACAAAAAATCCAAATCCTAAATCCTTTAGGTTCAAAATGGAAAAGAGTGGGGAAGATAATGAAAGTGAAAAGAAGTTTAAGACCTAGAAAGAGAGAGCCACTTTTAAACAATCACTCTGATAGGAATGTGGAATGTTATAGAAAAGATCCACAGCAAGAAGGAGGGCCAAGAGAGCTGAGCTGAAGTCAGCCCTTACATCCTTTTCTTACATAAGCAGAATATGTTGCCTAACCACAGGGGGGATGCTTGCTGCACTTCCCCTCTGTGACCCGTGGGATTCCCCCTCAGCTGTAGGCAGCATTGTTCCTGGTGATCACAAGTGACCCCTATCAGTGCCCACAGGGATGGAAAATGACATCCCTAAAATGCCAGTGGATAAAAAAGGGAGTGGGGAGGTTTATGTGGAAGAGAAAATCCCTGCTTTTGAACCCCAATAAAACATACCTCTATGTTTTACAGAGTCTCCCACCAACATCAGATAAACAATAGAAATATTAATAGGATTTTACGGAAGTAGTTCTTTAAAAAATATATCTCATATTCTTTTCTTTTATAAACAAATAAATGTAGAATAAAATACCTTATTTACTGAAGTGTAGCAATGTTAACTTTGTCTTTTTTTATCATTTTTGTGAATTCTAAAATTCCCAGCATGGGGAAATAAGTGATCTTTTTAAAGTCTACAATTTGGAAATCAGGCTAAATCTGTCTCTTTTAAAATAAATTAAAATGTTTTAAAATTATGCCAGTAGTCCATGTTATTATTGAAAATTTATAAATAAGAAAAAAGACATAAAAATATCCATAATACCACCATCCAGAAATTTTTGGTATGATTTTTAGAC
Organism: Propithecus coquereli; assembly: GCF_000956105.1. Classification (NCBI taxonomy): domain Eukaryota; kingdom Metazoa; phylum Chordata; class Mammalia; order Primates; family Indriidae; genus Propithecus; species Propithecus coquereli. Next base: position 1,191,935 of record NW_012150507.1, read on the forward strand.
ACACTATGAAATGTAACCATTCAGATTTCAAGAATTTAACTTTACAAAAGTTTATTTGCAGTCTCTCCCTTTATCTTACAAGGTATGAGCAGAGCATGACAAATTGGGAGCCATCATGAAGGCATGAGGGCATTGCAAGTATAAATTTTCTAGTTTAAACTGGCAAGGTTTTGGTGGACTCCTTGCATTTTTTTTATTGAGTTCTTTTGTCTTTACTGTTTGTATCAGTCAGCAATTAACATAATAGTGCTTAGTAACAAATCCACTCCAAATTCAGTGGCTTAAAACCAACTGTCATTTACTCTCATTCATGTGTCAGAGCCTGATCTAGGCTGGAATAGATTGGATTTGGCTCCAAGTTGCGAGTTGAATCTAGGTCTGCTCTACATGTCTCTCATTCTGCTGGGAACCAATAGATTACCCAAATTATGTTTTTGTCATGGTGATGGCAATAGTGCAAGAGAGCAAGTCCTGCCATACAAGCACATTTCAGGCTTCTGCTTGTTTCATACCTGCAAACAGCCTATTGGTCAAAATAAGTCAATGAGTAAGCCCAAAGTCAAGAGGCAGCAATACACATGTCACTTCATTAAAGATAGTCCCACATCCAACAAAAAGTAAGAATTATACTTCTCCCATGTAATTTGGTGGGAAAGAGCATTTTTGAGTAATAAGGTACTCTATTCAGTTAATTTTCATTACACATATTGACTGTAAGTTTGATTTGTAAATTCTTAAAGTAATTGTATACTATTAATATAATTACATTTTGATTTACAAAAATTTACCCTACAATTTTTTCATGGATGACTCACTTTCATAAGATGAGAGAAGAAAAATATGTTTTTAATGGATTTATACTCACTGGGTTGTTATGTAACTGCTTTTCCATGGTAGCAAGTAGCGATAGCAATATTAATTCTAATTCCTGGTTCTATTACAATTTTTTATAATCAAGAAAGAACTTTAAAGAGCTAGAACAATCATTTTTAACATAAATAAGTCCCTACATAGGGCAATAAAAAGGCCAAAGACCACAAGAGTCAGATTCAGGGCAAATAATATAAGCAACTGGGGAAAGGAGAAGAAGGTACTTTGAATGCTGTGATGTCAAGTTAGAACTTTTCAAGAGCCTGTCTACTGATAACAACTCAGCTTTTTGTAAAAGCAAAATCCTAAATGAAAAGCAACAAAGTGACTTTGAAGAGAGTGCTGCAATGCATTTCCTCAATTCATTCTGGTTGCATGAGCTGCTGCTGCTTTCACCATTTTATCAGTAACCATCTCAACAACCCTGGAAAGAACATTGTTCCCTTTTCAAACAGGTGGAATGCTTGCAACACTTCCTGTTCAAAAGCATTATAATAATCTTTCTCTCTTTCCTCTGAATAAACTTTCCTCTCTATTATATTCATAGATTTGGAAGCAATGTGAAAACCCATTTAGTTCGTACTTCTGGTATTAGGCAAGACCACACCTAAAATAACCTAGGCAGAAAAGAAAAAAAATATGGCTAGGGTTGGCAACCTTTTTGTTGGAAGCTTGCTAATGTTGCTAATGTCAACATTTTAGGAGGCTGGTGTGCCAAGTAGTATGAGGAAATAAACTTGTACTATATAGAATATATGAGCTGCTGGCACTGATTTAAAGTGGTGCTGCTATTGTGGCCACACCTGGTCTTGATGGAATCAAAGTTAGATTGGGCCTGGCATAGTTCTACAGACTAAGCTGTAGGTTAAGACTGATTTTTGAGAACAGGCAATGATTTCCCTAGAACTGCAAGCAATTAATATAGGATAACTATTTTTGCCATCTTCTGCCAAGTTTTCCATGCAAAACTATTGTTGAAGAATGTTAGCCAATGAATATTGATCAAGTCATGTCATGTCTTTCCCTTTTGAAATCTTTTAGTGGCTAAGAAATTCAGATGTCTGTGCTTTACACATAAGTTCCTTTGCAATTTGATTTCTGAGTACCTTTATAGCCTCATCTACAGCAATATTCCTGTCCCCTTCATGTTTTCATGCAGTGGCATGGTAAATATTTAACAGTTGGCTTTCTGGTAACAAAACAGAAGCCCTGATTTTTAGTGATTCCAATTTCTGGGGTGTAAATACTCCCACAATGGCTGGTATAAGCTACCATGGTGAAAAATCACTGAATGTGGAGTTGGGAAGAGAAGTGCACAATTGTTCTTGCAAGTTTATGCAAGCCAGCTCCAGCTCACCACTGTCTCCATGCCTCCTCCTTGCCTAGAATGTCCTTCTTCACGTGCCTCACTCCTACTCTTCCTTCTATCCTCAGCATCACTGACACCTCCGAACCTCCATCCCAGCTCAATCTGAATTCTATGCCTCTTGTCTGTGTTTCTATTTTGCACCACGGAAAGGTTTGGTCTTTCTTTCTCTTAACAAGTATGTATTGAGTACTCTCTGTGTTTCACACATTAGCTTAAGTCTAGGAGCAACACTGTTGAGCAGAAGAAATTACTCAGGCTCCGAGCACACTTGCTTAGCTTCTACACAAAGGCAGACAAACAGTAAGTATGGTAAGTGCTGTGACAGGTCGTAACAGAGGAGAGCACAGTATGAAACCTAGCCTGCAACTGAGAGAATAAAATTAGAAGAAATCCAAACTGTGAGGAATAAAATCACCCTTTTCTTGATATGATTTACCCCCTTAAAAAATGAATGACTGTGCCAGATCCAGAGAAATGCAGTGAACTCATATAGCAAGTGACTTTTCATCAGACCAGCAATAGACCAGTAAGAGACAGTGCCTTCATCCTACCCCACAAGCTGCCCCTGAACATAGGAGTGGGTTCTTGACCCAGGCTTCACAAATCATAGTACTTCATCCACTTGGCAACAGTGGTTGTCCCAAAGGTAGATCCTTGATCCAAAGTGGGCAGCTACTTATATTGTTTTTATCCTGGGATTGCTATACACAGCCCGGGGAAAGAAGTTATCCTTCCCACTGGGTTTACTAAACTGGAATGTTATAGCTTTGGAATTTCCAGAGGACAATTTTTCCCTGTTATTTGAAAGAGAAACCGGCGAACAGAAATGTTAATGGGAAAAGAGAACGTTCCGGTTGAATTGAGTCCTCAGTTCAATTCCCTGAATCTCTTGTTTCTCCAGCTCTGGCTTGGTCTTCTAGGCCACCCAAGCATGCCTCCCAGTTGTACCAGTCAAAAAATCATATCTTGTCTTTGCTGGTTTGAGTTACAATTCTGTCATGCAACCAAATGTTTCCTGACAAATATAGTGACCCTGGATGAGGCCTCAAGGAGGCAAGGCTGGATTGTGACTGCCAATAAGAAAATGTACCTCCAGGGAGGCACTTGTTCTTCAGCTTCTATCTCTGCCTTAAATCTGTCTGGATTCCCCGATGGCACCAAGCCCGTGAGGCTTACAAATATGAATAAGTGGAAGTCCCTATACAAGGACTTAGAATTTACTTGTAACAAGTGCATCCAGACAATATGGTCGAAAACTACTGGATAAATTGGGGAAACAAAGGAGGAATTAGCTAATTGTAGATAAGGGTGAGGAAGAGAATGAAAGAAAAATGGCTCCTTAATAATAATGAATTCTTATTAAGCAATTCTGATATTTTTCTTTGCATGTGTTTATCTCATTTAATCCTCTTCTACAACCATTAAGGAATAGGTGTCTTTGTTCTCCTAATTTTTCAGATGAGGAAACAGATTTGATGTAATAAGAAATTGTGTACCTTGCTCAAGTTCACATACCTGGTAAGTTGCAGAGTCAGAAGTTGAGACTAACTGACTCCAAAGCCCAGTCATCAAAAGCCTTTCATGGGATGTTACAGTAGTTTCACAGTTGCTATTACAAAGAAGAAAAATAATGTATAATGGAAGTTTATACCAGAATTTAAAATATATATTATTGAAATTACATGGAACACAATTCTGAGTAGAGCTCTGCCAAAAAACAAACAAGCAAACCCTAATGTTTAGTCATTTAAAACTTTTTGGAAATGCCACATTAGGCATATTACAGGCTCAAAAGTATTCAAAGAGGAATCTATTTAACTTTATTTGATCCACTTTTCCCTAAAATTACTTGAAACTGGAACTATTTTGGGGGGTGGAAACTTCATTATATAACATGAAATTAATATCCCATAGAACACTCTTGGGGAAATGCTTCTCTTTTGTAAAGAAACCCTGAATGTCAAAGGTCAGTGAAAAATGAAATCAATCGATTAATCGATGAGTATATATTGTGTACTTCCAATGTATCTAATACCAAGCATTGTTCCAAGGGCTATTCAGGGGTGGTGGAAACAAAGGAAAAGCAACAGGTAGAAGGGAAGATCTAAATCTCAAGGAATTTAAAACAACAGCAATAAAAGACAATAATTAAGACCTTGCATTAACCCAGTAAATATACATTTAAATATTGTGCATTACAAGTGCTCCTAGACTTATGAGGGGGTTATGTTAATTTATTGAATACTGTACTGAAAGTGAAAAACAGAATGGTGGTTGTATGGTACTTGAAGTACAGTTTCTACTGAGTGCATAATGCTTTCACACCATTGTAAAGTTGAAAAATCCTAAGTCAAGCCGTGATAGGTTAAGAATCACCTGTATGTTAAAATAGTGTCTACGGTAAGCTCTTCAGCGGTTACTAAGATGAATTAAAAACAGTCCCTGAATTCAAGAAACTTGTAGTCTAGAAAAGGGGAGTTTAGGGAAGAGGGAAGATTAGTGAGTTGGAGAAATTAGGAAAGATTTTTTGAAGAAGGTAATATTTGGTCTGGAGTTGACTTTAATTTTTTTTTTATTTCAGCATATTATGTTTAGGTTACATATATTTATTTTACATATATTTATTTCAGCATATATATTTAGGTTACATATATTGCCTTTGTCTCACCTGAATTGAAGATTCAAGCATGTCCATCCCCCAGACGGTGCGCCCCAAACCCATTAGGTGTGAATATACCCATCCCTTCCCCCTCACTCCCACCTGCCTGACACCCAATGAGTGTTACTACTGTATGTGCACTTAAGTGTTGATCAGTTAATACCAATTTGATGGTGAGTACATATGGTCATTGTTTTTCCATTCTTGTGATACTCTACTTAGTAGAATGGGCTCCAGCTCTATCCAGGGTAATACAAGAGGTGCTAGATCACCATTGTTTTTTGTGGCTGAGTAGAACTCCATGGTACACATATACCACATTTTATTAATCCACTCAACTTTATAGGAGTAAAGATTATCTATAACATAAAAGGGATTGCTATCCAGAATATATAAAGAACACCTACAAATAAATAATACAAAACAAAAAAATGCAATTAAAAATAGTGAAAGGATATGACAGGCAATAATACAAAAAGACTATACAAAAAAAGTGTTTATTGTCAATAAACACTTGGAAAAATGTTCAACCTAACTAATAATCAGGGAAATACAAATAAAAACAAGGTGAATACTTTTCATCCAGCTGATTAGAAAAAAAAAAATTAAAAATGAGTAGTATCTCCTGTTGGGAATGTTGAGAATTAGGCCTTCTCAAAAACGGTTGGTAGAGTATAAAACATTAAAGGAATTTCGAGAGTAATTTGCTTGTACCTATCAAATTTTAAAATTGCCAGTTTCCTGTGACCCTGTTAATCCACTTCTAGCAATCTAGCCTAAAGAAACTGCTGAAACTGTACATAAAGCTGTGCATTTATTGCAAATTGTTTTAATCAAAAAACATTTTGAAAAAGCCATCATGACCGTAGAGGCATAGTTAAAATTTATTATGGTGCATCCATTTAATACAATTCTCCACAGTGGCTAATGGAACAAGCTAGATTTATTTGTACTACCATAGATAGTTCTTCATGACAAGTAGAAAAATCACGTTGCAGAACATGTATTATGTAGTTCCATTTAAATTAAATTTTATATGTGTAAATTTATCAACATATATACATTTGTGTGTAGATACACAAGAATGAAGAACGGAAGGATTCCTGCATAACTGTTAATATTAGTTACCTCTGGGGTGAGGAGTGGAATTAGGGGTCGGGATGCGCGGAAATGTTCACATTTTACTCTATGTACTAACATATGTCTTAAATCATTTGCACAGAGAATATATTCCTGAAGTATATATGTACTTTTAAAAATACAGAAAAGGAGAGGTATTCAAAACTAAGAATTAATGAGTGAATGCAAGCTGAGAAGGAGTTTTTTGCATGGGAGGGTGAGGCATCTAATCTAATTAGGGTCAAGATAGATGCTTCCAGGATAGAAAGAGGAATTAAAGTTTATTGATAGAAACATGGGACTAAAAGTGAAGTTTGGATCTAGAAAGAAAAGTTCGGGTTTCACGTTGTAGCTTTGGTATCAGTTAGGTTCATTAAGGTGCTAGAAATGGCCATAGAACGTCAACACCACTGCTGTGCTATGCCATTTGACCTTGGGTTACGGGGTTTGGTAAGAACCAAAGTGGGAAAAATTTAACATCAAACCACCTGAAATTCACTTCCATTTCATCAGGTTTTTTGAGATTGACTTTGATTTGCTCATACTTTGATTGATAGACTTATCAGATGAGGTCAGAAAAGCAGGATTAGTCTCTTCCTAAGCAAACTACTAGCAGCTTTATAAGGCAAGAATTGCTCAAGTCCATTGTACTTAGAAGAGGCCAGTTGGGCCTTAGAGGGCATTTGAATTTTATGGATTTCTTTTTATTACAGAACCACTGCAAGGAGAAGCCATATCAATCTAAAAATTCAAAAGAACTTTTGAAATCATCTTTCCAGTAGCTTCCCATTTCTGTCAGATAAAGTCCTACCTCCTCACTCTGATTCAAAGGCCCTTTGTGGTCTCCTCCCACAAGGTAGGACCCCTTGGCCCTATGCTGTCCCTCCTTCACTCATTCTGTCACAAAGGCAAACTGTCCGGGCGCTGTTTCATGGCTGAGCAAGGCTGCTGGGCACTCCCATGGGCGTTTGCTCCTGGTGACACTGTCATGCATTTAACAAAGGGGACTGTTCTCTTTGCTGATCCTGCCTCCCGTCTTTTTTTCTTAATCCCCATGGAATAGCAGAAGCCAGGCTTTCACTTTTCTTAAAACTGTACTAAGGGCGGGGCCATTTGGGAAAGGAAGTTCTATGCAGGGCAGAGAAATATAACTGCCACTAGCAGAGGCTATTTTGAGAGTCCACAGACCCCGGGCCTCCTTGGGAATCCATTAGAGTGCTCTTGGCTTCATCCCTGGCCTGCAGCCATTGGTGGGGTCAGTTTACTTCCTAGTGAGACGTCTGTATATTTATCTTCCCTCAAGTTCAATTCAACTGCTGAAAGGTTTAGAGAGAAGATAAAGTTCATTATCGTCCATGTCCCACCTTGGATGAGTTAATTAACCCCTTTATGCCTCAGTTTCCTTTTCTACAAAATGTGAAGAATAACAGCTACTATAGAGTTATTGTGAATATTAAATGAGTTAATATAGGTAAAGCTTTTAGAGCAGTACCCGGCACTTAATAAGTTCTGGATAAATGTGAGTTATTAATACCTGCCTCATCTTATTGAATGTAATGTCACAAGTCCATTAGCTTATACTTTTGCAGTTGGGTCTTTTGGCAAGGAATTTATATTTTTCCTTTAAGAAATTCTATTTGTTGGCTTGGGATCATTTTTCTAAACTGGTGGGACTTTTTGGGATTAGGTTCTGCCATCCAACACATAGGTTATTATCTTTGATTTACTATGGGATACCACCAGAGTTCTTCCTCATTGTGAATGTTGATTTTTATTTATTAACAAATTGGTGAAGGGCCTACTAGGCACTGATCCTGAATGCATGTGAGTGTGTGTGTTTGTGTGCGCATGAGCGTTTAAGACAGAGATATAACTCTCTCATCTCAAAGGTGCATATAGTTTTTAATAAATGATGCATATTGAGTACAAGTAATCTAAACATTTCAACAAGAGTTGGAGATGGGGCAAGGTAAAGAGAGGATACTGGCTGTGGGCAGAGTTTGAAAGAATCATTCCACAAGGATCTAGCCTGGAAGGCCCTTGGAAAGATCCTAGAAGGATCTAGCTTGGTACAGTTTTTATTATAGAAACTTATCTTGCAGAAATGCATACTTGATAGAAAGGTTAGTTTTTATCTTACTGCTTAAAATTTTAAAATATTTTAATATATCATACCTTAAGAGCATGAACAGAGTGAGGTTAGATTTGTTTAACAAAAACAGGGCAGCCTGTGAAGCTTAAAAAAATCAAACATAGGACAAATAACAAGAAGGCCTATTTTTTGGAATGAGTGGGAGACTAAGAGTTGATCTAGACAAAATGCATTTGGTAGCTTTAAAATGATTTCAAATTTATTTGTAGTAAGGGTCTACTTTAAGAATGCCAGACTTGTGGCTAAATAACTACACAAGAAAACTTTCTGAGTTAAAGATTTTAAAGCTTTTAGGGAAGTTAGAGTACATAATGGAAGAAGGAAGTACTCATGATACTCAGTGGTGACATGGAAGAGAACAAAGTGTTTCTGGTAGCCAAGAGCCTATATAAATCAACATATGCAGGAAGGACCAAGGCCTTGGACCTTTCCTACCCTAAACAGGAAGCATTTCAGGAGAGGACTGAGCAGGAGATGTAGCCTATTGTGACTGTGGCTCCACTACACCCAAGGCTGCAGTGGATCTAGATACAGCCGAGGAATGTTTCCTTTTATAACTCACAATGGATATGGCTGTACAACAAATCATTTCATAATGTTTTCTTTCCTGCAGGATGGAATTGGAACCTATGATCTCTCATTGACTCTCTAGAATCTTAACAATCCATCAGGGATGACAGTCATTCCTACTCTCCTAAATATCATGTGGCTACTGTCAGAATCAGAACTGGACTGATTAAGGGTCTGAGAGTTTGTCAACTCTTAGGAACTTATGTTGATAAGGAATCTGGTCTAAGTATAAAGAAAAGAGGCTGCAAGGAACCACCATTCATGCATTCAGCCAACATTGGGGCCTCCCTCCTGTATTCCAGGCACTGGACACGACGCTGGGAATGCAAAAAAAAGGAGAACTGGTCGGCTGGGGGAGCCTTCCAGGTGGAGAAAAGATGAACAAGAAAAGTGCCTGTGGGAGGCCTATCTTAGGGCATAAGGCAACATAGAGGTGGGGCAGCTACGTCAGCCTGAGGTGTCCTTAGGCAGAACAGAAAGTGAGAATCAGGGCAATATCTCATTTCTAAACAAGACAACAGGATTGTAGGAGCTTTCTCTTGACTGACTGGCAAAGGGGTGGCTTTTGAAAACAAACCAAACAGATATCCATCTTTTAGGAAGACCCTGGAACGTGCCTGTTAATTCTGCCAATTTTCTATGAACAGAAATACCTAAAAGGGAAGAACTGGTGAGTCTTTGGAAGTGGAGAAAGTCGCTCAAAAGGGGCTGTGTTTCCAAAACGGCGCCCCAGAGGGCTTGAACTATTTCGGTCTGGAGGAAAGACTCAGGAACTAAGGAAAGTGGAGGGTGCATGTCTAGAATAATTTCAAGTCTTTTCCCATCTTGTCTGATGTGGCAACAAGGCAAGATTTATTCGTTTTATTTTTTAAAGATTTTTCTTTTCCCCCCTTTTCCCCTCCCAGCCACTCCGGTTTGGGTTTTCCATATGACTCATAAATCCTCTCAAAAGTGGAGTCGAATTCATAAAAGTGGTGGAAGGGGGTGGGGGCGGGAAGGCTGGGAGCCCCAGGGAGTCTTCACTACCTACATTGCCGCTCAGCTCGCGGCGCGAGTGGAGGTCGGCGGTGGGGAGATCCAGCTTGCACCCGGGATGGCGGATACTATTAACGCCCCGGCGGCCCACGGCCGGGCCGGGTGACCAGGCGGCGGGCGCGGGAGGGTCTGCGGCGGGCGGGCGGCGCTGCAGCAGCCTCGGCGCGGCGGCCGCCGCCCGCGGGCGCGAGTGTGCGCGGGTGTGGAAGGCCGGCGTGCGGGCCGCGAGGGGTGTGCGCGCGTGAGTCGGAGCGGGGCTCGCCCCTCGCCGGCGCCCGCCGCCCCGCCGCTGATCGCTCTCCCGCGGTCCCCAGCACCCTCGGCCCCCACAGCCGTTGGTCCGGGCGGGGGAGGGAGAAAGTGAGACTCGGTGTCATCACCATCCATTGTCAGAAGGGGAGGAAATTGGAATCCAGCAGCGGCGAGCAGCAGCTGGGCGGTCACATCTGGGAATGCAAAGCCGACCTCCCCCTCCTCCTCCTCCACCACCTCCTCCTCCTCCTCCACCTCCTCCTCTTCTCCTACCCCGGATCACTTCCGAAACCACTTCGCCTTCAGCCCCTGCCTCGGCCAGAGGTTTCATTTTTAACTGAATATTTACGAAAGCTGGAAGCGTGCGAGGGGGGTGGGGTGGGGTGGAAATAGCGGCTGCTTCTTTTCCAGGGATTTATTTAATGGGGATGTGTTCAAGGCAAGAGCGAATTCAGAAGGATATCGACGTCGTGATCCAGAAGTCCAGAGCCGAGAAGGACTGCCTGTTTGCAGGTGAGTTCTCGCCTTTCCAGAACCTCGGACCCAGCGCCAGCTTGCTCTGCCCTCCCGCCGCCCCCTTTCCCAGTTTTCTGACCGCGCGACGTGTGTGGCTGGGGGTGGCTTGCACGTCCCCATTCCAGGGTTCATTTGGCAACAGCTGCTGCAACGAGAGCAAGAGCCAAAAGGGGGAGGGGGCGCCAGCCTCTCCCCTTCCCCCTCCCCCCAAGTCTGGGGCAGCCACTAGCTTTGGGGGCAGCACCCCGGTGGCCCGAGGAGCGGTCTAGTCGGAGGGGCAGTGAGTTGCATTTCCAGCCCCGGTAGATGCCCGAAGCGTCCAAGCCCGCCTCCCGGGTTCCAGCAGCAGCGGCCGAATGGGGCAGGTTGGACCCGCCGGGTTTGCGCAATGGGCTGCGCGGCGGCGGCCAGGAATGGAGCCGGCTGCGCTGCGCTGCGCTAGTCTGCTGCGCCCTGCGCCCGGCGCCGAGGCCCCCCGGGGGGGCAGCGCTGGGCCGATCTCTGGCCCTGCGGCTCCCTCTAGTCCCCTCCGACTGGCGAAGAGAAGGGATTCCCGGGATTCCCGAGGCACCCAGCGCCCCTGCCAGGGGGTCGCCTTTCGTCCATTTTGCTCCCCTGGGAGAGGGATTGGATTTTGCTTTCGCAGCCGCTAGCCCGGCTGGGGGCCACTTCCGGCCGCCCCGAACGGGAAATTCCCGTCGTTGCCATGGCACCCGGCACTTGTTGCGGGGGGCGGCCTCCCGCGGCACCCGGTCCGGGGGTGCCTCAGCATCCCAACCCGCGCGGCGCGGCGGGGAGAGGGGACCTCGCGGCTCTCCAGCCGTACCCTCCCGCCCGGTCAGGCCTCCCCCTTGGCTCCACTAAATAGGGGGCTCAAGTCATGAACAGGGTTAACACATTCACTCAAGGGGTAGCTTTTAACAGCACTTTCCGTTTCAGATTTCAGATACTCAGACTCCACCTTTACTTTTACCTACGTTGGCGGCCCCAAAAGGTATTTATGTGTATAGAGTTGCTTCATTTCCTGTTCACACGCTTGTGTTTCCTTTGTTCTTAGCGTGTTCCGCGTTCGGGTATTTTGTTTGCTTTTCTGTTTGATTCTTGTTGCGATTCTTCAGCCACATCCCGAGCCTGATGTCCCTCGGTTTTAAATTAGCACAGGGGAAATAAATGTTTGATTCAGTTGTTTCGAAGACCACGCCACAGGCAATGAGCAGAACTCTTAGTGTTAAAACTGTTCTGCTATAGTAGTAGATTGCTCTTGCGATCTTGATACAGTCAAGCGGGTGCAAAAGTGGATTACTGTGTATGAAGCGAAATGCATAAAAGACATAAGATGTCACAGAATAGTTTGATCAATCACAAGTGATGATTTTCCTGGTGAGATGGGGCTGCATGTTTCCATGTTTTCTGAAGGTTGATGTAAACATGTAGCCTGCCAATTCTCCATACATTTTTTTTCAAGGAGTGGTATTTTGTTTTTTCACATTTATTTGTAAGAAAGAATTTGGAAAGTTATATGCAGCTGTAGTGGAGGACTTACTTCTTTTGGAGGAAGAATGAGAGATGCATATTTTAATTCTGAATTGTGAACAATTTGAAACAAGCCCAAATTCAATTTTGTATTTAGGAAGTAGAGTTAAGATGAAAGATAGCCATTAAAAAAAATATGCCTTGCTGCCTTCTCTTGTTAAGCTGGGATTTTCTTCCTTTTAGCCCTTTAGGGACACACTAGTTTAAAAGAGCTGTGGCCACAGAAAGAGAACTGTGAAGGGGGATTCCTCAGACCAGCCCTGCTGTTAGGACTTGACATTCAATATTATTTGACCACATTCCAAAATACCTCTTAGCTAATGGAAACATTTATGAGTGTATAAATTGCAAAAGAAGCTTCCTTATGTAAATACATTTTTAAAAACTTTGGAATTAATGTGAACTTTTAAAACACTTAGGATCTGTGTTGCATTCTACCATCTTGAAACAACTTTAATAAAAATGAGTTATCAGGTTTCCATACGTATGGTAAACCTAAACACCAAGATTGGTGTATTGATTTGCTAGTTGAAAATAAAACAATCACCAAACTTCAATATGTACTTTTTGGGAGAGATTGAAATTATGATGTTTCTTAATTTATTGTAATATCGTCATCTGTGTAATTATGAATAAAAACAGAGGAGATTTGATTAAATTAACATTACTCCTACACTTAATATCCAGAGGATGTTGATATGTGACTAATATCCTCTTGAATTATTTTAGGAGTTAAAATATACTATGAAGCCCATTTAAAACTAGGAGTTGTCAGTTTTCAGGATTGTTGCTGTTCTTCTAGTAAGACTGTGGACAGGAAAGCCCTGGGTGGCTTTTCAACTAACCAGCTTTCTTATTTTCAATAAGATACTTGTTCTTTTGGCCTCATTTACTTATCTGTCTGTACAGTGAGAGGGTAAACCTTGCACTTAATCTCTAAGATCTGTTAGATACTGCAGTTAAGATTATTTATCAGCAAATTTTGAACCGGTGTTAACATAGCTAGAGGTGGAGAAGGGAGCAAGGCCAGGGTGTTGGGATGAATAATTAACTAATCAAGATAACATCAGTTTTCACTGTAGGAATAAGTACTATGGTTGTTCTTAAAGTAAGATATGTTTCCTTTTCTATGTAATCCTATTAAGGGATAGTTTTGTGTGTGTGTGTGTATTTTAAATCACTGATTTGAATGTACCTGAATGCTTCTCAGCTCTTTGACAAAGATCAAGTGCAAATGTACCTGGGCCTTGTATATCAAACATGGATCAACTTGTTAAAAGAGAAAGACAGCTGGTTAAATTGCTGACCTGAGTGATTGCTTTGTCTGCTCAAAAGCTTGTTCTACAATACAATATATAAAAAGCTGTTACAGTATAGTAACAGTAGTTAATCCCTTTATGGTTTGTACCTAATGGCAGAGAAGGCATTTTTTTCCTGAAAATAAAGTATAGTTTGTTTGCATTAGCTTTATTAGAAACCAGTATTTATCATCTGTTTCTGATCCTGACATTTCAGACATTTAAAATTCAAATAATACTGCTCTATTTTGATTTAATGTGCTTATCGATCTACAATATGAAGTTAATAGTGTCATTTCATATAAACTGGACTTACTTCACCAATGAAGGAAGTGGGAGAGTGGGAGTCTTATGGAAAGATAATACATGATTATCTTGGACTGTATTTAACTATCATTTCATCTAAACCATTGAGAACATATTTTGAGAATAATTTTTAATTCATGTAGTAGATAAAACTCACTATACCATTTCCTCTGTGATATTTTCCAAAAATGAGTTACATAGTGTTCTGAAGACAGGTTGATCTTACATGTTACTATTCAAAAAAATAATACTGAGATTTTGTTTTACATATACACTTTTTTTTAATGTTTCTGTGGGTAAGAAGAAATGATAAGAGGTGATTGTGGTCTGTACTGGCCTGTGGCCTAATAAATTGGCCTTTTATTTGGTGGTCCTCCGAGGGGCAGTTAACATCTGCTCCTCTGTCTTGTGGACTGAGGTGAGGAGTGAGGGGTGAGATGGTCATCTCTAAGATTGAGTTAAGCTAATTTTTCCTAATGGGAAGGTTCATGGAATTATATCCTCACTTTTGGATGTGCAAACTCTGAGGCTCAGAGAATTTAAGACACATAGTCAAATTCACTCAGTTAAATGATCAAGCTGCCATGTAAACCCTGTTCTATCACACTGCTGAGACCTGGGTTCCTTCTACACTAGTGTTCCTAACTCTTTGAGTATGCAGACCACCAAAAAATTATGTGAATACTTGAGACTTACAGTTTTAATGTCTGTTGATTGAAGAGTACTTAAAGAAAAATAAGATATTAAATGTTATAAATTTGGTTATTAATAGCATCTATATATACTTGCAAACTTGTGGTATTTATATCGTAATATTAATTCATTCTAGCAATGTTCCTTACAATACTCCTGATTCCAAACTCGTTGGAATAACTCCACAGCCATCGGTGATTCAGAGCCTTCCCAGTGCTGCCTCCCAATTTCAGAGGTGTGCCAAGAATTATAAACCAGAGGCTTCAATCGTACACCATTTGAAAATTTATGCAAAAGTCATTTTTTCCCTACACCATGTCATACTTATGATCGCCTGTCTCTTTCTCCCTTACTGGTTAACAGTAAACTCCTTAGACCCCAGAGGTTTAGGGTTCTGATCCTTCATCTCACTTGCAGTCAGACATGGAGTTAGTGGTAGAAGAAACAGAAGGGGTAAAGTGGGTGGTGACAGCCACCGAGGGAATAGATAGGAAAGCAGGTTACTTGCAGGCAGAGGTTACAAAAGATGAGGCGAGATCAAAGGGAGCCAAGTTCTGACCACGACCATGAACTGCTCTGGGATTCCTTGTGTGTGAGCTTTCAGCCAAGAACGGATTATAAAGATGTAACTCAGGTTTTAAAAATACACAAATGAGAATTGTTTATTGTAAAAAAAAAAAAAATTAGAGTAAGAGATATACCAAAAGGAGATAAAAAACACACGATTCCTGTCTCCTATTAACATATTAGAATTCATTCTTTCAGAATTTTTATGTGTCTATATGCATATAAAACCTATAGGCATCCAAAGATTGTGTTATACTCTTTTGAGACCTCACTTTTTTCACCTAAGAATAGAGCATCGATGTTTTTCCTTTAGAAAGGATATGAGAATAAAGAATGTGTACAAAATTGAGGGTTTTCCAATCATGGAGTGTGACTCTGCATAATGAGAAATCTAATACTTATATTAGAAATTATTATAAAATTGGAAATTTAGTATTCGGCAGAATGTTTGGAGTTGCCTACATATGTACACTCTTTATTGTATGAGTAGATACTCTTTCCTGTGGTCATGGTAGTTTGGCATTTTTTGAAGTGTATCCTTTTTGTTGAGGGGTTTCTGTCCAGGTAAATAAGTATCAAGTGTGACACTGATAATAGTACTCCAAAGTTCCTCAAAAGTACATGCTACCTCTTCTTTCTCTGGGCCTTTGCACGTGCTGCCTGGAACACCAACTCAGATCCTACCCTCCATGCTCTACCCTGGCTCATCCCTACTCGCTTCTCATTGTTGAGATCTCTGCTAAGCCAAATTCTCCTTTGGGAAGACTTTCCTGGCATCTTCCCCTGAATGATTCTGCTAGGTGTTTCTAAAAAGAAGAAAGATTTATATGACCTGAAGAGAAACTAGAGTATTCTGCTAGGTGTTTCTAAAACCATGTTATCACATTACATTATAATTGCCTGTTTACATCTGTTTGACTGTGAGCCTTTTGGAGATGGGAACTCTGTCCTATTAATTGTTTTTCCCCAGTCCCTCACACACTGTCTAGTCCAGTATTCTTTCTCAGTAGATAAATATTCAGTGAATTACAAGATGAATGCTAAAAGATCTGGCAGGTGAGAAGGAATTCCTTAACCTTAATGGCCCTGTATGAAAATATTCGAGCACTTTTAAGAGTCCCCAGTCTGGCGATGTCACTTGCAGTGGACTTTGATATGAATCCAGAGAGGCAGAAGTTGCCCAGCCAAGTTATAAGTCCTGTTCTCTGGATCACATATTTAAATATTTTCAGGGGTCTGACAGATAATGCAATTATTTAGGATTATAGGGAGTGATGAGGACTGTGGCACACTGGACAGTTTGGACTCAAAAGAATTAGTGCACATCGGCTGGGCGCGGTGGCTCACGCCTGTAATCCTAGTACTCTGGGAGGCCGAGGCGGGTGGATCGCTCAAGGTCAGGAGTTTGAGACCAGCCTGAGCAAGAGCGAGACCCTGTCTCTACTAAAAATAGAAAGAAATGACCTGGACAACTAAAAATATACATATAGAAAAAATTAGCCGGGCATGATGGTGCATGCCTGTAGTCCCAGCTACTCGAGAGGCTGAGGCAGTAGGATCGCTTGAGCCCAGGAGTTTGAGGTTGCTGTGAGCTAGGCTCACGCCATGGCACTCTAGCCCGGGCAACACAGTGAGACTCTGTCTCAAAAAAAAAAAAAAAAAAAGAATTAGTGCACATGAAAAACTCCGCAGCACTCTGGTGATCAAGGAAACTTTCTAGGCTCCCTAATCCTTCAGGGCTCCCAATATGTAATTCCTTAACTCGTGGGGTACCTGGAGAGAGACAATCTAACTTGATGGCTAAAGGGCCTTTGTTTTCTTTGGGCTTCCTCAGAAAGAAGTGTATGTGTGCGCAGGGGTAGGGGAGGGAGTAGGTGAAAAAGCAATTTCATTCTCTTAAAAAGATATGTCAATTTTCATTATGAAAGAAGTGCAGATGTGCTCATTCCAGAAATCTTAGAATATGTAATTATTTTGAAACCATCAAGTGCTGTTCAAGGTGTTGGAATGAAAAGAATGATCACTTTTTAAATAAAAAATTAACATGTTCCTCTTGGCAATGGAAACTTGCTCACCATAATTTTATGTTACATCACTTAATATCCAAAATACTGATTTCTGTAAAAGTGTGTTCCTTTGAGCCCTGGGAACCTACCTCAGAAGCTGGGATGGCTGTGGGGAGGGAGTTTGATGGAAGCTATATAAATGAATGAGGATCTGGGTCGTTGTATCCCTTTTGAAATCGCAGCAGCTTTTTTCTGTTCTGTATAAATTTTTTTTTTTTTTTTTAGAAAATGATTTCATTGTTAAATGAGTTTTAAAACCACTGACCCCAAATAACCATCGATTTTACATAAGTATAACTTTATGGAAGTTTATAATTAAAAAAATTAGATTCCACTTATTTCATGAATTAAGGTGATACTTCTAACGATATTTATTCAGCATAGTCTCTGCTGATCTCCTTGCCTGCCTTACTCATCCTGTGTTTGCAACCAAGACAAACAGGCATCTTGTCAGCTATTTTATATTTCATGATTACAGAAACTGAGACTTGGGTAATTTATGTAACTTACAGTTAGTAAGAGGCAGACTTGGGGATATATTTCAGTATAAGTCAATGTTTATGTAAGGTTTAAGGGCATTGGTTGAACTGGCATGACTAGAATAGTTGGGAGTGTTTGGGGATGGGGAGGGTTTGCTAATGGGATGTCTGCCAGGGGCAAGACTGAAAATCTACTGGTTGGCAAGGGAAGTGCCTGAGCCCAGTGCTAAGCATAATAGTTGGAGAATTATGTACATTGGCTGTGGATTCCTTAGGCAAATATTTGGCCAATCCATTTAAATTCCCCGTCATTTCTCTCTGCAGCATTTTTACAAAGAACATATAAGTAAAATTTCAGCAGTCCTAAAAATATTTTGTAATTCTCTGCCTGGATTTGCGTTTGGGTAGATTGTGCCATAGTAAATAGATCTTGCCTAAAGATAGCTACCGTGATTTAGTTTAGTTTAGTCAATTTTCGTCAAGTTATTGACATGCAATCTTTCTCTTTTTCATTCTCTAAATTTCTGAAATCTCATTTTCCATGTACCCCAGGAAAGACTATTAAGACAGGTGTTTTTATTAATAAAACTTGTTATCTTGATTTTATTGTGACATAATTTAGGTTTTCTCTTCAAGTATTCTCATTTGAATGCTGGACACTTACACCTGAATATTTATCATCTTTGCTTCAACCCAGAACATCAAAACAACCCTTGGTTCTTCTTTAAAAGAAGCTTATTTCTCCAGTTGTTTCCTGGTCAGGTATCACATCATTTGAGGCAGGTATGAGGATTATGGTCTTAGGTGTCACATCACACTTTCCTCTTCTATATTCCTGAAGCCCCACCAACCTCTACTCTGATTCTTACTGGCATCTTCATCCCTCCATAGGTCAATATTTAGTCCATGCCCTGTTGGCCTTGACTTAGATCAATCACTTTAGCCCAGTGTCTTTTAAAATTCTTGATTATGAACTCCTTACCCATCCAGTTCATTTACACCTGAACTCTTTATCTTTTCAGAAACCTTCAAATGTGACCACACTTTTTTTCCATATAAACCTTAAACTTCCGTTCTTGGCTTTCGAGAGCCGCCTTCCCTATCAGGTTTTCAAACACTAACTCTCTTCTGTTTGCTTATTGACTTTAATAAATAGGGTTGGTTTGGATATCAAGATCATGATTTTTATTATCACAAAGACCAGTTAATTTGATCTTTTCCTTGCCCACAAATGGTATCTCTGTTCATTAGAATATATAATATATTTATGCACAAGAGGATAGAGTGAGAACATGAATAGAACAAGGTGAGAAAGAGAGGAGAGAGTGGAATTTGAGGTGGATAGGATGAGAATGTTAATAGATTATCCCATCCATTACAGCTCAACAACGATCACCACAAATATAAAAGCCCTGAATATAGTTTTTTTGCTTATCGATGATATCCTAGTTTTAAATGGAGTTAAATGGAAGATGATAAATCATTCAATGTTTAATTTGAAAGGGAGACATCTACTAAAACACTTGTGCAGTCTCGTCAGTTTTCCCTGTATTGAAATTAGCAGAAAGCTGTTGCTAGTTGACTTCTTCCAGGATGGTGTTTTTCTAAACATTTAAAAATATAGATTGAATATAGAATGTTTACTACATCTGCAGTATAGAACTGAGGCAGAGACTAATATAACTATATTTGTTAGCTTTTCACATCTATGAAAAAAAAAAGCATAGACAAAAATGGAAAACAAACCAAAAAAAAAAATACTGTTAAGCACAGAGCTGCTTAAAAGAGTTGTTGTGAGTCAAATTAAAAAAAATAATCACACAGAAATAAATCAATATTTTGTTTAGAGACCAGAACTCTAGTTCCTAGCAGTTTGTAATATTTTTAAATGGCAGAGTAATATTATTCCTACATTATGTGATAGCATTTCCCAAACTGTTTAATTAGATGTCAGATTTGTGGCCAAATGTGTCTGGGAAATGCTTAAACAATGTTAAACAGTTTTAATGGTTGGCTTTTTAGAACCTTTTATATATTAGTGTGCTTTATGCATATCCAAGAGGTGAATGAAGTATTCAGGGTTTTTCAGACTTATTTGATTACAGATCTGGAACATCTCAAGAGAGTTGTTTTGTGGAAAACACTTTGGCAAACTCTGAATCTTATTCATTAAAAATAGTTTTTGGGTAAACAACAGTGTAATAGAAATGGAAATTACTAATTCACATTGAGCCATGAAGAATTTATTTTCAGCAATTTTTATAGAAGTTGCTTTGTGACAAGGAAAGCTTTGGTTAAAAGGCATTTGTTATTTCATGCCTCTAACTTTTCTACATGAGAATTTATTTCTCTGGTCCTCTCACTCTCTCCTCAGTTGTGCTGAATCCATTTATGATAAGGGCTCTCAACTATTCTTATTCATCAAAGCCCTGAAGTTAGCAGAGCCCTCTTTGGAACATGATTACAAGTCAGTCTCACAGGGAAGTGTTAGAGGGAGATAATGATTCTGTGTAGCAGAAGTACTCATTATGTCCTCTTAAATTCTGTCACTTTGACTGCAGTAGAGCTTCTTAGTGAGCAATCTATGATGGAGTATACTCTTGGAGAAGTTCATCATAGGGGAAATCTGGAATTTATCTAAATATTTCATATCTTTGATAAATTACATTTAAAAAAATCAATGCGGGTATCTATTTGGTAAAATCATTTTCCCCCAAGTGACCAAATGAGAAATTTAGTGAAGGATTTAAAATCATTTCTCAGAATTTTTCAACATTAGTCAGGAAGCAAACTCCCTTTTCTTTAGCCAGTGTCAGTTATTAAACTTTAGGAAGCCATATGTCACTTTTGGTAACGCATGGCTAGAGAGTGAAGCCTCTGCTTTACAGTGTATTCCTGTGGACATGGGGCCACACATATATTTAAAATGATTCATGTTAAGGGTAGATGTGTTTCTGTATGAATACTCTGTGTCTTTTGTGATTCAGGGAAACCAGTGAAACCTTACTGATACCAAGAATCTAGTAAATTCTAAATTTCTTATTTGGAAGTCAGTGTGCAGAATCTTAACTGAGTAACTTCTTGATTGTGATAACATGTTTGTTAGTCTGTATATGTCTGTGTCATTGATCTTCTTAAGTACAGAGTCTTAGATACTGACTGGGAGACTTAAGCTGAATGCCAAAATCTGCTCCATGGAAAAGCTGATGTAGTCATCATTTCTCATTAAAATGCACTACAGCTAGATATGCAACAAATAAAATAAAATAAAAAAATAAAAAATTAGGCCATCCAGCTGAAAAGCAGTCATTACTTTATTATCACCACAGAATTTGAAATGATTTCTGTAGTGAACAGTCAGATTTATTTTTAGTTAACTATGAAAAAAGTTTGAATAATTCACTATGAGCCAAATTCTTTCTTGATTCTTGTTGGAGCAGGCTGTCTTTGTGGGAAAACCAGTCTAGAACAGTGATTTCAGTGTTTCACTTAGGTACTTTCAATGAGAACTGCATATTCTTGGCTGCATTTGGCTCAAAAATGATGAGACTGGGGCCAAGAAAAATTTTAAACTTAATTTTTTGAAATCATACCAGTTTGATTTAATATGAGCTTCCTGTGTTGACTTCCTATGCCATTAATTTAATATTTCTGGTATACTCAATTTTTAATGTCTAATAAATACAGAATCTTTTCCAGCTGTAGGTAATTGGCAAGGAAAAATCTAGTAAGGCAGTAGATTTACAGAAAGTTTTTTAAAACAGAGAAATGTTGACATTTCCAGTCTCTGGGGTACATTCTGGGATATGTTACATTTCAAAGGGTACCTTTTAAATCTAAAAGCAAAGACTTTTTCAACTTTTAGGTAAGGATTCTGATCTATAGGAAATTAAAAAATTACTTCTCCATAACAGAGGTATATACATTTAAATCAGAAAAATGTAAAATTAGCTGATTATTTTTATTCAGTAAAAATGCCTTGGCAAAAAACTAAAATGGATAGCCTATATTATGGTTTTGGCATGTAGCTTAGTTACATGGGAGAAAATCACAGTTTTATATTGATAGAAATCCAGTATCAATTTTATTCATATATATTATAAAGTTATACCAGGAAAAAAGTATTTAGTATTACAAGAAATATTAATAACCATTAACAAAAATTCTCTGCCTACTAATTTCCTCATCACCATAGAAATAGAATACTTAATAATGCTGGTACACTAGTTACATAATACAAATTAAGAATTGGTGCTCTAAGATAGTTCTGTGTTTGAACACAGGGCTTAAACATAAAACATGTTTGAAATATGTTTGTGTGTGTCTTTCTCTCATAACATACATACATGCACACACTGAAACACATACTGCAATTGCAATGCATTTTAAGCTTTTCCCCCTAAACAAACAAAGATAACATTGTAAACTACATTGAAAGGCATCAAGAATATAATATCTATTTCTCTATCTTCCATTATTTCTATCAGCCTCTTCTCTCTGTATCTGTAATAGCTATAGACATATCTGATATAGATAGATATATAGATATGGATAGATAAATATACTTACAGTGTTATAGATATATGAAATACAAGGGGAAATTAGGAATCTCAAAGATGGGAAGCACTAATTAATAATTGGATTACCCTGGAAATATATGTTTTTTGGGGAGGGGTTTGATAGGTAGGCAAGGGACACTGTGTAATTTAAAAAATTTCCTCAGCAATTCTGATACCACATTTCTCTTTTTTTTTTTGAGACAGACAGAGTTTTGCTCTTTTGCCCAGGCTGGGAGTGCAGTAGTGCAATAATAGCTCACTGCAGCCTTGAACTCCTGGGCTAAAGTGGTTCTCCTGCTTCAGCCTCCTGAGTAGCTGGGACTACAGGCGCATTCCACCATGCCTGGCAAATTTTTCTTATTTTTTCTAAAGATGCAGTCTTGCCAGGTTGACCAGACTGATCTTGAATTCCTGGCTTCAAGCAATCATCCCGCATCAGCCTCCCAAAATGCTGGGATTACATTCCTGAGCCAGGGTGCCTGGCCGACATTACTGCCAAGAACCACCACAGACAAACATAAAATTCTTAATGAACAGAAGTGGGATTGAGTTTAAGATTAATTATAGTCAAAACATTTTCAGGGTTTATGAAATTGTATCATATATTTTCCAAAAGAAATGTTGCAAATGTTAGCTAAGTTTTAAAATTACTTAAATAATTCGTTATAGCTCATAATATTACGGTATGGTGTAGCAGAATGAACATACTGATGTGGATGACTTCTAACCAATCAGTCAAATTACTTAAGCTCTCTGAGTTTTGATTTTATCATCTGTGAAACGACAGTGATGTTGCAGGGTAGTGTGCTGGGTAAAGGGGTCCTCAAGACCACTCAGCCTCCATGGGTCACCAGAAGGACTCCCAGGACTTAGAAAAAGGTGTCATACTTACGGTTATGGTTTCTTACGGCAAAGGATACAGATTAAAATCATCAAAAGACAAATGTTTATGGGGCAAAATCTGGGAGAAACCAGGCACAAGCTTCCAGGTGTTCTCTCAAGGGAGTCACACGGATATGCTTAATTCTCCCAGCAATAATGTGTGACAACACGTGCAAAGTGCTGTCAACCAGAGGAGTTCATCTGAGCCTTGGCATTCAGGTTTATTATTGGGGATCAGTAAGGTATGCAGCACCCCTGTGACTGACTTCAGCTACTCCAGCCTTCCAGAGCAAAAACAAGTGTTTACCATAAGTCACATTTGTTAGCATAAACTATCTGACCAAAGTGGTATCGCGTGCCCTAAAACCTTAGGGGTACAAAACTACTGTTATCAGCTGGAACATTTATTTTGAGAGCTCAGAGCTCATTATCTAGGAGCTGGCCAAGACCCAGGCCTAAAGACAGACCTTTCTTGGGAATGTACAGGGTTTGAGTAGGCAAGGCCTGCTGAGTTAACCGCTTGCTGTACAAATGCGGATAATGTCCGGCACAGGGCCCGACAGAGAAGGCAATATTTGCTATCACTAGTAATAGCTGCAACCCAAGTTCTAATTGTAGACAACATGAACAAGGAGAATAAGGAAAAAAAAGGTTACCTCTTTCATAGGGTAATCACCCTAACTGATTTGGAAGTATAAATTTTTTTTTCAGTTTGGAGTGGTATTTATTTGTAAGATGTACTATTATTGAATAACAGCTTCTAACAAAAAAACTACATTAAGTGTACACAAAAGTAAAAAAAATAGCAATAGCATACATATATTCATATATTAAATAATTGCATGCTGCTCTTTTTTTCAGTGTGACAAAGTCCATGTCTCACCTTTGTCATTTTTAGAGAGTAAAGATTCTCCAGACTGCAGACTTCAGGCTGTTACCGGATCATCCCCGGGGTGCTTTTCCTTTCCCATGTTCTGGGTTCCTGATCTTCACATGGAGTTTTAGAACAGAGAGGGGTTTTGTTTTGTTTTGTATTTAAGATTTGAAAATGTCTAGGTTTTTGTCTTAATTTTTCTTGTTTGTTTAACCTTGTACTTTTCCCCTTTCTTTAGTTGAATTATATATCATTGAAAATTAAATAGTTTCTCTGGAAAGGCAACTAAAACTTCTTTCAAGGCTACCACAAGAGCCCTTCTCTTGACAGGTTTCTCATTTGTACCACCTCCCCTCTCCTTAGAAAGTCTGTGTATATTCTGATACTTTTGGCAGTTTCTGCAGGCCTTTCTTGTATTGTCTGACATGTAATAATCCTCTCCTTGGGGTAAAAAAAATATTTCAGGGCTGTATCATACTTTTACCCAATAAGCAAGTGGTGGTTTCAAAGCAAGTGACACAGGAGTGACAATCAAATGAAGTGAAATATTCTATTGAGGGCTAAGTTCTTATTTTTGCTGACAGTGACTGATAAACATCACACCTCCTGCACAGTGGTTAGGAACTTCCTTTTGATAAATATTTTAGAGCCGCAGTCCTCAACGTTTTTGGCACCAGGGACCGTTTTCATGGAAGATAATTTTTCCACGGACAGGGGCTTTGGGGCACGGGGGCGCGGTGGGGAATGTTTTGGGGATGATTCAAGTGCATTACATTTACTTTGCACTTTATTTCTATTATTATTACATTGTAATATATAAGGAAATAATTATACAACTCACTGTAGGTTGGGGACCCGTTTTAGAGACTTAAGTAGAAAACATGAAATTTGTAGCCAAGAAAATGCAACAACCCCATAAATGCTTACTTGAGCAACTAATAAAGGAAATATAAATACTTCCTAATTCCTGCTTCTAAATTACCCTCAGATGGGCCCAAGCAAATTTCTCATTGACTCCACTTGAAGCATATAGAGGGGCTGTTCAAAAACGGTGCCTGGAACAACTGTGTATGAACTGACAGCCTGGATGGACTGCCTTAGCATTTAGGTTTTTAAGTAAAGTGTCTGTTTGATAATTTAAATTAATTTTACACAGTATCATAAAGGGACAACTCTTCCGATTCTGTGAGAGCAGGTATTTGGGGAGTGGATATATTCATCGCTATGCTGGCCACTCTGCCCCCTGCATTACCCTGGATCAGTGTCCTTCATTCTTCATTTTCGCAACTCCTTCCCTGGTACCCATACCTGTACACTTTCTTTATAAGCCTCCAAGTTTTTCATTTTTCACACTGACTCTCAATACCTGTTGTTACAACAGGCAAGGTGGGAAACAGGAAGGGTGAATGAGCGTAGAGGTCATTTGTAAACTGTTTAGTGCTCCTCCATTCAGTCTCTTTCTCAGTATCTGTGTGTGTCTATTTACAATGTAAAATATATGCACACAAATCAATAATTTTTATGGAGCAACTTATCAAAGTTAAAATCTGGAGGAAATCTATTACTAAGGAAATACCGATTAGCAAATAAATGAGTTGATTCCCATCCCCCATCCCCCCAAAAGCTTGCTTAAGTGTATTGATCCCATATGCTCAGTAAAGAAAAACATTACTGGCTCATAAATATGTTTCACTTTCGTAAGCCTTCTGAATGTTAGTAACTTAGGCTTCTTCTTTATAAGGGTTAGTCTTTTAGTGATATTGGAAGCCACATAGTTAGAAAGAGGACAGAATTATAAAAGCAGATTTCAATAAGAAAGTAAAAGCTGATATGTTTGGCGTAGATCCAGTCAGCCGTGTATACTTTATTAGGACCCGAGGGCGTGCTTGATTTTCATAAAATCAATGCATTACCATTAAAACAAACAAGCAAGTGAAAATTACTTTTGGTACCCTACTTGCGCAGGCGCGTGAATACCTTAAGTGTATTAGAAATTTTGAAAATGTTTGAAATTTTTAAACATGCTTATGAAGTGAAAAGATAGACTTTAGTTATCTTAAAACTGATTTATATAGATCATTTCCCTAAAATTAGGACACAAGTGGGTTTTAGTTCCAGCTAAGGAGAATATGTATTGCCATGGATGTAATTATAGAAGAATCACATAAATGTTTCTGATCCCATTACAAAATACTGCTTTTTCTTAAAATTTTAAGAGATGAGACCTTAATGACTCTTAAATATCTTCTGTTTCATTTTAAAAAATTGTTCCGTAAAATACAATTGATCAATTGAGATTTGTTTTCCCCAGTATCTGCAGGCTTTTTTTTTGGTTTAAAATTAAGTAAATTTGCCTTTGGGTCCATTTCATCCATTCGAGAAGGTTCCTTGGGTCTCTGATCTATGAGGCAGATGTCATTTAATTATCCTTGATGTGGTCAGGACTTCTAAGCATTTTCTTTAGATCTTGTCTACTTAAAATGAAAGGGATTAGCATTGGGAGGGCAAAAAGGAGGAATGGTAAACATTCCTCTTTGGTATCCATAGCAGCAAGTTTACGTGGGACTCATCATTCTTACAGCTTAAAATTATCTAAGAATGTCATATAAGTTTTAATTTCAGTTTCAACTAGTTGCGAAGCATTCGATCCAAATTAAAATTAAAGTCCTTCCTTTGAAGTGGTAGAGGAGACTCAAGAATCAGAACAGGGTTTCTTTCAACCTGAAGTTCTTTACGCTGTGAGTTGAAGGACTAGGTTAAAAAACAAATCATTTAATGTGGTCATTAATCCACATGGATCACTATTCCATGTGGTTACTGTCAGCCGGTTAAGGGACACTTCAAACCTTAATCCCCCACCCTGTCCTTCTGTCTTCCCACACCCTATTCTACTTTTTCACTTTGTTGCTTGTAATATGATGTGAATGGAAACCAAATAATCAAGCTTGTTAGAATTGTGTTCGAAATGACACAGACTTTGTTAAAGGACCCAAGAGAATGCCAGCACATGCTTTGTGACATGTTTTTTTTTGATGGCTTAAAACCTTTTCGTTTGTTTTGTTTACTTCTGTGCTTAATTTTACAGTTATTTTTATTTCATAGCCTCTGACTTAGAGGTTTGGCTACGAAGCAGTGTGAATGTTGCACATGGTTCCATTTGTCATGTTGGCCGATGACAATGCATAGATGGATAAAATTTTGCTGTTTGATCAAGGCTAGGCCATTGGAAACGTGTTTTCCCAAGTATGAGTACCTTATCCACTTTTCCTGAGTGGAGAAAACTAGATCTGAGCAGAGAGCATAAATGAAAACACACCAGGGTGAGATGAGGGAGGATGTCAAATATTTTATGTCACTTCTGTGCTTGTAAATTGTTCATTTCATTTGAATATGAATAAAAAGGTTTTCTACCAAGAATATGAAGCTAACATTTGCTAAGCTAAATTTTAATGAAATCATTTGGACTTTTTTGTAGTCACTTAACATTTTCAGTTCATGTGCTAATATTAATTCTACTTACTGGAGAGAAAGAAACGGTATTCAATATGATAACTACCTTGTTACTGCAAAAATGTAGAAGTTTAGCATTTTAAGTATCAGATGTTTTAAGTTAAAAAGAAATTGCCAGTGTTCTACATTATAGAGACAGAGCGTATGCTTGCTTATGTCCCTTTAATCTTCCCCTTACAAAATTAAGCCTAGAGGCCTTATACTATTTTAAATTTTCAAAATTAGGTCATGTAAATATTGTGCTGGACTTCCAATTCATAAGTAGTACCCTCATGAATAGTGAATAGTGAAGATAGGATATATTTATATCCTACTAATTGTTTATTTGTGGACAAGAGGGTAAACAGGGAGTGATAATGGTGTTTTCAAACGTTAATAAACTGTTTTTCTGTGATCTCTTATACACAAGTGTGATGACCTTTTTTTTTTTTCCCCTTCCTAAACTAATATTGGAACATATGGTCTAATAAGTGTAAGTACATTTGGGGAGGACAGGATAGAATGCTTCAAATTAGGACTGACCTGGAAAAGCCTTGGTCCCAGTACTTGTGGATTAGGAGGAGGAAGGGCTGAAAAGGAACTTTAAAAGCAATAGGATGGTAAAAAGTACAGATTAGCAGCAAAACTGGGGGCTCTATCATGGAGAGATTGAGGAGGGTTCCTATGGTTAATGCAGCAGGGGCTCAAATCGAAAGCCATCCACCTAGGAAATGATTCAAATCCCCTTATCCTAGCTGGATTGTGAACGTTTAATTTACTTTGAGGAAGCTATTTAACCCTTCTCATAGATTCCATCAATTTCAGAGTAGTGTAAATACATTTTCACTTTGGCTATTTTACAAGGACATTGAGGATTAATTAAATTTAAAAGAAAGTAGTGCAGTGAACTCCCAGGAGACAGAGGGAGCTGTTTATCATTTTCTCATCATTCATTCCCTACTCATTCATTTTACAAATGTTTGTTGAATACTAATTATAATGAAGACACTATAGCAGGTGCCCTAATTGGGAATACAAAGATGAATGATTAGGGTGACTTCTGCCCTCATTATGATATGTGTTCCTATTTTCTTTTTAAAATTCCCATTACAATATGAGTAATTGTGCAGGGATATAATATTGCCAATCTCAGCCATAGTTGATCTTTGATTAGCATCACTGACATGTTTTTTACTTTGTATATTTATTTTTCTCTTTCTAAATTTAGAACTATTCTTTATCTTCTACTGTAAGAGATGTACAACATAACTCCTGTTTTTTTCTTATGTTACAATCAGTGCTACATGAACTGTTTTTTTCTTACCAAAAACAAATACAAGTTCTAATAGCAAACAGAAATAATGCTAACCTTATGTTGTTATTTCTGAAAATTTCACTAAGTAGACATTTTTAAAAAGAAAATCTCTAATAGTCTCATTTTAGCACTAAAGAAGCCTATATTATTCCACAGATTGAATTAAAACGTGTTAATTATCAAAGGCACAAATTTAGACTTTTAATAAGCATTTATAGGCTATTCTAATGGAAGAATGCACATTATTTCCCAGGGAGGCTGATGGTTTCCTAGCTTAGTTGACTTTTTAGCTGGTTCTTAAAGTTTATTAAATAATGAGTATTTGAATGCACAATATTGACTACTAACCTGAAAATGTTAATCTTTCATTTCAGTATGAGCAAGTGAAAGCGATAAATTCATATTGTGTGTCGATTCTATCTTCTGGGCTTGAAAAGAAATAAAGACTCTGCTCCTAAATTAGTATAGAAAGGAAATAAATTGATTTGTTTCTCAATTTGGGTTTGTGCTTTTGGAAAAGGAAAGTAATGGTTCTGGAATTAGTAGCCTTTGTCTATGCCAAATAACAGGCATGTTGATATTTTTGGGCTAGTTGTATAAAACAATGGTTAGGAATGTAGTCTTAGACGAAAGTCTGTAAAGATGTAAGAATGCTGAACCTAACATGAAAATTACGGGCTGAAAAAGCTGGATTGAGAATAATGTAAGTGATAAACTCAGGTTTTATGTATGTTCATATGTTCTATTTTTCTTCAACTTATACAATGTTATAAAAAGGATAAAAAGCCTAAGTCTAGTTTTGATGGGGCAATTGATTACACAGTGATTATGGTCTCTTTGTAGATGGTGTGCTTGCATGGTTATCAGGGGACTTCTGCTTCAGGTTCTAGTCGAGTCATTTAATGTTTCTGTTGCTTCAGTTGTCCCACTTATAAAACAATGGCTCTAGACTATTTAACTGTAAGCACCTTTTTCAGAAATGCAGATTTTATGATATTCCTAATCATTCTCCTTGCATTTAGTTTAAAAATGTTATTCGTATTTGGTTAGAGAATGGGAATAAGTAAACCAGGATTTCTGGAATGCCAGGTCACTGTCCCTGTGTCTGGAGAAGCACACAAGAGCTGGTGTGTCTTGACATTGTGCATGTCAGGATGCCTTCAATTTGCTAATGACAGAATACTCAACTCGGACTGGCTTAAATAAAAGGGGATTTTCTTGTTTATCTAACTCTAGATTCAGTGGTAGATGGGTTTCTGGGTTGATTGGTTCAGGGTTAAACAGTATCTTCAAGGACTTGGTTTCTTTTCAAAAGTCGGCTCTTGTGTTCCATGTCAGCTAGCATTGTTTCCCCATGGGATTGCAAGACAGCCACATACAACCCCAGTGGTTCTTTCTTTTCCATATTCAGAGAGGTGAAGTGCTTTCAGAAGCTGATTATCTTAGGCCTAAGTTCCATGTCCCATCCCTAGAGTCAGAGGTAAAATTAGCCATTCCTAAATTAGCTATCCTAGGGAAGATATGATACAGTAATGAATAGCAGGAATATTTCTAAGCAAACATTTCTAAGGAATAGATGTTGGTGCTGCAACCCCAGAGTTCACTAGAGAGGTTTTTCCATTTCCATTTCATAATTTATTTTTCTGCTTGGCCCTGGAAAACCTAGGAAAAAGTTGGATTTACCTTACGTAAATTAATGTATTTTGCTATGTAAGAATAGTTTACTCTGACATATAACATCTGCAATACACACAACAAAAATCTGGGCAGACTCCTGTAACCACTATCAGTATTTCTGACGTGCACCTCAAAGATCCCTGGTGAGCAGGCATTGCATAAGAAGAAGCTTCATATAGATTCATCAGGAAATATATCAGAATATGTCATAATAAATCACCTCATTCCAGTGCATTGGGCGGGGATAATGGTACGTAGCTATTTTATTTTTTGGACAATATTCTACAATTCATTTAGAACTTACATGATGCTATTGATATAGGTTTCAAACACACATATATGACATCAAGGTTTTATTAATATGATAGGAATTAAAAGAATTTTCATCTTTATATAAAATGTAATTATGAAAGTTCTCAATGTTCTAGCTTGATTTTTGAAGTAGTATTTAAATTCTGTTTTTTTTTTTGAGACAGAGTCTCACTGTGTTGCCCGGGCTAGAGTGCCGTGGCGTCAGCTTAGCTCACAGCAACCTCAAACTCCTGGGCTCAAGCGATCCTCCTGCCTCAGCCTCCCAAGTAGCTGGGACTACAGGCATGCGCCACCATGCCTGGCTAATTTTTTCTATATATTTTTAGTTGTCCGATTAATTTCTTTCTATTTTTAGTAGAGACGGGGTCTCACTCTTGCTCAGGCTGGTTTGGAACTCCTGAGCTCAAACGATCCGCCCGCCTCGGCCTCCCAGAGAGCTAGGATTACAGGCGTGAGCCACCGCGCCCGGCCTTAAATTCTTTACTGAAAGAAAACCAACCACTTATTTATGATGAGTGGTTGTATACATTTTATTACTTTTATTATATAGGCTTGTCAGTTAAGAAGATTAAGAACGTAATCATGATCTATTATTGGTGAGCTGTAGCCCAAGACACTCAGACCAAAAAAATGATGGGCTAGGTATAATTGATCTTCGACTAATACCATCCTTCAGACCTGTTTCCTTGTTTGTGCCAGAGGATGAGGTGGGGTTTGGGAAAATGTTCAAATATGGATAATTTTTCTTGAGTTCTTCAGGGGTTGCTACGTTGTTCCTGGGGGCTCCTTAGCTGCTGTTTTGACTTTCTAGCTTTCTGGGGATGATATTCTTTAATCCACCAGTTACCTGAGGCATGATTTTCCAGGGATTGGCTCTTTGAAACTGTAAGATGGTTACTGTGTCCTTTTTTCCACCCCATCTACTCTTGTCAGCTATCACAGCTTTAATTTTCTTGGCCAACATGGAAGTTTCCTACATTTACTGAGTACAGCCTAGGCTATGCTGCAAAAACCAAATAACTCTGTAATTGGAGCCACTTAATTCTGCTGAGGTTTATTTCTCTCTTATTCTTTGTATACATCTTAAGCTAGTGGAGGCCTTGGCTCCATATAATGATCAGCTGGGGAGTCAGATTGAAGAGCTTCCATCTTGTCTGTGCATTATCTGGAATGGTCTCCATTTCAAGGATTGAGACAAATTAGAAAATTCTATTTTGAGTTTTTTACTACCTCAGCCCAGAAGAGAACATATACCACTTCCTCTGACATTTCATGGGCTCACTTTTGTCATATAGACCTGACTAACTATGGGTTGCAGTGAAGGAGAGCAGAAGGGATATTTCGAGAGCATTGCTACCCAACCCCTGCTGTATTTTTCTATTACCCAGAAAATGTTGTAATTTATGAACACCTGGTGAGGTTGACAGGGACTGATTCGTTTCCTTGCTAGCCACTTCACTTAGTGGTACAAGAGTCTCTTAGAATCCACAAATCTAGATAACTCCTCAGTGAGCCATAGGTCCCACCATACACCTGGACTGCAGATGTTTTCTGTTGGAGGATTCTTTGGGAAACACTATCATTCCAGTTGAGGCTGCTGGTACTGGTATTTTTGGGAACACTCTACTATACCTCACATTCATTTTTGGTTCCCACTGATCATCCCACTGAACGCCCTCTGATCATTTGTCTAATTCTGCTCTCTCACTCCTTTGCTCTTCTATGTCTCTGTGAACCCAAGGGGACAGGGAGACTTTTCTGTCCTCTGCAACGTTGAAAACAAACCCTTAGACAAACTCAGCTTACTGGTTTCAGCCATAAGTGGAGATTGGGCCATGCCTGAGACCATCCTTCTTCCTGTAGCCTCTCAGGAGGGCTGCTCATAGGTTCATCCTTTTGCTTTACAGTTAGAAGCTAGGGTCAATGAATTATGTGTGGCAGTAAGAAGATAAAGGGATTCCTATTTAATGGCTCCCATTTCTTTTTGGAAGAAGGTAGAAGAATAGAGAGATTAAGAAGGGCAGAAAAAGTTGGAATAGCCACAGTGAAGAGGTGGGGAGAGGGCAAGAGAGATCCCTAGTGCTACTTTCTTTTCCATCCTGTGCAAAATCTTCTGCTTTCTTAAAGTTCTGACTGTTTTGCTCCTCCCCCCTTCCCTTTTGCTGGTCTTTACCACACTCCTGGTTATTCTCCCTCATTTTTCTGAGTCCTTTGGCACCCGTTCGCAGTCTTCCAATTAATGCCTAATCCAGCCAGCACACAAGTGACTTCAGGATCCACATCGATGACCCACTTGATATCCAAAGGCCCCTTTGTTCCTTGACCATCTCAAAGGTACTATTTTCACATTCTCCCCATGTTAGCCACCCACCCCATAGCTGTAATCTGAAACTCGCTGTCCCATGGAACTGCTTCACCTCTGCTGTATTTTACCCGCATACCTCACACTCTGACAACAGTGTCCTGTCTTTCCAGCTTACATTATTACTACCACTTCATTGAGACCTTTGATCTCAGGGCCCATTTACTTTCTTCCTGTTAACTTTCTCCCAATTTTACCCATTCCTTTTTTAGTCATGTTCCATCTTTTCAAAGACTCATTTGCCAATATTCTGTCAACTTCCCTGTCCTTTTATCCTTCTATTGGGCCAATCTAGCAAAACTGCGTCTAAAGATCTATTCACCTGCTCCACTCCTGTATTAACATTTCTGGAGAAAGAAACTCAGCAGTGGCAATTAATATTGCTAAATATGTGATCTCCAAGCTCATCTGAACCCTCGCACATCAGGTATTCCCTAAGTGGTTGAAATAATGTTGAATAGTGGGAAATAAGCATTCTCTGTTTCTCCGTTTGGCTCTCTCCTGTTATCTACACTTCTTCCACCTCCCTTCTCAGGTTTCTAATTTCTCCACCTTCTTCCAGATGACATTACATCAAAACTCACATAAAAGTCAGTAAGCAATAGGTGGTAACTCTTTCTACTTCTTGCCAGATACATACAGTCGTAACACGTCCTCGATCATCCTTTCTTCCTTTATTGAGATATCACTGAAAAGAAGCTGCTGGCTAATGCCTTGCACCACCTTTGTGTCCTGGAACACATCAATTTCATGATCTATCCTTCTTTTGCTCACTTTTTTCTCACTAGCTCCTTTCCGTCTTAAAAAAAAAAAAAAAGCAAACAAGCATACAAATAAATACTTTGGTTTCCTCACTCTCCTTTCGCTCCCCGCAAAAGCCAGATTCTCAAACAAGTGTTTGTGTTCTTTCCTTTACATCCTCAGGTTTTCTCTTCAGCCTAATGGCAATCTGGCACTGCCTCCTGGAATCCACTGAAACTCTTATTTTACTTCACTTGGTCGAATGTAACCTTTGACAGTTAACCATGCCCTCCTTTTGGAAATGCTTTCCTTCCTTGGCTGCTGAGATGGGCTCCTGGCTTTTGCCTGACATCAGTGACTGCTGTGCCGCTTTTATAGGACTCCACTTCCTATTCCGGTCTTGTAAATATTAGTGTAATTTAACGTTCCCTCCCGTTTCCTCATCTTCACCCACTCCATACACTCGGAAATCTCCATCACCTTCCTCATGTTTGTTTACTTTGTAGATCATGTCTTGGAGATCCCCCAAGTTCCTGACATCTTTTTACGCTGTTGTTCTTCTGTAATCTGTGTTTCAGTCCAGATCTATATTCTGTGTATCCACCTGCCTCCAAGATGTTGCAACTTCAACGTTTTAAGAATCTTCAAACTCATCGCCTACCCTCCTTCCAAGTTCCTTGTGGCAGTGAGTGACTCTACTACTCACCCATGTTTACCTTTGTCGAAAACCTGGTGGCATCCAAGATGCCTTCTCCCATACTTCCTGTATACAATTAGTGGCCACATTCTTGTTGATTCTAACTACTTAGTATCAGTCAAATGGCTGATCCTGAATGGTGGCTACTTCCCGTTCCAACTGCCTCTACTTTAATTCTAACTGGCACCAGAATTTCTTTCTTTGATTATTATAAAAGCCCCTTCCAAATTAGTCTTTCTTCATCCAGTTTTGCTTCATTCCATTCCATTCAACCCATAGTAAAATAATCTTTCTGAGGTACAAATCTGATCATATTACTTCCTCCGCTTAAAGCCCTTCCTATTTACTCCACTGACCGCAGGGTGAAATCTAAACTCTTCATCTTATCATTCTAAAGCATCTGTGTGATCTGACATCTCTTGATCTTACCAGCCTTAACTCACTAATCCCCACCACTTTATTTTTAATTTTTAATATTTATATTTATTTTGCATGGTTGACCCCTGTTCATTTCACTCTAGATGTTATTTCCTCTAAGAAGTCTTCCCTGAGACCCTCAAAATTAGATTAAACCTCTCCTCTTGGTGCTACGATAGCCCCTAATACTTAGTCACCTGGGGATAGTGGTCACGTGATTAAAATTCTCTATTTATGACTCTGTCTTTTATACTTTTTAAGGATAGGAAGAGTTTCTTTCTTACTTAGAACAGTGCCTGAGTTAAGGTACTCAATCAAAACTTTTGAATGAAGGAATGAATACTCTTGGGACCTTATTAGACAAGCCTGACCGTGAGAGATCTCTTTGTCCCCGTGATTGCTTGTTCTTATTTCCATAGACTGGTAAAAATTAATACCCTTTCTCTCTCTAATGATTGGACTAAGTCTAACTCTCTTTTAAAATTCAGCTTAAGGAATCACCTGGCCAGTCACTCCCCAGTCTCAGAGGCACTAACTCTGTACTCGAGGCACCCTGTGTTTATTTGTAACAGCGCTTAAAACAGTTATATGTAATTGTTGGTTTTCCTGTTTGTATTCATCTCTTCACTTTAAATTCTTTGAAGCAGGTTCTTATCTGTGTTTCTAAATGACTAGCTCAGGAAAAGAGGAACTCTTTAATTTTTTATTACAAGGGTGTTGGGGCACATCTCTTAGGAATTCTTCATGTAAGTTAAATATCAGAATTCTCAGGATGATTACCAAACTATTAGTAAAATGCCAGAGGTAGATTTTAAGCCAAGTTATCTATTGATAATGGAAGGAGTATTTTAAATGTTTTTTTTCTTGCCTTAATTATTTATTCCAACTGATCGTAGATTTCCCTACTGATTTTTAAATGACCCATCAATAAAATTTGAATAAGCATGGGGAGCAGCTATTATGGCTCAGTCTTCTTTTTTTCCCTTTATTCAGTCCTTTAGAACTACAGGGCAAAGCATTCCCAGGCATAGATGAATTACATTTAGCAAGTATTTTGAATCTAAGCTTTGATCTGAAGCAGTTAGGAAATGGAATCTGTCCAGGTGTGTGTTGCTGTTTGTGCCGGTTGTTTTAGGTGGTTATCTCAGGATAGACCGTAACTATCTTTATAGAAGAACATGGTCAGCATCTAGGTTGGTATCATAGAATAATTCTAAGCTTTATTTGTTCGTTATATTCATGTCTACATTGCTTGTGATTTTAGAGATATGTATATTTTTTATGACAATGCAGAAGGATATGAAGAAAGTAAATTTGCTTATAATTTCAGCACTCAAAGATAATGTGTTAACAGTTTGATATATAGCCTTGTAAACATTTTTTTC
>NW_012150507.1:1229963-1248008 GCF_000956105.1 Propithecus coquereli
AAAATTGTCCTAAATTTTAAATTAGAGTATTCAAGTTACCATATTTTAATGTATATGGAAACATTAAATTTCTTGAAAGGACCTCATTCAAGAAACCCATAATCCTCAGTTTGTAAGTGTGAAAACCATGAGGCAGCCATGATTCTATTTTCCGGAAACAAGGTGGGATCTTGTCATCCAGTGACTTGCCTTTCACTTTCTGTCTATGACAATGTTTTCTACCCTTCATTTCCCGTTTACTGTGATAGCTGTCCTTTGCTCTCACTGTTCTAATTGATCACCTTCTACTTTGTGTCTTCATTTGACTTTACTAACATCACTCTCTCCTAGTTCTGGTTTTTTTCCCTCCTCTAATCACTTCTGAGGTTTCTTCATTATTCCATTTGTACTTCTTTATCTCCTTGCCCATTAATCTACTGCCCCTTTCTTAATAGACTGTAGCTTTTGGACTTTCTTATTCTTTTGCAAACTTAGGTGGCTATCAGCCCCTCAACACTTGACCTTCTTTCTTATTTCTGTGTCCTTGGACTTACTGCTCTTACCTTGAGCGTTCTTATTCTGCTTTATGATAGTAATACCCAGCCTTGCTACCACAACTGTCACTTGGCCAGGACATTAAGAGGAATGACTCTGAAAACATTCATATCCTTCTTTTTGTTTGTCTCTGTCTCTCTTTCTTTTTTTTTTAAATAGGGACTGGGTCTTGCTATGTTTCCCAGGCTGGATTTGAACTCCTGGGCTCAGGGGATCCTCCCCACTCAGCCTCCTGAGTAGCTGGGACTACAGGGGCATATCACCACACCTGTCTACTCCATATCCTTCTGAGTCAAAAATTCTAGAGTTTTTGGAAAGTTATTGAATGGAATGCCAGAATCTTATCTGGAAATCCTATCTTTCTTTTATATTTCAAATCTTGGCCAACAATATTTTAAAGAAGAAAATCAGTACTGCCAGGTGTGGTGGCTCATGCCTGTAATCCTAGCACCTGGGGAGGCTGAAGTGGGGGGATCACTTGAGGCCAGGGGTTCATGACCAGTCTGGGTGATACAGCAAGACCCCTCTCTTATAAGAAAGAAAGAAAGGAAGGAAGGAAGGAAGGAAGAAAGGAAGGAAGGAAGAAAATCAGTATTTAAGTTAAGATATCAATAAATTAAAAGGCTTATTAATTTCAGAAAAAAACCCAAAATTATTTTTATTCTTTTCTTTTCTTTCTTTCTTTCTTTCTTTTCTTTCTTTCTTTCCTTTGTTTTCTTTCTTTTCTTTCTTTTCACAGAATCTTGCTCTGTTGCCCAGGCTGCAGTGTGGCATAATCATAGCTCACGGTAGCCTTGAACTCTTGGGCTCAAGTGATCCTCCTGCCTCAGCCTTCTAAATAGCTGGGACTACAGACAGGCATGTGCCACCATGCCTGGCTAATTTTAAAAAATTTTTTGTAGAGATAGGATCTCACTGTGTTTCCCCAGGCTGGTCTTGTAACTCTTGGCCTCAAGCGATCTTCCTGCCTCAGCCTCCCAAAGTGCTGGGATCACAGGCATAAGCCATTGCACCTGGCTACCTTTATTATTTTCTTGATAACTATGTTGGTGGTAATAGCCAGGGAATATTCAAAGCTGTATTTTTAAAGTAAGTAATATTCTCATTTGTTGTCAATAACATATTTTAGTGATATGGCTTATAAACTGTTGTTTACTGTAATCAATTTTACTCATAATGAAAATAACCACTTTGTTGTACCCATGGCAGTACTTTTTCATCTCTTTTGTATCCTTCAGCTCATTTAAGTGTCAGGCAGGAAAGCTTTCTGCCTTTCTATCTCTTTCTCTTGCCTGTGATTAGGTTAAATCCTCCATTGGAGTTTTCTCATACCATTGCAACTGCAATTTTATACATTTAGATATGACTGCTGGATGAAAGTTTAAATTCCCACTTGGACTGTGAACTCCATGAGGACTTTTGGTGTTGTGCATGTGGATAGGTGCTCAAGGAATATTTCTCAATTAAATGTATGATGAGTAAATAAATGTATGGGTTGGTGCTTCATGATTAAATTGGAGGTTTGGATAAGAAAACCAGAGAACAAAATGTGTGAAATATTTCCTAATTGATTTAGTCATCTACTACTCCAGCAGACAGACGAATTCAACGCGACCTTTGCACTTGAAGTGTTCATGTTCATCTAAAGCTTCCCTTATTGTTTCCAGGGCTTCCTGAGAATCCTAGAACATCTGTGAATATTATAATTGAAATACCCTGGAATGAATTCTCTCCCAGCAGGTTCTTCATATCCCATTCTCATTCCTTATCATCTTTTCACTTCTTATTACTGTGATAAAAGGGACCCTGTGCCTTATACGAAGCCAGAAATTATACCTGGGAGTTTTATATGCAGCGGAATCCTCAGTGGAAATGGGATGATACATTCCCTCCCCCCGCCCCCCAGCATAATGAAGAGCAGGAAAAAGGCCAGGGACCATTACCCAATCAAAGAATAATCAGTCTTTTATCCCGATGAGATGTTCCCTTTATCCCTTCTCAGGATGGAATGAAAATCCACTGGAGGAATTAAAAGGGAAACAAAAAAATCTCAATAGGAAGCCATGGGGCCGGGTTCAGGGAAAGAAAAGGATTAGAAGACTAGATGTTTTGTAAGATATGCCAGCCAAGATGATCATTAGCTTCTAATTAGTAAGTTAAAAATGTACCAAGTAAATGTACTCAAGACCTCCCTTTTCCCCAAGGTGAAGTTAGAGCAGGATTTTACTTAGTTTCACAGGAAAAAAAAATTCTTGTGAAATATATTCCGACCTTGTCTCCTCTGAGCCATGGTGAAAAGATATTTTTCCACATCCCTTTTGTTTAGGAAATGAGGATGTGTTCATGTCATCAAATCTCAGGTGTCCTATTGGAAGAGGGTGAGACCTGTTGTTCTAGAGCCATAATAATGTTGGTTCCATCTGAGCAGGGTCCTGTCTTACTATCCACTGACTGTACCTTTACCCGTAACATGGCATGGCAGTATTGAATAAGTGTGTCTTAACTGACTGAACAACTGAGTGAAAGATTGAGAAGGGCCTCCAACACTGGAGCATGGAAAGGATCTCTGAATTTTTGATTCTTTGGATTTCTCCCTTGCTAAGTCCATTATAAAAAACATGGATCTTGACAGTATTGAAATCTTTAGGAACAATCACGATACCAGTGGTTATTTAAGACTTTATCATTTTCAACTTGTTTATACATAAATTTTCCATATAATTTCATTTTCATAGCTGCCTCAATTTACTAGTTGGCTTGAGCAGATCAGTGTAAGAGGTAGATCAGAGGAGGCATGATCAGAGGCAGTGAGATCAGACGCAACATGTTTACTTAGCCATCTTCATTAAGATATCGTCAACTGCTTAGGACTTCTCCTACATGTGGTTCTAAAGAGACCTTTGTGGGTCACCCAAATTATTTACAGCTATATCTACATCTATATCTACATCTACATCTATCTATCTATATTTATTTTAATTTTGAGACAGGGTATCACTTCGTTGCCTGGACTAGAAGGCAGTGGTGTCATCAGAGCTCACTGCAACCTCAAACTCTGGGGCTCCTGCCTCAGCCTTCCAGATAGCTAGACCTACAGGTGTGCACCACCACGCCCTAATTTTTTTTTTAATGTTTATTTTTTATAGAGATGGAGTCTCACTATGTTGCTCAGGTAGGTTTCAAAACTCCTGGCCTCATGCATTCTTTCCCAAAGTGTTAGGATTATAAGCATTTACCACTGTGTCTGACCCTTCTATATTATTAATGTGATGAAAATATTATGTGCTATTCATTTAATCTCAGACTTGAATGTCATATGAATCACTTGGGCCTGTGTTGAAATGCAGATTCAGATTTAGTACATCTGGGATGCGCCAAGGTGGGATGGACTTATTTTTAATAAACTCCTAGGTAAGCTGATGCTGCTGGACTGTGGACCGTATTTCACGTAGGTATCAAGTTGCTAGGACATAAGAGGTCTTTGGATGCAACTATCGTGGCATTGGTCTTTCTCTGGCTGTTACCTTCTTGATAGAATAACATTATCACCCATTGGATAAGTAAAAGTTCCATTAACATGCCAATGGACAGACAACATGATTCATGGAACCTGTCTTCATTGAAAATTAGTGAAATCAACCAGACTACGTGTACAGCCTAAAAGTCCCACTGTAGGCATTCTGATGAGAAAAAGGAGACTTTCAGATGTGTTTATTGGTTCAAGGACAAGAAAAAATTGGGACTTAAGTCTTAAATCGTCATTTGTCTTCTACTATACCAAGGTTCAGATGTGCCAGAATCAGCCTCTGGAAAAAGGAATTGCACTAGATTAGGGGCGAAAAAAGCTTGTATTTTTTTTTTTATCTGTCCCTACTATACTGAAAAGAGAACTTATCTTTAAATGATTTTTCCTCTTTAAAGTTCTCTGAGTGAGAGGAATAAAGCTTCTCTGTAGAGAAAACGAGGTTCCACCTAACTATTGATTATTCTGTAGATAGCTTCATTCACAGTTGGGAGACAAGATAGACAGTAAGTTTGCAGATAAAAACTTTTTTCCTTGAGTAGCCTATGGTTTTGAAATATAAATTTTTGTTTGGCTTTTCTGTAATGCAGTGAAATTGGAGACTTAATTTGGTTAACTACAAGTAAATAAAACATGCTGTGATCTAAATTTACTGAATAATGCCTTAAGGCAAGTATTTAAATTAGTAAGAATTGGAATATGTTTGGTTTTCTCTAACTTTGTTTGCAATCTCTTGACTATTGCTTATACTTAGTAACTGAATATTTGTGTTGGGGCACCATTTCTCAAAATTATGTTTTTTTTTTCCTATTAATACAATATTGAATTAACATAGTAATGCCAGTTCAGCTACTTTCATAAATTTCCATGTGTGTTTTTTTTTTTTTTTTTTAGTCTGGCAGAATCCTTCTCTCAGCATAGAGATGACACTTGGTAATCCTTACTCTCATACTTGAAGTAGTTGCTTGGTAATCCTCCAAGCAGCACTCCAGATCCATCTGAGTTTTTATTAAAACACTTTTTGATACTTTTAGAGTTTCTGAACTTCTGTATCTTTGAGACAAGGGAAATTCCCCAGATAATTCCAAGGAGAATTTCTTATATTAGAATTTATATTCAAGTTGTTTGAATACCCTCTTCCAACTTTAAATATGATTTCCAAACATGAATTCATCTTACATGTTTTTAATCTTTGGAGTTCAATTAATGAACACAGATTAAAGATTTGACCGCCTATGTTGTTGACCCCTCTCTACCCATGTTTTTCTTAGAAGAATGATAAGATGGGAAAGTGTTTTATAGAGTTATCTTTAGGAAGAGGAGGCTATTGTAGTAATGGCTATAAGGATGCAGGTAAGTAGATAAATAGAGGAGACATTTAGTGCAGAATGAACAGGATTTGGCATTGATTGGATGTGTGGGATATGGATCAAGGTGTCACTAAAACAAAGCTCAAAGCTAGTGAATTTGGTTACCTGGGGGTAAATCCTTTAATTCCTCTAACAAAAAGAACATGCGTTTTACCTGAATCCTCTTTATAAATATTAATTTGCTTCCCTTTGCATAGTTTTCATAAGTGGCATGCAACATATATGGCATTCTAATTATGTAACTACATGTACAGTTTGAATAGCCATTTTAGAAGCAAGTATGGCTAATAAGATTGGCTCTTTTAAAATATGGAAAACTCATGAGGTTGTTAAAGAGATAAAGTTAGCTTGGAAAGATCACTTAAAGAAAATGTTGATTAATAACTCCAAAATAAATAGTTCTGCTTAGATATAGCCACATCCTACAGAAATCTTGCTGTACTCAAGAAGGTTCAGATAAGGTACATGTTAGGTTTTTTTGTTGTTCAGTAACGTAGTTATACACTAGCATTTAGAACTTCTTCCTTTCTTATTTAGAACCTAGGAACCTTTTATGAAATAATTTTAGTAAAAAAACTTAAAGAATTTGACCTTATTCTTATAGCTCTCATGAAAATAATGGGCATAATTGCGGAATTGTGATTGTTTTAGATTGGAAACATAAACTAATACATTTTTCCTGTTTCAACAATTGACCTTTTTAATAAATCGACATGCAGTTTTTCTGTGTTTTAGGACTAGTTTACAGAATACATAATTTGGAACCTGATGAAAATGTATTCCTTTTTATTTGTACAATTTATGTAAATGTAAGTTTGTTTTTTTTAGAAACAGAAGGAGCATCTTCTCTTAACTTATAAAAGATAGCATTTAATCTTATTTAATTTCCCTAAGAAAGGACAGTAAATTTTTTTGGAATAAGTTTATACCACAGTTGATCATATAATTGCAATAATCGTCTTTATCTATCGTATGACAATAAATAACATGATCTATGGTTAGTTGATAAAGCATGAAAGTAAGGTAATTTTTGGATTGAATAAACATATTTCTGGTTTACTGGTGGCCTCTAGAACAATACCACCTTTAAACTTACACCTGCTGGGAGCAATGAAAGTAATCTGAAATGACAATTTTCAAGGCTTCACATTTCATTATATGATTTTCTAATGCAGTTTTTTTTCTAAAAAGCATTTAAAATTCATTCTAAGTCAAAAACCTTGGTTCATTCAAAACTAAGAACTTAGTAGGTGAGGTTCTTGCTTTTGACATCTCAGTCTTAGCACTACCCGAAAACGTATAAAATCCAGAATTCCATCGCTGCAACACTGCTCATTTCTCCACCTGGGTTCTCTTTCTGCTCCCTTCAACAGAAGTAGTAGGAATTGTTTCTTTAATTCGTATAGTGTGAGCCTTCTTTAATCCTATGGATGTAATTGAGGTCCCAAATAGTACTAAGTGCAAAGACAAGGATTAGGTGAACACATCAGTTACACATGAGAGGAAACACAAAGGAACATCTCTCTTTCATTCGCATAAACATTCCTTAAGTGCTTCCTCTGTGCCAGGTGCATGGTCGTAGTGGTGACCCGGGTGACTGAGACGCGGCCCTCATGGAGCTTAAGTGCGATCAGCAGACAGACAAATATACATATAAATAAACCAGATAACTAACTACAGAGGGTAGAAAGTGTTACAAAAGCATATTTACAGTATGATATGATCGTCACTGGGAAATGCTGTTACTGATTAAGAAGTAATTTGTCTTCACCATTTATTCTGTACAGAAGTGAGAGATCACATTTGAACTGTTCAGCTCAACTCATTTCTTGGAGGGCTACTTGGAGTTTTGATTTGCCCCTTGAAGGATTCATGATAATACCACTGCCATGGCTTATGCATCATTTCACAAATATTTATTGAGAACCTGTTTTATTTCAGACTCTTTTCTCTCAGGGGAGAACAAAACTGTCAAATCCCCTGATCTCAGTGAGCTTGCCATTTGTTCTCTATTCCTTTGATAAAATCTAACTTTTAGGCTCCTCAATTGTATAACAATCCAAATATTCATTCTTGAAACATTGATTTTTCATATTTAAGTTCCATATGAATTATAGGAGATAGTACCTACCATATAAAGCAAGATTTAAGATTTAATTGATTGCTTATTGAGATGATTGTTTTTTTGTTGTTGTTACTGTGAACCGTGTTCAGCATTTGTTTAACTTGCCTTCTGGGATCACATTAAATGTTTTCCTGCAGTGAGAAGTTGCCTAGCCTGTGCACTAGGCAGAGAGGTTGCCAAATCTGCTGTAGGCTGGAGAGTTTGGCCTACTTTTAGCCTCTGAGATTTGAGGCACATCGAA
This sequence comes from Propithecus coquereli, assembly GCF_000956105.1. Classification (NCBI taxonomy): domain Eukaryota; kingdom Metazoa; phylum Chordata; class Mammalia; order Primates; family Indriidae; genus Propithecus; species Propithecus coquereli. The sequence continues at coordinate 1,237,757 of NW_012150507.1, forward strand.
GTCCTTATCACTGTGGTTGGGAGATCTGATATTTAATGACTTCTTGTGGCTGGCTCCTGTGTATAGATATCCTGACAATTCTCGTTGGTATATGTAGATCCTAATCACCAACCTGACAGTCAAAAAGGCCATTTAACTGTCTTTAGTCAGGACATAATCAGTAAATGTTGCATATTTTTCTGCCGTCTTTGAAAAACTACTCTGACCAAGGTATAATAACCTGAGTGAGCAGGTGGTCATTTACTTTATTTGAATCTTCACTACCTATATACTCACCTCTAAATACTTGCAGTAGTAATTTCAATATTTCCTTTCTGAAGCTTATTTCTTTAATCTGCCTTCCCCCAAAAGTGGCTGTTGAGCATTTGAAATGTGATTGAATTAAGATGTGCTGTAAGTGTAAAGTATGCACCAGATTTCAAAGCCTTAGTATAATAAAAAGAGTGTAACATATCTCATTAATAATTTTCATAATGATCACATATTAGAATTATAATACCTTGGATAAATTGGGCTAAGTAACATATATTAAAATCGATTTCATCTATTTCTCTTTACCTTTTTAATGTGACAATTTAAAATTACCAATGTGGGTTGCCATATATTTCTTTTGGACAGTGCTGCTTTAAAATAGGAATGCATATGGAATGTTCAAAATGGTTTTGGAAGCCTGGATTCGTTGATCTATTTGCAGACTTGCAAGATCACTCTAGAGCAGTGTAATGTGTAAATTTAGAACTACTTCATGATCAATAATTTAATTCCTTGTACAGCAAGTGAAAGCTCTAATATTGCATGTGGGAGGGATATGACATTTACAAATGGACAAACTTCAAACTGGGCAAAGTAGTGCCTTTATTGCCATCCTGATTATCTGCTCAATATAGATTGAGACTAATGTAAACAATGATGGAAAATGTTTTGGTAGGAAATTAAGTCTTAAAAAATTTTTAAGGTATTACTTTAAAATCGTAGTTATTTACATGAATGGGATTGTATTGGAATTTGCTTTGGCTGCCTGTTACGCTTTGATGAGTTTCCAGACACCAGAGTACATCAGGGGATTTTCTACTTGTGAGTTTTACGTGCCTCACTTAGTTGTTTATGAGAGAGCAACCATGGTGGCTAATTAGTTTGCTTCTTTTTTAATTGCTATTTCTTAATGTGTCACATGAATGAAAAAAAGAAAAATACTAATTTGATAAAGATGTCTGACTGATTTTTAGTTAACTGAGTTCATTATTCTTTTTAAAGTCAGAAGGCTGCAATAAGGGATATGAAAATTGGAAACAATTATATGAGAGAAATTATTGAAAATGAAGTTTTTAAAGGAAATACTTTTATTACTTTAAAAAATAGTTTACTGAGTAAGATGGTTCTGTCTCAGGCAGCATGGCTCAGGACAGTATTACAGAAGAAGTAAAAGACGAAAAGAACATGGTTTTGGTCAAATATCTAGAGACTATCTTGTATAACATCTGACTCAACTATGAAGAGTAGCGGGGATTTTGGGTTACTTACAAAAATTGGTGGAATAAGCAATGGGATTGAGGTATGTTATTTCAAGATACCAAGGTGTAAACCAATTGGAAAAACTAAAAATAATAGTGTCTGTATTATTTATAAACAATGTAAACGTGGTAAAATAAGAATATGTAAATGATATGGAGATAACCAGAGAGGAACTATAAATAAATAAATTTAAAAGGAATTGGTGGGACTGAGGTAGGACTTGACTTTCACCATAAACTGCATGTACTGTTTGATTTGTTGCCATTTGTCTACATTTTCTTGATATATATTTTTAATTTGGTCTAGGGCATTGTTTCTTAAAAAGTGGTTCAGGATTGGTCCATTAGAATTATCAAAATGCGTGCAAAATGCAAGTTTCTAAGTCCTACCACAGAACAACTAAGTCACATTTTCTGGGTGAGATGCTGGAAATCTGTATTTTAACTTGCTTCCCAGTGGAATCTTGAGAACATTAAAGTGTCAGAACCTCTATAAAGTGTGTTTGAGTATATTTGGTTAATTTTTTTGACGTATATAATTACATGCAAAGTACTTCAGCAATAAGTAAAATAAATGTGCTCTACAAGTTCACTGGGAATGGGTATAATACACAACTCTAGACAGCCCCGCACAGCATAATATTGGGATTTACTAAGTACATTTTCATTGCTGATTGGGGACCAACTCTTTCTGTGTTGGTAATAAGATGTTGGCGATCTACTTTCCAATTCTTGAGGCTGAGCAAGTCTTTTCTTGGTATTTTGTAATTGCAACATCGTGTTTGGAATTAGTGTAGTTCTAAATATTAACCCTAAATGAAGTATGTTTTTTTCTTGGGGTGGCGGAGTATGCTGTGATCGTATCAGGGATGGCATCCCTGTTTCAGCCAGGTTACCTATGTGACAGACACTGTACACACTGCTTTAGTTAGGATACTTCGATGGCAAATAATAGAAAACCTGGACTCAAACTGATTTCAACATGAAGGACGTTTATTATCTTGAATGACTGTAAGCCAGAGCAATGGTAAGCTGCAGTCCGGGCATAAATCAGGGGTTTAAGTGATTGCCATCAAGGAATCCAGTTATGCAGGCCTTGTCCTAAGGCTGATTTACTCCTGTGTTCAAGATGACTACCATTAACAGTCAGCACTTTGCATGTTTCCTCGTTCAGCTTCAACAGAAAGAGTGAAGAGAAATAATCTATCATCCAAGCCAGGAATTCAGATCCTTTCCTCTCCCTGGGCCAATATGGGGCCACCTTAACTATAAGTCTTGAAAGAGGGAGAAGTGGATACCTGAAACAAATGAGGATTTTGTTTGTTTGTTTGTTTTTTGTTTTCAGGAAGGAAGAAGGCACACTATAGGCAAGTAACATTGTCTACCTTAAAGACGTAATATATTTCACTGATGGTTACTACTGGGAATTTGTAAAATAAGTAATGCAAACTGTGTAGGCAAAATAGAAGTGTGATAATGTTATATACTGCTCAGTGAGCGCTTAATATATGTTGGTGTCATTCCAAATTGTTTTTTATGTAAAAAGAGTTTACATTATTTGGTATGGTAGTTTGCTAAATTAAGTACTATTGTTATCTCCACTTTATGGGTTAGGAAACTGGCATGTAGATTAAGTGACTTGTCTGAGGCAACACAGGTAGGAAGTGGTAGACAGGGATTTGAACTGTCAGTCTGGCCAGGTGACCCCTGACATAGTAGGTGCTCATCAACTTGAGTGAGTGTGATCTTTGAGAGATGAGAGTCACAGGGTTCGTGAATCAAGACTGTTAATATAATGTTTTAGTTTGCTGATGGTCAGAACAGCTTTCAGATGTTATATTAATTTTACATTGAAACAGTGATTACTCAAACCATAATATAGGAGTAATAATAATAGTAGCATATAGTCAATAATAAAACCAACCTACATTCCTATTATATACTTGTTTGGGTGAATTTATATTTATGGTTTCAATGTCATTAAAGTGATTATTTTAAATTTCCTGATGTCATGCATTCATTTTTTCCCTGTTACATTCATTGAATGCATTTATCCATTTATCCAGCCAACACTTGTGTATCTGCTAAGTCTAACTCTCTTAAGTAAGGGCGATACAGGGATAAATAAAAGCAGCATTTCTGCTTTTAGTAATATCATGGTCTGGTTAAAGAAAACAAACATAGAAACACATAGCTGCAATAGAAAATAATAAGTGGCGAAATAAAGGAAGCGGCTAACCTGAACAAAGGAGTTCTGCTGCTTGTGGGGATGAGGCGGGGGGTGGGTGTAGTTTGAGGAAGTTTTCAGAGGAACAGGGTTTTGAAAGATGAAATGTGTAGGTCTGATCAGGAGGATTAGAAAAAATATTTCAGAAATAGTGAAGAGCATATGCAAAGATACTGAGAACTAAAGAGCTTGCATCTTTTGGGTAATGTAAGTACTTTATTATGTTCTGAAAAAAGGACCGGAGGAAGGCGGAAGGGGTTTAGGTTAGGCAAATGATTTTGGAATGTTTAAACTTTTAAGATTTGCTGAATTTTAGATCTTTGACATACACTTGTTTGGGTTTGGGCCAGAGAAGTATTTTGAACCTTCAACATCCTGATTTTCAGTTTAGATTTAGATCGATTTGTATTTATTAATTCAAGTCCCCTGATACTTAATAAAACAGATCCATTCTGTTCATTAGTCACATTTCAGTGTCTTCACTGCATATACATAAAAGAACTCTTTAATAATACTGGGTGTGTTTTGAAGTACTGGAGTGTGCTATTTGAAGAAAACCATAAGTGAATCATTTTATATTTAAAACGAAGACCCAGTTTAAACACATATTTTGAGTACACCAGAAACACATCTATCCCATAAAGCATGGCATATATCTGCTTTTACACCATTGGATGCCTTATGTCGATTTCATTGTACTGGAATTCCACTATTTTATGGTTGTTTCAAGTTAGGATAGGCACTTATTTTATTGTTTTATAACTGCATCTTTTTGATATAGTTTATTTTGTTTTAAAAATTTTTAAATTATGAAACATTTCAAGCATACAGAAAAATATAGGAAATAATTTATTGAAATAGTATTCCCACTTTTTTTTCAATTTTATTTTTTTATTTGAGCATATTATGGGCTACAGATGTTTAGGTTACGTATGTTGCCCTTGCCCCCCTCTCCCCCGCTAAGTCCGAGTTTCAAATATGTCCATTTAGTATTCCCACTTTTAAGATTACGCAGATGTTAATGTTTTTCCATATTTGTTTTAGATGTCTTTTTTTTTTGTTTTTAAAGAAATACAATGTTAAAATATAGCTAAACCCATCCTTCTATCACTCCTGCTCCCTTTGTCTCTAGAGGAAATCACTGTCCTGAAGCCGTTAAGCATTTCTGATTATATTTTTGTATTCTCTCTACACCTGTATTCATAAACAACACATAATGTTGTTTCGAATGTCCCTTTTAATTTTTGTATCAACAATTTTGCACTGTATGTATCTTCTTGTAAATTGCATTTTTACTTTTTTGAGGTTTTCATGTAGACCTTCTTCATTCAATTTACTTACTACTATAATTGTGTGAATAAACCAGAGTTTATGTGTCCATCCTCCATAGGGAGGGATAGTTAGGTTTACCTTTTCTATTATTTAATATTATGCACAGTCCTTCAGTGAGGATCTTTCTGTCTGCCTTGCCTACTTCTGCTGGATTCTCTCTAGGGCAAATTTAAAAAATGGAATTGTTGGATTAAGATAGGCTTATCAACCTCAACAATTGCTTTCTAAATTGGTTCTGTCAATGTATGTTCCAACAGAAATGTACCATTTCCCCCATTCTTGTCATAATTTTGTTTTATTTTAACACAATATCAATATTATGTGTTAAATCATAGCCTATTGTTATTTTAATTTGCATCTACTGATTATTAGTGTGTTTGAGCATTTTTTTCAGTTTATTGAAAGTTTGTAATTTTATTTCTATGAAGTTTCATATACTTTTGCAAATTTTTCTTAGTAGTTTTTAAGAAATCTTATTTTCTGGATAGCTGGTTTATGGAATGCAAAACTTCTCATGTCTGGTATCACGTTATTTTTAATTGAAAAATCGTTTGATTCTCTTCCCATCCCATTTGAGTATGTATGGAGCCTTTTGATTGTAAACTTCTTGTGATGGTTAATGTTAGAAACAAGCCAACTTAATTTTAGTCGTTAAGATCAAGATTTTAAGAGTTCAGAAGTTTTGGTTTGAATTTAGGTTCTTCGTCACTTTGGGTAGTTACTTGATTTTTCTGATTTCTAAATAGGAATAATAATATGCTATAATGCACACACAGACATTCACAGACATAGTCTCACCTGTATAAATACCACAGAGCTCGGAACTGTATCTGTAATAAATTGAAATAATAATAATAAAAAGAATAGAACCAACAATGTTCATTTCGTCGAGGACCCTGTTTTCAGAGTGCTTTTACTTAAGTAAAATTTGATTAATCTGATCATTACCTAATTCAGCTTTTAATAGTGCATTATGATGCTAGCATATAGTGATTGATTTCTGCAGTTTTCATATACTGGCACACATATATCTTCCATATGAAATCACTACTTAAGGGTTTCATAATTTACACAAAAATCTATATAGCTGCTGTTTTATTGAGTAGTCTTAGCTAAGTGTTAGATTTACATATATTTGTGTAGTTCGCTAAATCAATATATTCTTTGTAACTGATATAAAATCTTTTTGTACACATTTGTGAGAACATTTATTGATTTAGTAAATCAGATGATGGTCAGACATGCATCAGTGTAAATTGTTTATATATAATATAAGCATTGTTCTTTGGATAAAGTACATAATTCATCATTCAATTAACATAAATATATAATCAATCAGTAGTTTATCTCCCAAGGCCCAGCTCCCGCAGGAGAGAAACTTTCTTTGATGCATAGAAATTACAACTGTTGCTCATTCGATGATTCCCCTAGAGTGTTTATGCATTCCGTAGAGTTTTAAATTTAGATTTATATATACTCATCTCACAGTAACAATTAAGTAGACGTGCCAGCTACCTAGAATGCATAATCTTTATCTCAAAAACAATATGGCAAATTGTGAAGGTTTAATTACAATTCTTAAGTCATTAAAGCTAAGCTTTTAAAATCTGAATATAGTTATTTGAATGATTTGAAGGTTTACCCTTTGGAATATATTCCAAAGAGAGATGAGACAGAGAAATATAAGTGGACACACTGCCACTTTTCAGTGAACAATAGCAAAATGTAAAGACCATACTACTTGCCAAGATTATCTTTTGAGAGCTGACTATATTGACTGCTTCTTTTGGATTTGAATGAATGCCAGTTGTTATCCTGTTTCTATCTGCTCTGATCTCCTCTTGCTTTCTATGGGGAGTTTTTAAAAAAATTCTATATTTATTCAAGTAAACACATAAATGGTTACAAAACCAAACAGTGCTAAGAGACTTATATAAACCATATATACTATATTTTAAAATAATACACTTAAATCATGCTTTATTGATATAAATTTTAGACAGTTTCTATTGAATGCCTGTTATATTTGTGAGTATATATCTCTCTTTCATTTCCTTATCCCGCAATCTCTCACCATGGCCATTTCACAATTTTTGGTTGCATCAGTAATCAGCATGATATTGAAATGACTATATTGTTATACCATAAGTATATATATATTTACTTCTTCACCTTTTTATTTTTCCTAGATTTAAAAATTACTTATAAATTTTTTTTCCATTACCTTTTATTTTACTATATATCAATCACTGTTTTTTTCCCAGTAATTTCAGAACATTTGTCATGGCTCTAAATAATTTTCCTAAATGGTTAAACACATGTAAATTATCAGTGACATGTTTGTCTCTCTTCCTTCCCCATCCTAGAGACTTTCCCAGAGCTCTCTTTTATGCTTGAGTCTAAACCCTTCTCTGTAGGTCTGATGCACATCTCTTATCCTTTAACTTATCCTTGAGTCGTATCCTCTGTTTTCTGGATGCCATACTGTTTTGTTGAAACACATACTCTTTTAGCTACTCAGAAAAGTTGCATTGGAGGTCATGTTTTTTAGTCTGAACATGTCTAAAATATCTTTACATGATCCTTATTTTAATCAGTAGATTGACACAGTATGGAATTCTGCATTAGAACACATTGTCCTTCATAATTTTGAAGACATTGCTCAATAATCTTCTAGTATTCAGTGCTGTTGAGTAATCTAGTATCTTTCTGATTCTAATTTCTTTACATACAACTTGTCTTTGTATCTCTGGAAGTTTTTCGGATCTTTTCTTTATCCCTAAAGTTCTGAAATTTCATGATGACGTAGCTTGGTGTAGACTTTATTTCTGTTAGGTTTGCTGTTTATAGCAAGGCCTTTCATATGGAGGTTCCTGTTCTTCCAGAAAAACTCCTTTTTTGGGTCTACCATTGAACTTCCTGTAATGATTCTCTGTGTTATATGCACATTTGTGCTGCTGTTACCATAGGGAGATCCATGTATGTGTCTGGTTTAATGTGAAATATAAATTAATTCTTTTTGTACTTTCATGGATCTTTTCTTAGATTCCATCTTCCACTGATTTTTATATATATTTTGAGGTGATTTATGAGGCAGTGTGGTTGCTTTTGCCTTATAATTTCATCAGCAATAGTAATAGAGAAGTACTCACATGCTGCTTATTTGTATTCTTTTTATTTGGAAGGAAATTTTAAAAATATTTTCTTTTTCTTTCTTTCTTTTCTTTTCTTTCTGTCTTTTTTTAAAGAAGACTTCTGGTTTGGAAGAATTAGAGATTAGAGTGGGTTTGACACCTGATGGTGCTTGAATCTCACTGGGTCCTGCTAATTCTCATTTCTGGTCTGGTAGGAACCTTTTTAGAGAAAAATAAGGAATAGCTTGTTTTTGTGTGTATGCCCCTTCATGGTGTGAAATTTTCTTGGATTTCATTCTCCTTTTCCATAGTATCAATATTTAAGTATAACAGATTTAGCAATGTAACTCTAATACTGACTTTTGAAAAAGAACACAATTTTGTTTTCATGTCTGCAAACTACGTATTTTCTTAAAAACTTTTATATCTAACATGTTCTGGCTTGAATGACTTATTACCTAGATAAATATATCTCTATATTTATATCTATCATTCTCTTATTTATCTGTATTTATGTCTCTACCTATCTATAAACACATATACAAATGTGTGTATACATACAGTCTAAATATATATATTTGAATGCTTTCCTATCCTCAGAATATATTAATGTGTTTAACTACCTTTTGGAAAGTGATTTGTTTATTGTTACTGGTTATCTGTAAAATGGCACCTAGATCCCCCTTCTGATAAACACAACTATGGGATTATGAACTTTTCTTCCTCATCCTACCTTCTAAAGCTTGGTAATTAGGCCAATTGTAGAGCTAATCTTCTGAGAATCCCTATTTCAGGCATAGCATTGCTGTCTGTCAGCTATTCATTCCTACCTTTTTCCAACATCAGTTGTTGAGAAACCACCCCTCGGTGAAAATCCCAGACCCTCTCTCCAGCTCAGGGATAAAAGCCAATTATTTTAATCCAGTTATGTAACTGGTCCCTCTCACCCACCTCCCCCTTCCTTCCCCAACCTGATTGGTTCAGGGCCCGCTAAGGACCTCTCTCTGGGCTCTGAGATGTGAGGAGTTTGCTGTGTGGTTTCGGAACTGACTCCCATTCTCATGTCTGGATGTGATGTTGGGACTGCAGCATCCATCCTGTGGGCCACACAGGAAGTTAGCCCAGAGATGAACTGATATACTGTGAGTGACAGAGAGGAAAGATGGGAAGAACTTTAGTCCTTGATGACATGGCTGAGCTGCTGAATTAAACAATCATGGAACACCCTGCTGCCTCCCCCGACCCCCCATACTCCAACATAAATTTCTGCGCTTATAGAAGAAAATCAAAGTTCTTATTTATCATATTTTACTTTTTTAGAAACAGAGTCTCTTTCTGTTGCCAAGGCTGGAGTGCAGTGGCACCATCATAGCTCATTGTAACCTTGAACTCCTGGGCTCAAGCGATCCTCCTGCCTCAGCCTCTTGAATTGCTAGGATTATAGGTGTGCACCACTACATCCATCTAAATTTAAAAATATTTTAGAGACGGCGTCTTGCTATGTTGCCCCGGCTTGTCTCGAACTCCTGTGCTCAAGTGATCCTCCTGCCTCAGCCTTCCAAAGTGCTGGGATTATAGGTGTGAGCCACTGCACCTGGCAGGGTCCTTATTTTTAAGTCAATTCTATGTGGGTTTTGACAGTTGCAGCCAAAGGCATTATTGCTGAAACACATCACTGCTTTACCTTTTATTCCGTTTTCCATAGTGATTATTAACACCTGTTAACCCTTTTTGCTTTTAAAACAGTGGAGTAAGTCATAGGCCAGGTTATTTGTCTAGCATTGTGATAATGATAAACTTTTGGAGAAAGAAAAATCTAAATGATTTTTCTGCAAAAATGATGTATCTATATCCTGAAGGACCTCATTCCTTCTTCCATCTCTGAAATATATTTATAGTGCAATATGATTTTCTTCTTTATCAGTTTGAAGAGGAATAAGTTTTATTAATCTTCACTTTATTCAGAGTGATTTGAAATAGATTACAAACTGGAATGGCAGCAGCTAAATTATGTTATGTCCAAAATAATAAGAACAATGTATGCTGAC
>NW_012150507.1:1248058-1252661 GCF_000956105.1 Propithecus coquereli
TAAATCAATATATTCTTTGTAACTGATATAAAATCTTTTTGTACACATTTGTGAGAACATTTATTGATTTAGTAAATCAGATGATGGTCAGACATGCATCAGTGTAAATTGTTTATATATAATATAAGCATTGTTCTTTGGATAAAGTACATAATTCATCATTCAATTAACATAAATATATAATCAATCAGTAGTTTATCTCCCAAGGCCCAGCTCCCGCAGGAGAGAAACTTTCTTTGATGCATAGAAATTACAACTGTTGCTCATTCGATGATTCCCCTAGAGTGTTTATGCATTCCGTAGAGTTTTAAATTTAGATTTATATATACTCATCTCACAGTAACAATTAAGTAGACGTGCCAGCTACCTAGAATGCATAATCTTTATCTCAAAAACAATATGGCAAATTGTGAAGGTTTAATTACAATTCTTAAGTCATTAAAGCTAAGCTTTTAAAATCTGAATATAGTTATTTGAATGATTTGAAGGTTTACCCTTTGGAATATATTCCAAAGAGAGATGAGACAGAGAAATATAAGTGGACACACTGCCACTTTTCAGTGAACAATAGCAAAATGTAAAGACCATACTACTTGCCAAGGTTATCTTTTGAGAGCTGACTATATTGACTGCTTCTTTTGGATTTGAATGAATGCCAGTTATTATCCTGTTTCTATCTGCTCTGATCTCCTCTTGCTTTCTATGGGGAGTTTTTAAAAAAATTCTATATTTATTCAAGTAAACACATAAATGGTTACAAAACCAAACAGTGCTAAGAGACTTATATAAACCATATATACTATATTTTAAAATAATACACTTAAATCATGCTTTATTGATATAAATTTTAGACAGTTTCTATTGAATGCCTGTTATATTTGTGAGTATATATCTCTCTTTCATTTCCTTATCCCGCAATCTCTCACCATGGCCATTTCACAATTTTTGGTTGCATCAGTAATCAGCATGATATTGAAATGACTATATTGTTATACCATAAGTATATATATATTTACTTCTTCACCTTTTTATTTTTCCTAGATTTAAAAATTACTTATAAATTTTTTTTCCATTACCTTTTATTTTACTATATATCAATCACTGTTTTTTTCCCAGTAATTTCAGAACATTTGTCATGGCTCTAAATAATTTTCCTAAATGGTTAAACACATGTAAATTATCAGTGACATGTTTGTCTCTCTTCCTTCCCCATCCTAGAGACTTTCCCAGAGCTCTCTTTTATGCTTGAGTCTAAACCCTTCTCTGTAGGTCTGATGCACATCTCTTATCCTTTAACTTATCCTTGAGTCGTATCCTCTGTTTTCTGGATGCCATACTGTTTTGTTGAAACACATACTCTTTTAGCTACTCAGAAAAGTTGCATTGGAGGTCATGTTTTTTAGTCTGAACATGTCTAAAATATCTTTACATGATCCTTATTTTAATCAGTAGATTGACACAGTATGGAATTCTGCATTAGAACACATTGTCCTTCATAATTTTGAAGACATTGCTCAATAATCTTCTAGTATTCAGTGCTGTTGAGTAATCTAGTATCTTTCTGATTCTAATTTCTTTACATACAACTTGTCTTTGTATCTCTGGAAGTTTTTCGGATCTTTTCTTTATCCCTAAAGTTCTGAAATTTCATGATGACGTAGCTTGGTGTAGACTTTATTTCTGTTAGGTTTGCTGTTTATAGCAAGGCCTTTCATATGGAGGTTCCTGTTCTTCCAGAAAAACTCCTTTTTTGGGTCTACCATTGAACTTCCTGTAATGATTCTCTGTGTTATATGCACATTTGTGCTGCTGTTACCATAGGGAGATCCATGTATGTGTCTGGTTTAATGTGAAATATAAATTAATTCTTTTTGTACTTTCATGGATCTTTTCTTAGATTCCATCTTCCACTGATTTTTATATATATTTTGAGGTGATTTATGAGGCAGTGTGGTTGCTTTTGCCTTATAATTTCATCAGCAATAGTAATAGAGAAGTACTCACATGCTGCTTATTTGTATTCTTTTTATTTGGAAGGAAATTTTAAAAATATTTTCTTTTTCTTTCTTTCTTTTCTTTTCTTTCTGTCTGTTTTTAAAGAAGACTTCTGGTTTGGAAGAATTAGAGATTAGAGTGGGTTTGACACCTGATGGTGCTTGAATCTCACTGGGTCCTGCTAATTCTCATTTCTGGTCTGGTAGGAACCTTTTTAGAGAAAAATAAGGAATAGCTTGTTTTTGTGTGTATGCCCCTTCATGGTGTGAAATTTTCTTGGATTTCATTCTCCTTTTCCATAGTATCAATATTTAAGTATAACAGATTTAGCAATGTAACTCTAATACTGACTTTTGAAAAAGAACACAATTTTGTTTTCATGTCTGCAAACTACGTATTTTCTTAAAAACTTTTATATCTAACATGTTCTGGCATGAATGACTTATTACCTAGATAAATATATCTCTATATTTATATCTATCACTCTCTTATTTATCTGTATTTATGTCTCTACCTATCTATAAACACATATACAAATGTGTGTATACATACAGTCTAAATATATATATTTGAATGCTTTCCTATCCTCAGAATATATTAATGTGTTTAACTACCTTTTGGAAAGTGATTTGTTTATTGTTACTGGTCATCTGTAAAATGGCACCTAGATCCCCCTTCTGATAAACACAACTATGGGATTATGAACTTTTCTTCCTCATCCTACCTTCTAAAGCTTGGTAATTAGGCCAATTGTAGAGCTAATCTTCTGAGAATCCCTATTTCAGGCATAGCATTGCTGTCTGTCAGCTATTCATTCCTACCTTTTTCCAACATCAGTTGTTGAGAAACCACCCCTCGGTGAAAATCCCAGACCCTCTCTCCAGCTCAGGGATAAAAGCCAATTATTTTAATCCAGTTATGTAACTGGTCCCTCTCACCCACCTCCCCCTTCCTTCCCCAACCTGATTGGTTCAGGGCCCGCTAAGGACCTCTCTCTGGGCTCTGAGATGTGAGGAGTTTGCTGTGTGGTTTCGGAACTGACTCCCATTCTCATGTCTGGATGTGATGTTGGGACTGCAGCATCCATCCTGTGGGCCACACAGGAAGTTAGACCAGAGATGAACTGATATACTGTGAGTGACAGAGAGGAAAGATGGGAAGAACTTTAGTCCTTGATGACATGGCTGAGCTGCTGAATTAAACAATCATGGAACACCCTGCTGCCTCCCCCGACCCCCCATACTCCAACATAAATTTCTGCGCTTATAGAAGAAAATCAAAGTTCTTATTTATCATATTTTACTTTTTTAGAAACAGAGTCTCTTTCTGTTGCCAAGGCTGGAGTGCAGTGGCACCATCATAGCTCATTGTAACCTTGAACTCCTGGGCTCAAGCGATCGTCCTGCCTCAGCCTCTTGAATTGCTAGGATTATAGGTGTGCACCACTACATCCATCTAAATTTAAAAATATTTTAGAGACGGCGTCTTGCTATGTTGCCCCGGCTTGTCTCGAACTCCTGTGCTCAAGTGATCCTCCTGCCTCAGCCTTCCAAAGTGCTGGGATTGTAGGTGTGAGCCACTGCACCTGGCAGGGTCCTTATTTTTAAGTCAATTCTATGTGGGTTTTGACAGTTGCAGCCAAAGGCATTATTGCTGAAACACATCACTGCTTTACCTTTTATTCCGTTTTCCATAGTGATTATTAACACCTGTTAACCCTTTTTGCTTTTAAAACAGTGGAGTAAGTCATAGGCCAGGTTATTTGTCTAGCATTGTGATAATGATAAACTTTTGGAGAAAGAAAAATCTAAATGATTTTTCTGCAAAAATGATGTATCTATATCCTGAAGGACCTCATTCCTTCTTCCATCTCTGAAATATATTTATAGTGCAATATGATTTTCTTCTTTATCAGTTTGAAGAGGAATAAGTTTTATTAATCTTCACTTTATTCAGAGTGATTTGAAATAGATTACAAACTGGAATGGCAGCAGCTAAATTATGTTATGTCCAAAATAATAAGAACAATGTATGCTGACTTTTGCCTATTGATCACCATTTTGCAGACTTCTCCTGAAGTTATATATTTAGAAATAGATATTTGGCATTTTATTATTTTTTTTTTTAAACCCACGCTTTCTGGAAAGAGTCTTCTGTTTCTTCACAGTGAAGATGTACTGTTTTGTGAGGCACTTACTAAACAACAAAATGAATTGCTCACATTTTTCATTCTTTGATTACTGTACTGTTGATTGCAGAAACAAAATAAACAGGAACATTCAACTACATATTAATTTTATGTTAATATCAGGCAATATTTTATTGCAAGAAATGTATAAAATATAATGGTAACGACTGTAAAGATTTTTTTTTTTTTTTTTTTAGACAGAGTCTCACTCTTTTTGCCCGGGCTAGAGTGAGTGCCGTGGCGTCATCCTAGCTCACAGCAACCTCAAACTCCTGGGCTCAAGCAATCCTACTGCCTCAGTCTCCCGAGTAGCTGGGACTACAGGCATGCGCCACCATGCCCGGCTAATTTTTTGTATATATTTTTAGTTAGCCTATCAGTGACACGTTTGTCTCTCTTCCTTCCCCATCCTAGAGACTT
>NW_012150507.1:1253351-1262515 GCF_000956105.1 Propithecus coquereli
GTGTTTAGAAGACTTTTTAAAATTATTTTTGTTAGTGGTAGGAGATTAATGTAATAAATTCAGTGCAGAGATGTCCAATGTTTACCATGGTGGTTAAGACAGAATGGGAGCCAGACGGCTTGACTTTTAAACCCACTTCTGTCAAATACTTGCTGTGTGATTTGATTTAGGCATATTAATTGTGCTGTGTTTTCCTCTTCTGTGAAATGGGGGTGGTAGTTGTCTATCGTAGGTTTGTCATGAGATTTCAATGAGTTAATTCTCTAAAGCAGCGAGCCCCAACCTTTTTGGCACCAGGAACCGGTTTCATGGAAGACAATTTTTCCACAGGCAGGAGTTGGGGTAGGGCGGAGCAGGGATGGCGATAGGTGGGGAGCGGCTGTAAATACAGAGGAACCTTCGCTGGCTTTCCTGCCACTCATCTGCTGTGTGGCTCTGTTCCTAACAGGCCACGGACCAGTACCAGTCCATTGGCCAGGGGTTGGGGACTGCAGCTTTAAAGGACTTGGAAGAGTGCTTGCGCATATTTAGTGCTCAATAAACATTAGCTGTTATTATTATTTGGACAATCTCATTTAATCTTTTCAATAATCTGATAAGGTAGTGTGGCAGAAAGAATAATGGCCACCAAGATGTCCACATCTGAATCCTGGAACCTGTGACTATATTACCTGAGATGGCAAAAAGGAATTTGCCAGTGTGATTAAAATAAGATTTTGAGATGGAGAGATGATCCTTGTAATTGCGGTGAGCGCAGTGTAATTGCAAGGAACCTTATAAGAGGCAGGAGAGTCGGAAAAGGAAAAGTGATGAAGGAAGCAGAGGGATAGTGTCAGAGATTTGAAGATGCTACACTGCTGCCTATGAAGATGGAAGAAGGAGCCTTGAGGCAAGGAATGTGGGCTGGTTCTAGAAGCTGGAAATAACAAGGAAATGGATTTTCCCTTAGAGCTTTTGTGGGGAATGTGGCCCTGCTGACACCTTGATTTCAGCCTGGTCAAACCGAGATTTAATTGGAATTCTGACCTCTAGAACTGTAAGATAATAAATTTGTAGCGTTTTAAGCTACTGGTGATTTTTCATGGCAGCAATAGAAAACAAATACTAATACAAATAGGTATTACTCCCGTTTTACAAAGGAGAAAATGTGCCCTGGGTGGTTAAGTTACTGCTAAGTTATTGGAAACTCGGGATGTGAGGTGGGCTGTGGACCAATAGACCTTATGATGGAAGTTGTCATTCAGGAGGAGAACCGGGGCCTTACACGATTCCGTGCGCAGCCTTTTGGCCAGCCCCTGATTTTAACCTCCCTCTTGCAGCCGTGTCTACAAGACCCCAGCCTTTCCGGGGTCTTAAGGCAGCCAACTGCTTCTCTTCTCCTTAGCTGTCATTCTTGCAGATAGCCCATTACTAATTTTTCTATTCTGTTAAATCACTTAACACTTTTCTGGCTCCTCCTCTTTTTCTAAAAGTGTTGGAATTCTCTTTTCCACTGATTCCACTATTCTTCCTGGTCTTTGTGAATTTATGCTTCCCCTTCCCCCTTCCTTTACTCTCATTTTCATAAGAGTTCATCAAGAAACAGTCATCTGCGGTCAGCCAGCCACTCTCAACTCAAACAGCATATTAATTTTTGACCTGTGACAGTGCCTCCTCAAAAGACTGCAAACAGTAACATAAATTCAGCCAAGATTACTGCAGTGAAACAAGAGAGTCTCACATGGTCTTTATGAAAGCACCCACAATTACTGCACTCTTCAGTAATCTTTTCATACGGTAGAATGGTAGGAAGGAGGCGAAATGCTTCTACATACCCTGCCAAAATATACGTAATGGGTAAATTTCATATTTTGGATAAATTTCTATGAATTCATGTATACTTTTATTACCTGGGAATTTATTCATACTTTTATGAACTTGTTCTCCATATTTGAGGAGAGAAAGGAAATTGCAGTGCATACATTTTGGGGATGTAAGCATAGGTCAGAGCGTCGTGACATTCATAAGGACCTTTTATAAAAACTTGTGATTACTGCCCATAAAGATTACTGAAATTGGTCGTTTAATAGAGTGAATGTCATTAATCAAAATTTTAAAACTTGCATTTTTAAACAGTTATTTTTCAGACCTCTGCATCACAGGCAATAGTAACGAGGGGAACAAGTAAATATTGAGAGAATATAAAAAACTTTAATGTTTAAATTGTGATGCACAAATATTTAATTTATGTTAGCAAATTCCTATGCCTGTGTGTAATTGGAAATTTTAACTGTTAGGTCTTTTCAGACATATGTCCAGAGCTTCTTTCTTCTTCTCCTTCATTGTACAAGAGCAATACAGAATTTTTTCCTCTGTTCTTGCATTCTGCCTTGTTCATATATAATGGTTAAAGATAATCACTACATCAGAGTCTTATGTTAAGTGTTCAGTTCCCAGTTTTCTAACTGTAATTCTATTCCTCTTTAATTCCCACTTGAAAAAGCACATCTGAATGAATGAAACTGACATGGTAGCAAGAATCCAAAATTTATTATGCTTTATCAAAATGAGTAACTCTTTCCAAAGATTTGCTGTGATTTGAAATGATCATATTAGGCCCCTGTGTTTCCACAAAGAAGCTGAGAATTGTTAACCTGGAGCCTTCTGTGGAGAAAGGAAGAGGTGGTTATTCTTTACATTGCATTAGAATACAGGGGAAGTTAATTACAAAGGAAGGTGACTTGATGATGTGGTGCAGAGCTTTACAAGTGAGACAATAATTATATGATATAGGATAGTTCTGATTTTCAAAGAACAAAATTTCAACAAATTGAGTCTAATGATCTAATTGCCTTTTATTAGTGATTCTTGGATCACGCAGCTTCTCGTCTATGAAATAGGAAGGCACTCTCCTGAGTGAATTAAGAACAATTCTTATGAAATTTTGGCCAGGATTAAGAACAAAACGCATATTGATCAGTTGGTTCAAAGTTACTTTGCTTATAGGGTTAAAGCAGAGGAGGCTTTATCATGCTGGCTCAGGTGGACTAGGCCCCTTTCTATTGGAATCTCCTGTTATTTGGAACACTGGCCCGTATTAAAATTCAATTTGATTACGTGGCACCTAGCATGAGTGTGACTCCATTTTACTTTGGTTTGGTTTGCGGGCCTAGTGCAGGAGCTGAGTCCAAAACAATGGCTTCCTGTAAATTTTATTTAACATGATTTAATAACTGTGTCAACACAGTGAATATTATTTTTTAACCTGTTCTCAAAAGGGTTTAATGATTAAATGAACTAATACCTTATATAACACTGAGTCTCAAATTAAAAGAATTTGGTCGAATATTTAGTTTCTTGCAACTAGTGAATGTAAGCTGTGTTTGAATAAACATAAGTTTAGTATGTGTTTTTTTATTTATTACATTCATTAATTCATTCAACAAATATTGATTGTACATCTATTTTATGTCAGCCACTGTTTTCAATGCTGTGTTTACAATAATGAACAAGGCAATGGAGTCAGAGAGAAGAACATGTGGGCATATTAAATAATTTGGACTTGATTCTAACTATGAAGGAGGCCATTGGAGGATTTTAAGCAGATAATTTGCATAATTTGTGAATAGGTAATAAATTATATAATTTGTAAATAAATGACCCTGGCTTCTCTGTGCACAATGGATTATATGGAGAAACAAAGAGGAAGTTGGCAGACTAGGATCAGGCTATTAAAGGAGCCCAGAGGAAAGATGATGGTAGTTTGAGTTGGGGTTAAAAAAGGGGAAGAGCAGAGCTGCAGATAGCTTCAGAAAGTAGTGTCAGCGAGACTTCTGATGGAGAGATGTAGGGGGTGAGGGAAGGAAAAGAATCAATTACGATTCCATTGTTTTTGGCCTGAGCAAGTATAAAGATGGTAAAGATAGAGAAGTATGGGAAGAGCAGATCTGGGGAGTGGGCATCAACAGGTCAAATAGGAAGTTAAATTTCTAGTCTGGAGTTTAAATGTGAGGTCAGCGTAGGGAGGATAGATTGGGCTTCACTGGAGTAGAGATGGCATTTAGAGCCCAGGAGTAGATGATATAAGATCAGTGCAGGTAAAGAAAAGAAATGGACTGAGCCCTGGAATATTCCCATAATTTAGAGGTTAAGTAAGAACATGGATTCAGCAGTTGTAACTAAGGAAGGACCATAGGCATAGAAACTAAGAGAGGCGATAGTGTCATAGAAGCCAAAAAAAGGAAATGTTTTAAGAAAGAGAACTCACTAACTGTGAACCACTGCTACTGAGAGTTCAGCTGTGATAGAGAAGTGACCATTGGATTTAGGATCATGGAGGTTGTTGATTATACTAACAAGACAGAAGCCCAGTTTGATTGGTTTAAAGGGAAAATGGAAACTAACAAAATGGAAATAGTGAGTATGGGCAATTCTTTCAATAAATATTTATAGGAAGTAGAACAGAGAAATAGAATGGTAGCTTGGCAAGATTATGCTAGATTATGTGAGAGAATAGGTTACACTGGAGTATAGATTATACTAGAGTATGCTTGGATGCTGATGGAAATGGTTCAGGTGGTAGGGAGAACTTTTAAAAATTTCACAAGTGAAGTTGAGAAGGTGAGAGTATAATCATCAATGAATTATACAGTTGTGACCAGTTAAACTCATTAAATTCTGGGGTTTGAAATTAGGTAAGAGTTTTGGTAAAACCTAATGAATCTTTGCACATCAGATTTTGGAAGTGATACCGGTAAATTGACTTTATAACTCCCTTTTCTAAAGGAAGCAATCTTGAATAATGACTTCTTGGTAAAAATTATGAATATCTTACTGAATAAATAGAAAATGCTTTTAAAACTGTGTGTATGTGTGTGTGTGTATTGATATAGTGCCAGAAGGAATTTGAACATAGAATATTGTCAGTATTTTTGGCTCCTGTGTTATAGGCCTTAAGAGGAATCATATTAAAATGTGTGCCTTCCTTTCATTTTAGAAGTTTAGTAGTTTAAAAGAATAAAGAGGAAAATCAGAAATATTTCCACAGCTTTTTTGGAGAAAGAATACCCCCTTGGAAACAAAACATGCTATACATCTTCAGAAATGATATTCATTATGAAAAGACAAAGTCTATTTTATATCAGTTTCATGCTCATAATTGAGCTTCTAAGAGACTAAACAGAACCTGTAGTGTCTTGTCAGGTATAACTGTTACAAAGCATAAAATCCTGAGGCAAAATTTTTTGAAAATATGTGACATTTTTCTATCCTTCTTATGAGTCCCAGCAGCCAGAATATACTAATTATCCTTAGTGGAGAACCTTTCAAAAGTAATACATTTAGCAAATCTTCCATATATTGCATTGCTTATATGAAAGGAGACATTTCATTTATCACTGTCGAGGTCTAATTCAGGCAGCAGTTTGCATTCTGTGGGGATCTAGGCCATATGTTGAGGGAAGTAGTGCGTTTGGGCCCCTCTTATCTCCTTTTGTGTGTTCTCAGCTCTTCAAGTTCCAGCATCTTCACATTGCAATTTGGCTGCAGTTAACAAAAAAGCTGGTAAGGACTGTGGCTTCTCATGTCTGTTTTACATGGCTGGTCTGATCACTCTGCTCAGGGACCCAGGCCCTTCCAGCTCACCTCTTTCTTATTGGTCTAGAGTGGTATCCTTATTTCTGACAAGAAGGAAAAATGGAGGAAGAAGGTGGCAAAGGACATCTGCCAGCTGCCTTTTAGAGATGGATCCCAGAAGCTGTTGCAGGATATTTTTGCTTGTACCATATTGACCAGAACTTGATTATATCATAATTTTTTGGAGCAGGGGAGGCTGGGAAATGCAGTCTTGATTCAGTGCAGCCGTAATTTAAGCTAAACATCAGGTTCCTGTAGAAAAAGACGTGAATAAAGGGATCAAGAAGCAGCATCCACCACACTATCCAACCTCTGACACCACGGGGAGGGGGCGCGGTGTCTGCATTTCCTTAAAATACATCATGCTCTTGAAATCATCTTTTTTCTTTCCTCTCCCCTCACCATAGCTGTTTGACATGAAATCTTTAAAAATGGGAAAATGGCATCTCTTCTTCCAGGCCAACCTGCACTAGGGTGCAAGTCTTGCTAAGCAAAAAGTAGGCTAGATAACTTCTCTCTTGGGAACCTTCAGCCTGGAGCCCTTGTGCAGTGCACGGTTTGAGCAGCCGTACATAACAGCCTTGTTTCCTTGCTCTAATATGTCTTCTCCTGTGTCCTCTGCTACTTGGGGGGAGAAGAGCAATCTAAGGATCTAATTAAACTAATTCACCAGAGCTAAAAATAATTGTTATTTTATCTTCCCTAGGGGGTGTGTATGAAATATTTTTGAGTTGGGATAAAAACCTTTCCAGTCCTTTTAATATTTCTCTGTGTGAAACTTTGCAATGGCAGCATCCCTGCTGTTAAAGGAAATCTGTCTGACTTGGTACAGCTTTTGTTAGGAAGTTGCAGCATGGGTGCCTCTGTTTGAGAAACGTGCCATTGAAACACCAATGGCTGCAGGAGACTCTAAGGTACCCCCTTGCCCCCAAGAGATAGATGCTACAGTACCTGATCAATGATTTATTGGAATATAAAAATTGGCCAGCTATTTAAAAAGCATTAAGCTAATTGTGGCTTCTGTTGCAGTCCATGTATTCTGTAATTTATCTCAAGAGTACAGAACTGACATAGTTGAGAGGGAGAACATTCAATTCAGTGAATTTTCCTCTCCCATTTTTTTCTTAACTCCAGAAGTCAAGGGCCTGTGACGTCTCAAATAATTGATTGGATTGTTCTGTGCCTTCCATTGTCCATGGCTGATTAGTTCAGATTGGTGGAGTACAGCTGTAGTAGCCTATATTAATATCGGAATGAGATTGATCAATATGCTGTGACTGGTTCTGTCTCCCTTTCTCGTAACTCCTCAGATGTTTTTTGAACACAATAGTGTCTTATTTAGCAAGATAAGGTGAGTAAATTCATAGAAATGCTTTCTCATTAGTGGAAAAATAGTTCTTACTAGTTAGTAAGAAATCATGCCTTTGTATGCAAAATGTAATGATTAAAAAAACTGCAAAAGCCATTCTGCTTTTTCTGTCTTCCTTTTATAGGTAGTTCCTGTAAGATACTCTATTCTTCTTTATATATTTTATGTTCTTTGGATATCTATATCATGCTCTAACAATTTTGTAGCTTTGTAATAATATTAAGAAACATGACTAAGTAGATGAATCAAATTTTATTTTTCATTCCCAAGCTGTTTTCTTTTTTGGGTATCCAATTAAAATATGTTACAGTTTTCTTAGTGAACGTTTCCTTATAATATTTGAAGGATCAGGGACAGCTGGATTGAACAGTTCTTAAGAAAGATTTTGGGATTATCAAAATCTGCTTTAAAATTATATTTGTTTTATTCTGCCATTAATTTCTAATTAATGTCACTGCCACTGAAAACTAGAGCTCCATAGTTTAGGAAAGAGTTTTCAAATTTTACAATAAGCCAGATGTATTACTCATATTAAAAGATGTGGTACAGACTTTGTGTGTTTTCCAAATCCCTTTTCCCCTGGGCACACAGCTGTAATACATTTGTCTAGCAGTTAGGTCGGATGAGGCACCTGAGTTTTCCAGGTAATGGAATGTGGATGGAAATGGTGTGTGCAGTTAGTTGGCTTGCCCTGTGAAATCCTTCTGCGTGAGGCCCATGTTCTGTTTCCTTTGCATGTGATTGCATGCAGAGGAGGAGGGAACCTTAGCAGATGGCCGGACACAACAGACAGTAAGCCTGGGGCCCTGAATGCCTGTGTGGAGCAGAATCTTCCCCGTTTCTCCATATACTGTGATACAAATGAGAAGTCAGCCTCTATTGTGTTAAGATCCTGAGATCTGGGTTTATTATAGTATTTTCCTATCCTCGTATAAGAATTGATATTATAATAAAAACTGTATGCTTCTCTGACCCCTTAGGACCATGGAATCCTGCTGTGTGCTCTGGAGGACATGGAAATGGTATTTTGTGAATATAGAGTGTTGTCTCTGGCACAGATATTTTGTCAAAATTTTTATATGTGGATGATGTGTGCTTAAAATAAAGAGTCTATGCATCTGATATTATCCTAGCTCTTTCCTACCCCTGCAGTGTTATATACTCACCAGGAATGTTTGAGACAGTCCAGCATCAAGAAGGCATTTCGGTTCACTTTAAATTATGAATATTGCTGCAGCAGATAATTAACTTCAGTAATTGTATTGTTTTATAGCCAGCTTACTGGAATGATCAGTAATGCAACTTGGCAGCAGTGAAGTTATCAGATGCCATTTGAAATAATTTACTAATTAAAGATAAGAGTTATTAATTCTTGTCCAGCCTTTTGATTTAATGAATGTTGAAGTGTATTCTTGCCCCTTAAATATGATAATAGCTTTTCCTCCACATTGCAAATATTAGCACTAAGCCTTTCCTTTGAGAATCAACTCTTTTCCTTTGAGAATCAACTCTTAGACATCTAAGAGTGGATTCTCAAAGGAAAAGAATTTTTAGCTTACTACTAATGAATGATAAATTAAATTTTTCTTTTTTATCATTTGGTTCTTTGAAAGTCTGATGTTTTAAAAAACTCACTCCAGAGTCCTGGAGTGAATTCTTGCCTTTCCTTTCTTAGGAAACAATGGAAAGGTATTAAATATCTCCCAAGTGTTTAATTCAGTGTATTCTTTGCTAGGAATAGATTATTCTCTCTGTTTCTGGATCGAACAGTTGACTTCTCAAGACTTTGGTGATGATGATGATGTTAATCATAATATTAATATGACTGATTGTTGGGCTGTCAAAGACCGGAAGATACCTTTCTTTTCTAAAAAAGTGGCAGTTTTTTTCTTGGCTGATTCATATTTAATTTCATTTAGGTAGGTTTCCTTCAGGATCGATACTAGATTCTTGTGCTAATTTATCACTTTCTAACTGTGTGATGTCAGATAAACCTCTTAACCTGTCTTTGCTTTCTTATTCATTCATACCCATAAAATGAAAAGTTAGGAAGCCCTTTAAGCTTTATAATAGTGTAAATTCATTGAATTTATGATTTACCCTGGGTGGGTAGTTAGTTCCTTTGCCATTGATGTCAGTAACCCCACAATTAGAGGAAATAATAAGTTCTTCAAGGGATTTG
>NW_012150507.1:1266150-1267680 GCF_000956105.1 Propithecus coquereli
ACTACTCGTCAAGCTGATCAAGAGGATCCCTTGAGGTCGTAGTGAGCTATGATGACGCCACTACACTCTAGCCTGGGCAATGGAGCGAGACCTTGTTAAAAAAAAAAAAAAAATTCCCACAATCTTCTTTTTCTCTTCTACTCATTTTTTGCCTTATCATCTCTTCCTCCAGGAAACTTTGCCTGCACCCTTTGGCAAGTTATGTGCCCTTATTTTATGCCCTGATATATGGTAGTCGTCTTTCAGAGCATTTATCACGGCCATAATTTTCATTTATTTGGGTGATATTTTAATTGTGTTTTCCCTTCCCAGATAAGAAATTTCCTGAATTCAGGGTCTCTCTATTTTTACTTACCAGCTGTGTTGGCACAGAATGGGTCTTGCATAATCATTTACTCCATAATGGTTGAATGAATGTATGAGTTCCAACTATTAAGGACTGGTGAGAATTAATTATTGAATTCAGATTCTTATTACTTCTTTTCACTCTAAATGTGAATGCCATTTCTCTCAAAGGCTTCATATTTGTCATGTTTATAAAACCTCTTGTGTGCTTTTAAAAGTTCTCTTTTGTTGTGTAGTATTTTAGTCATAATGGGATAATCACTTTGGCTTCCCTAGAGTCATGTTTGTGATGGCTGGAAGTGTTAGGATGGTGCATATTTGAGAAGGAAGGTCTTGGCGTTGGAGTTGGGCAGACATGGACATTGCCAGCATAGATTAGTTCTGTGTCATTTTTCTAGGTAAAAGTAAATTACAGCTTAAGCATTTCCTTTCAGTTCTGATGAATATTTCTAAGCAATTACTGTTTCCTCTATGAAATGACAATATCTGGTGAACAAGCTTCATTGATATTTGTAATTTATTTATTTATTTATTGTTGAGACAGGGTCCCCTTCAGTCACCCAGACAGCAGTACAGTGGCGCGATCATAGCTCACTGCAACCTTGCACTCCTGGGCTCATGCAATCCTCCTGCCTCAGCCTCTCCTCAGTAGCAGGGATTCCACACCTGGCTTTATTTGTAATTTTAGATCGAGCGGGGATAGGTGATGAATTGATACTATTGCAGTTAGACTGACTTGAATTTATTTGTGTCTCAGTTCATAAAAATGATTCTATTGATCTTGACATTTTGAGTTTTGAGGCAGTTTTTAATATGATTTTGATATTTTCATACAGTCTTTTAAAATTGGCATTGTTCTCATATTCTTTTTCCTCTGTGATATTCTGAGTGCAATTTGATTGATGTTTATATAAACTTCACCTTTGTAGCTTATCTATCAATCTGTCATGTTTGGCTCTTGTTTCCATAGGAATCATACTTTTAAAATTAAGGTCCCACAGTTTCCTGAGTTCCCAAACAACTACACTTTTTTTTTTTTTTTGTCATTTTGGCACCCAAATGAGTAAGTTATTTCTCTCCTAGACTTAGTTACCTTTTTTTCCTGAGACTACCTGATATAAAAATACTTCTGAAAGAGAAAGCAGAACTAATATTTTAATATTGAAAATAATTTAATGTCATGGA
>NW_012150507.1:1267730-1270731 GCF_000956105.1 Propithecus coquereli
TAATGTCTAAAGTAAGAAAAACAATTAGTGAATTATTCATCTAATTATACTTTTAGCAAGATACTTACATATAGGTTCACAGGTACAAATAAAAATCTTGTATTTGAGTCCTTACTGCTAATTTGGGGGAGTGTTGGCTAAATATTGCTCCCTAACATAAGTGCATGTTCAATCAGGGCATGTCTGTGAAATTCAAACATAATTTCATGTATTTACTGCTAATATGCCTGTTAATTAAAGCAAAAATAGTGAATTAAGTAACATAAGTTAAAAGGTAATTTATTAATGTACTAATTATTTTTTCTCTTGGTAGACATTTTCTATTGTTTATACAGTACACAATGCTTGTGCTAAGACAAGTGCCTTGACTTAAATTGCAGTAACAGTAGATCTGCTAGATCTTAAGATAGTCTTTCTAAAATATAATCAGTATGTTCTTCTCTGTTGGTTTTTGTGTTTCAAAACGGCACTGCTAATGTTGGCATTATCAGTTTGTAAGCAATACTGCTTAGCTGGTATGCAAAGTTAGTTTTTCTTATTTTGTGCATATGCAAGATTCCCTTCAAATCATGACTATAGAAGCATTCTTCAGAGCCTGAGCTGTTTATGGTTACGCCACCTACTCCTATGGTATTGTGATGCCTCGTTTTTGAAAGCTGACACTTTGATTGCTTTATGTGTGGTTATTCCACAGCTATGCCATATTGCTACAAGTTGTCCTCCTCCCAACCTTTTAAAAAAATTCTTTTACTTAGCTGTATGTCAGGCAGACTTGGGTTTGAAGCTTCATAATTCCTTTAGTAGCACAGGGACTTTGGGAATATTTCTAAATTTGCAAGTCTCTGTTTGCTTAACTATACAATAGCAGTGAATTTATGGTGCTTTATTAAATGACATAATTAAGTGCTGGGTACATAAAAGGTGTTTAGTAAAAATCTATCAAATAAAGGACATATGTGTAATCTGCTTCATTAGCTGCTTTTCAAGCTTAGTTTTTTCCCCATTTTATAAATATATTTTTATTGTTAGGACTACCTCAGATGTGATCTCAAACTCTGAGAGTAGAAGCTGCTTTTTCTTAATGTTTAACCACATTGATTAGTGACACTAACCGCTGTAAAGCATATTGTCTATTGCCAATGATGTCTCAATTAGAAAAAAAAAATCCCCTGGAAACAAAGCTCCATTTAATAAAGTTGGCGTGAACACAGGGGTGATTGAGAAAATTCCCTCGATCCAGTGTGGGAAAACCCACAAGGGAGCTGTTTTGCACACTGGTCTCATGTGGACTTGCTGGCTCTTGAATATTCCCCGAGAAGGGAGGAGCCACCGGCAATTGTGCAGGGTGGTTATATGCAAGCACAAAAGGCACTGCCCAGGGCTTGTCGACTGTGGATCATCTCTGTCCCCATGTTGTAGACCATCTGCTTGCCCAAAAGGCAAGACTCCTTTATTTGAAGGGGTGGGTGGAAATACTGTGGAGAGAATTTGCATCTTAGAATATCCTTCTGTTTCCTGTATTAATCCTTTTTGTGGAAATAACCAAAAGAGTGTGTTGTTAGAAACTACTCTCTCATTTAAGGGCAAGCTGATTCCATGCTATATGGTAAGGATGACATATATAGTCATAAATCAAAACCATCTGAGATTTCTCTGGGCCTTTTTGAAGCTTGTGAGCAAACCACAGGCAATTCCTTTGCATTAGTGTTTTGTGAGTGATAGTGGCATAACTCGGATAATAGTTTTCAGTCATCATTTTATCCTTGGCTTTCTGTCTGTCAGCAGGGCTATAGTATTTTTATGACTCCCTCCACCCGTCTTTTTTAGATGAAGGTTTGAGATACTTCCTTGTACCAGGAACTGCAGGCACATTTAGACACGTTGTGAGTCAGACCTGGTTCTGGCCTGCCAAATACTCCCTTCTGCTGCTGGAGTGTGCCCAGTCCCCACATACTGCTCCCGCCTCCCACCCGGCCTTGGCTTCCTTTGGAAGAGATGGACACTGATCCACTCAAACTTTGTCCCTCTTTTCATGTTCTTATTCTTTATTTAGGTACTGTGTCACTGCTTTGATCTGACTTTTGGCTAAGGTAGATGTGGATTATATTTTTAAAACATTAAAATACTTCAGGTAATGTACATTACTTGTAGTTTTGTTTTCAGCTAATTTCAACAAAATACATGAAGGCCAGTTATAGAGTCTGTACCTTCCACTGTGTCAGGGGCTACAGGGACATAGAGGAATAAAATATATCTCTGTCCACAGGGAGGTTTAGATTCTACATTTAATTTGGAACTTATGTAAGGATAAAATGAACATTTTGAAGAATGAGGTTGGTGCATTTAAATTCTTCCAATCCAACCAGACGCCGAGGCTCACATCTGTAATCCCAGCACTTTGGGAGGCCTGGGTGGGAGAATCGCTTGAAACCAGGTGTTCGAGACCATCAGTCTCTATGAAAAATAAAAAAATTAGCCAGGTGTGGTGGTGCACACCTGTAGTCCCGACTACTCGTCAAGCTGATCAAGAGGATCCCTTGAGGTCGTAGTGAGCTATGATGACGCCACTACACTCTAGCCTGGGCAATGGAGATGACATGCCTATAAACATTCTTCAGGACCAACTGTAGAAATTCTTGAAAATATGATTGTCTATTCACATTACATGCTTTTCCTTCTGCTTTTGGAACAAACAAATATAGCTCAGTCAAATTATATTGTATGTGTGAAAATTGATTCTTTACTTGTACCTACCTCATTAAGCATGCAAATTGCTAACTTTTCAGTAGATGCATTTAAAATAAATTATAGCTAATCAAATGTGTTGCTTCATTCCCTTTTGAATGACACAGCAAAGGAAAAAAATCAGTTTGGTTATTCTTGACTGAAAACAGAAGTGGATTGGTTCAGAAAAAATTGCAGCTACATGAATTGATGTGTAGATGAGTAAGAATCACAATTTATCTGCCAGAAATGGCTACTTATGACATGAAACAAGATG
>NW_012150507.1:1271921-1273459 GCF_000956105.1 Propithecus coquereli
ATACTTTTTCTCATAAATTTATTTAAATATGTGACAACTTTATGATCCAGTCTTATGGAACACATATTAATGTACAGTTGTTGAAAATTGCTCCACTTCTAAAGTGAAAATTTCATTTACTTAACAAAATAAAATTAGACAAATTTTTGCTTTCATATTGCTTTGACAACTATTAACTAAATAAAAATAGTTTTCACAGGGTCATCTCCTTGTTAATAGGAATGCTGTTGGGTGATTATTTGTAAAAGTTCATGTTAAATAGCTTTAGACATGTCTCCTTTCACGAAAGTTGTTTTGCTAAGGAAGCAATATACAGGGCAAAAAACAACATTTTCCTTCACATTTGTCTGTTAACACATTTCATAATTGGTATAAATTGATTTTCTGACTTAAAGCATGAATTACTAAATATACTATACAGATTTAGTTAAACAATTTTGGAAATGATAAAATGTAATGCAAAGTATCTGGACCAAAGGAGACTTAAGTTGTGGCCCAAGTGCTGTGTAATTGGGGCAAATTGCTAGACCCATCTGGGCCTTAATTTTCTTGCTTGTAAAAAGAGAGGAACAGATAGATGGTTCATTTTATAACAATAATTCTATGAGTGTTATGGGAGTAAAGTTTATTTTTCCTTGCCGTTGGGGAAGCTTATTCTTTTTGAATTATTTCTTTTCAGTTAGGTATGAATATCTCCTGCAGGCATCTTCCATCCATCTCTTCCAGATTAGCTGTCTCAAATGCTTTTCCTTCCCTTTCTTACTGATAAATTTGGACTCCTTCCTGACACTGATGACAACTTCAGTATCCTTCTTGTCACCTTGCAGACTTTAAACATAAATATACTCATTGGTTTTAAAAGGGACAAAAGTATACATCAGGACTATGAAGCTTGTCTTGAAACACTTCCTATCTTATACTACATGTCCATTACCTGAGCAGAATTTATTTTAGAATGCAGAAGGAGAGAAAAAAGGAGCTAGATGCATTTGAGAATGAAAGTATAGTCAAGTAAACATTTTAAATACTTTCATAAAGAAAGCACATACAGAAATATATTAGCTGAGGTATTAAGTATTTTTGCTGTGTACTACTAATTAGGGTGAACACCTGGTATATTTCTTCTTCTAAAATTGAAATAGGTTTTTAAAAAAACCATTGAAATTTAGAGTCCTCAGTACAGATTATAGGAAGATTTTAACTGTATTTTGTTTTGTCTAAGTTTCGTGAATCTTTTTCTTCATTAGTCTGTGCAGTTTTATAAATGTCAAACTGATTTTTATTTCTTGAAAAAGTTGATGTGACACAACTTAGTTTATGTGCTGATTGTTTTCCAGTACTTTAGTTGATGAAATGTTTATTCAAAGCCAAAAATCATTGAGATATTTTTGGTATATTTTAAGTGATTTCCTTTGAAAATAATTTTATACTTTTAGAATATGGGTAAGTTCTTTTGTTAATAATGATCAAAAGTAAAGTTTAATGGGTGAAGAAATTACTGCATAAACTTAGGCATGTTAATTAAAGGACATGGAAGT
>NW_012150507.1:1285464-1287275 GCF_000956105.1 Propithecus coquereli
CAAAAAAAAAAAAAAAAAAAGCTCTATACAATTATAACTCCGGACAGAGAGTGACTTGTGACACATTGATATATATCCTTAGATACTTCTCTGTGCATCTGAATGTATTTGTATACAAATTGTTCCTTGCAGAAATGGGGCTATCACCTCATTAGATTAGTTTTACATCCCTTTTAATGGTTGCAGCATCTTTGTAATGGATGTACCATTATTTAAGCAATCCGTGTTTGTGAACATTTTAGTTACCTCTAACTTCAAAACCCAGAAATATTTTAAGCCAAGTCTAATGTATTTGTAAAGTTGACTTAATCAGGTTAGCACCTAAATTAATCTGAAATAAGGAGACATTCACTTATGGATTTCAGAGCTTCTTTGCTTATATTTGCATATGAAAGATGGTTCAAATGAGAATTGAAGGTATAGACATTTAACTTACTGAGATATACTTCAGCAGATAGAATTCATTTGTAATGCCATAAACAAGAATCACTTGTTTTCTACAATGTATGCCCATCATTCCAGTAGAAAAACACCCGAGATCTTTTTTGCCCCTTTTTAAAGTTTATGCAGTTTTTTCTGAGTCTCCTTCCTGCTATCATAAATAATTTTCAAAGGTAATTCCTCATCAAAATAAACAAAAAAAAGCTATAACTAGAGTGTTAATTAGTCCTATAGGCCTCCTGGAGTTTGCAAATCTAGAACCCTGAACTATTGGGCAACTATTGAGCAAGGTGACAGAATTAACTGTTCTGAAATTTTCATAAGAAATCTTGGATTGGGTTTTTAAAAGCCTCTATTATTTGCTTCTCTGAGGCTAGAAAACCAAAACCAAGAAACTCTCTTCACCAAATTTCACCTTTAGTATCTATATAATGGGGTGAATTTCTGTTAGTTTGAGTCTCCCAGAATTTGCTAAGGCTCCTGTCTTGCCAGAAAGTGACCTTCCTCACCACCCGTAAACCTGGGAACCTGTCAGTCAGCTAGGTATTAGGCCAGTTTTGTTAGGAGAATTTTGTAGGTATTAATTCCATATATAAAGTCATTCCTTGTTTCTTGATAGTTGCTTGACATTTCTGATTACATGAAATCATTTCCAGGGCTAGCCTTGGTTACAAAATCAATTTATCTAATAATACACTGGTAGAAAGATAGGACACATTCTTTTTGAACCTATGACAATAACTATTTTGCCATGAAAAGTAATAACACTCATTAGAAGTTTCTGAATTCTGGAGGCATCACTGAGAATCAGATGCTATTTTAAAATGTTTGGTTTCATTTTAGTTTATACAAGCAGTGCCCACAAAATTGAGAGTTAATTTTAGCTTAAAAAGAAAGAAAGATAAAGGTCTTCTTCATGTATCTCTTAGAAAATAGAGTATTAAAACAGCGTCAACAGCAGATAGCCACAATGAATGTCCCTGATCAGTTGATTTAATCTTATGTTATTCGTGTTTCATTGAATCTTGGGTCTGCCTTCTGCTTCTACACAAAAAATCTACATGTTTGTGTTCAGTTTTAGACATATATTCAAAGTTGATGTTGTAATTGTAACTGTCTTGTTAAACTGCCACCTTTCCTTTGGTAAAACCGTACACATGCCTATCTTAGATTTTTGTAACTTGGAGGCTTTTAGTTACATATTCATGGCTGTAGAATAAATTGCATTTGCTAATTAAATACTAATCAATTAACTTCGTGGTCAAAATATGTCAAATTTAGGCACTGCATCCTTGTTTTCAGGTTATTATCCTTTCCACGTTAACCTTGTGAGAACAAAATATTTTTCAAAACTTTAATGAATAGTGAAA
>NW_012150507.1:1287325-1290708 GCF_000956105.1 Propithecus coquereli
GAAAGTAGTGCATATTACTTGTAATTTTTAAATCCAGTTTTCTGTTTAAGTTAAAATATTTTGTAGAGATTTGCTAGAAATGGTTAAAAGAAATTCTGAATAGAAATAGATATGCAGACTGATATTTGCATAAAAAACTAATTAAAGCACTGCTTTGGAAACATTCAGTATTTCATTGAGTAATTTGGCTTTGAGAACAAAGTAGTACAAGTTGATATTTTAATGATAAATGCAAATGACATACAATAGCTTTGACTCAGCAGATTGTGTCTTTTTTTGTTTTTAGCTATAGAAAGTAAAACTGAATAGTTTTCACATAACAGTACTTTTTAATTTCTGGTCTGTGGTCATAGATGAATGATTCAAAATGGGTGAAAAACTTGCTTCTGACATAACAGATGGTGTCTATTGGAGTCTTTAATGGGCAACTTGACTTTTAAAAAAGAACTGAACATTCGAATTGTTATCACTGATAGTTTTTGAAAAATAATTTTTTTCACTTAAAAATATATTTTTCATATTTTAAAATTCTTGATGAAGTCTTTTTTTTAAAGCTCTTAAAAAATTTTTGGATTGATCGACTTTTAATATTCTTCTTTTATAAGAAGTCTGTTTTTGAAAGATTATATTAAGCTATAGATAGCAGTATTTATATCTATAGTATAGTTTCAACTAAACTATACTCAGGGAGAGAAATAATGGTCGTTGAATAATTTAGAAAATGGCTCATCAGTTGACTCGCAAGTTCACAATTTGTTTTATCTCAGAGGACAATTTGTTAACATCTATGGCAGAGTCTCATGTTTTTATTATTATCATTTTTGATTTCTTATCACTTGAAGCTTCATTTTAATATACAGTATAATTACTTATTTTCCTACCAAGTCAGATTCCCTACATACAGTTTCCTACACATCTGGTTCCCCCATTCATCTTTTCCTTAAATCTGTAGTACTTACCAATTTCTGGTGTGTTCTCAAATACTATACACTTCCCTTTAAAAGCCTTCCTTAAGTGGCCTTTTCTTATGTAGAACATTTCCTTACTCTCCTCCTACTTTGAATAGGAGCTAACAAGGAAGGTGAGTTTAGGTATCACACTTCGTTATGAAAAATACTTTCAGAGGCATTCAGAAGATCTTAATGGAGCCTGTGATTTAATGATATTAAATACAAACATGTTGAAAAGAATCATAAAAAAGCTTTTAACATTGAGCTCCACCGTCCTTTTTTATGGAGGTTTTATCTCAGATCCCATCTGGATGTTTATCTTCTAGTCAATTGGTATATGTGAAATCGTAATATTTTATCAAGGATCTCTTTTGAAGGTAGGGGATGGGGATTGGAAAATCTCATGAAGGAAACTTTTTTCCCTTCCCTATCATGGTTCACTGGCGCTTTTAAGAAAAAGAAAGGGGAAAAAGAGAAGGAAAGATTTGTGTGATGGTGCAGAAATAATATCCAGTTCTTCATTTGCTTTGGGCTCTCATTGGACAATTAAAGTCATGATAATCATATGTATTCCTTCATGATAACAAAGGGCAGTATGTAGGCAAGTGGTTTGCTCAAAACCACATAATTATTTGAAATAAATTCATTTGCCAGTAATATATTTACTGTTAGGTAAAATTATTCTCCTTTTTTATTTCATAAACTGTATTATTCTCATCTAATAATATAGTCCTTATTGTTAGAACTGTATAATTCTCATCTAAATTGCAAATGTTACCAGGATAGCTAATATATATATTTTTTCTACCTCGGTTTGATTGATCAAATAAATACAGTTAGTGCTCTCTCACTGCTTTTCTCTGCATTCTATACCCTGAGAAATTTCTTTGTTGACTTATCTGGAGCTAGAGGTATATTTATTTTTAGAAATACAGAAGTGACTTTTCATGGGTGTTAAGAGTTTTCCATTTTCTTTTAGTGAATTCATAGTGCCAAAACCAAGGATGCCAAGATATGGATTTACTCTTTAAACATGCATTGCCTAGAAAGGGAAGCTGAGACAGTGTGCTATTTATGAACACCCTAAAATTCAAACCATAACAAACTAGATTAAAATATGCAGAATCAAGTGTTAAGGTCATATGGGGCAATACTCTGTTGACTATATGTTCAAAAATATTTTGAGCGAGAAATACTAAATCTTGTCAAAAAATAACCAGAAGTTTCTTGCTACAGAAAAGCTCAGTGTGAAAAATCACAAGAGGCC
This sequence comes from Propithecus coquereli, assembly GCF_000956105.1. Lineage (NCBI taxonomy): Eukaryota > Metazoa > Chordata > Mammalia > Primates > Indriidae > Propithecus > Propithecus coquereli. Next base: position 1,289,543 of record NW_012150507.1, read on the forward strand.
GAGTGACTTAGAGGAAAATGTCAGGAAACCTGGCTCTAATACTGGTTCCACGTGGAATTGAATGAGTCTCTTTAAATTTATGTTTGTTCATCTGTAAAATGAAGGGTGTGCACTGGGTGATTTTTGACTCCTGTTCCAACCTAACACTCTGTGAAATTGAGATCATATATACATTTTATTTCTATTTCCACAACCTTTTATCCTTTGGTTGGCCTTTAGAGAGTGAAATGAAAACAAAGTCTCTCCATTTTGAATTTGTTTTGAATTGAACTCTCTTGTGCTCTTCTGTCCAAAAGAATGAATATGTTGGTCTGTTGGACTTGAGTCAAATGAAAATGTAAAATAGGTAATTCATAACAGTGTGCATTTGCTTGTACAGGTCTGGCTCATCTAAATACGGGGAGTCTGGTAGAATTCTTAAATTTATTTATATGCTAAAGAAGAAGGATGTGCTTGTTGTACTCTGAATAAAGGGTCACTAGACAGTTTTTTGTTATTCCTATTGTAAAGATATATTCATCCTAATTTAGTATGATGGGAAATGTTCATTATCACCTTCAGATATTTTTCATTTCTTTGGCGCAGTCACTGGGAATGCATAAGGTATAGGACTCAATGCTTAAGTATATATTTATAGATTTCTTACTATACTCAGTTATGCATTTGCCTAATTACAGAATTTGGCCTTGTGAGTAATCCTTTTAGATATTAAAATTTGAAATATTAATATATAGTTTGGATACAATTTCTTATCCAGAATTTCTGAATCCATAAAGCTCTGAAAATTGAAACAAAATTATTTTATAAGTTTGGTCCAAACATATTTAGTGGCAAACTGATCAGAACTGACACCAAATTATATATGGTTTACTGTAAGCCAGGTAGTGGGAACATTCACGCATCTCCCTATGGATATATTATTGTTTTTAATGACAAAGTTTCTCACCGGGGGTTTTGTGTACTCTGTTATCTTCCTTAAAATATGAAAAATTCTGAATTTTGAAAAACATCTGGCCACCAGGGTTTCAGATCAGAGACTAATGATAATCAGATAACAGATGAGATAATGATGATCTTTATCGTCATTAATTTTCCCAAAGGATTAGTGTATGAGCATGAGAACATTGTTTTTTTTACTCATTATTGCTGGCAGTAGAAATATAATA
>NW_012150507.1:1302933-1312880 GCF_000956105.1 Propithecus coquereli
TGAATATTACCTGAAAAACCAAATAAATCACTAGTATGTATTCTCTATGTCAAAATAATTAGGCAAAAATCATAAAATTAAATCGAGGCTATATGTTTACATTGAGTTTTTAATGTAAATAGCTTTTAGATGTTTATGTTAAAATATCTCAAGCACTTCAATAGGTCTGCATAAAATTAGGGTGATTTCTGTTGTAAGAAACAAAAATATTTCATGTTGGCTTAACCAGTAAAAGGAAAGTTATTTGTTCATGTAATAAAAATATTATTGATAATGAGATTTTGGCTTAGTTTGATCAGGGCTCTGCCTGTGTCTCTGAAATTTTCTAAGCTTTACCTATTTCTGTGTCAGGCACATTCTTAGACCTGCTTCCTCATGGATACGAGTAGGCTACCAGGGGAAACTAGGGCTTTATGCTTCCTCATTCACGTCCAGGAGGAGCAAGAGACTTCTGAGAAACCACTGAACAAAAGTCCAAGGTTTGCTCTGAATGGACCACCCAGAACCAACCACTGAGGCCAAAGTGCCAGACACATAGGCTGGATGGACTCCTCTTTCTTGCCACTGAGGGGGATCCGTTATCCTGATTGGCTTATCCAGTCACTCAGCCTTCCTCTCCTACCTGGGAAAAGGGGTTCTCCTCATGCAAACTGGAGGGTTTCCATATGAAGTGGGGAGGGAAGGGAGTGGAATGGATGTTGAGGAGGCCTTGTGGATGTCCAATTCAGATTAATTTTGCTCTACTCAGTCTTTAATTGTTTTGGAGGTGGGGAGTTGAGAAATCATTTTTATAATCATCGTCTCTCACTACACAAGCTGCTTTCTTCCACATACAGTTTTTCTTGTAATCCTCTTGGCAATTCTAGGAAGTAGATATTATCTCACCAGATAAGCAGAAGGGGATTAGCCAATTTAATTCTTCTCATATTCACATAGGTAGTAAAGGCAGAAATCAATTCAAACCTATCATATTCTAAACTCTGTACTCTATCCTGTGCTCTTCAGGTTGTAAACATATTTGCAAAGTAATTTTGAGAGGAAGGTTATTTAGAGTTGGGAGATCAAAGGGTTCATACATTTTTTAATAAACATTCATTCCATAAGTATTTATAGTGTTAGGTAGATGGTAGGTGCTGGAGATACAATGGAAAGAAAACAGAGGTGCCTTCTACTCTCATGGATTTCCTCGGGGAAACAAATGTTAATAAGTCATGCAAACGGGTGTGTAATTACAAACTATTTAACTGCTCTGTGGTAAGATCTTACCAAGTCTGGGAAGGGTCATCAGAAAGTTTTTTTTAGGTGACAACATTTGAGTTGAGACCTGAAGGATGAGACTGAGTTAACCTAACAAAAGGAGTAGGAGGAAAGGAGAGAGAACTCCAGGCAGAGGGAAAATGGCATGCGCAATAACTGAAAGGAGTCAGTCTTTGTTGGAGCGTAAACAGAACACAGGACATGATACGAGAAAGGATGAGACAAGAAGATGGGCAGGATCCTACAGGGGCTGTAGGTGCTATTAAGAATTGTGTTTGAAATTCCCCAAGAAACTATCTTGGAAAGAACTGATTTTATTTACCTTAAATATTTGAGAAAGTTGCTGAGAGAGTATCATACTGTCTATTGGAATTATCTCTTAGAATATTTATAGTGTTTTCTTAAAATATGTTTCCCTGCCTCAATAAAGCCTTAATTCAGCTATAGAATTATTCAGGCATATTCAGGTTTTCAGTCTTGGCATGTAAATTATTTATAACAACTTTAAACTTTTTATAACCATTTATAATTTGAACTCAGATGTAAAACAGTTAAGATAAAGGCATCTACATGTTAGTGAATATTTATCAAAAGAATATTGAATTAGTTAGAGTTGCAAACTGCAGAGAAGAAGAGTCCAGACATCAAACTTTTGGGAAGAAATATGGAAATAATATTTACATAATTGATTTAATGGAGGTGTCAGTGTTTGGTGACTTGACATGCTCTATCTACTGTTCCTATTGGAATTGTATTATATTTGTGTCCTTTTATTTTTTTGGTTATAATTAAGGAATAAGAGAGAAGCAGAGCTTTATTTAAATATACTGTGGACTCCTGCATGAAACTAAGGTAGCATAATAAGAACATTTTTCTCATATATTTTTTTAATACCATAAATAAAGCATACATCAAAGTTGGACTTAGTTCTCTCAAATTCCTCCATGTTGAGAAGATAGCTTACTCAGAAGTCCAAACATTTGACCTATTGTATAATATTTAAGCATAGAAGTTGCTGACTTGGCCACTTGCTTAACAAACAAACAAACAAACAAACAAACAAAATACTAATTTCGATTCTGTTACTTCGCTTGCTGAAACTATAATGACTTTATCAAAATAATTTTTGATAACTGATCCCCTTACATGGTAGGAAGGAGGAGGTACTTACTTTAAAAATAAGGTTTAAAAACAGGAACATATATTATTGAGAAGCTAAACTAATGTTTGTTAGGCAAGCATCTTCATCCTTTTGACTTTGTAAGGGTGGTAAATAATTTATTTCCTAGGTGAGAAGATGTATTTTCTTTTCTGAAATGAGAACTTAGTTCTCTTGCCTTCATGTTGAATGGCTCTGAAGAAGGGCAAAGGCAGATAGTTGTTCTCAGTTGTCATTAGAGGGCTTGAATTAAAGCATCCTTATTCCTTGCTTTGAATATATGATGTTGCAATAAATTCCTGTGCATACATTCTCCATACCACCCCCCTCTTCTGGCTAGGAGAAGTGATATTCCTTTCCTTACATTTTCAAGATAGGAGTAGGTTAAATAAAAACTTTCATGTGTAGTGCACTCTTCTGGTAAGTAAACTCTATTAATCCTTTGAAATGCTAACAGTTCTATTAATACTATTTCTACTAAAAAATAACTAATGCTTCCATTTTTTTGGAACATCTCTGAGATCTTCTCCTATATTGTATCGTTGAATTTTAGCTCAGACTATTGGGAGTGGTAATAATGCCAGTATTGTTCCCGTTGTGTAGATTGAAAATGAAAACTTCAGAGAGCACATATGACCCATTCTACTTTGGTAAATCACAAAGAGGATATGAAGAAGAGGATGTGATAGAAGGACCTGAAATTCACCGTACACAGTGGTGTGTATCCACACCGTGAACTTTTGGGTGCCAGCATTTGCTCATTTTTATCAAAATTTTGAACACTTACCCAAGTAGCAGTTATTTTGCTAAGGAATGTCATGGTATATCCTAAGCAATTTTGGAAGAAGATATAATTTGTTTATTTATTTAGAAATTATCTATTGATTGATAAGTTACTGTGTCATTTGGTCAGCACCTTCAGGGTATAGGACAGTTAATGTCAAGGTGAAGTGGGCAAACAGGGGAAGGGACGTCCTAGTCTGCCTGGGTTATTGGAGAAGTTCCATAGGAAGTTTTCCTGAGATTCAGTCTTAAAGGGGGAGGGAAGTAAGTAATAAAGAGCTAATATTAATACTTATTGAATACTATGTGTACCAGATTTCTTTTCTGACTGCTTTACATGTATTAACTTGTTTATTTCTCTTAACAACCCTAGAGATAGGTACTACCAATGAGAAAACTGAGGCTGAGTGGTTCATCATCTACCCTGAGGTCACACAGTTAATAATGGCTCATTTCCTCTATGTAAAAAAAAAAAAAAAAATGATATGTTTTGGGAATGATATAAGTTTGAATGATTGGAAGTTACAGTTTGTGGAAATTTGTAGAAATTTTGAATGGACAGACAGCTATAGGTCAGATCATGAAAGTCTTGGCAGACATAGAAGTTAGAATTTTATTCTGTGGAATTCGTATCTGTGTTTTTTGGAAACAGAGTCCAGCGTTCACCTTCATCAGAATTAACCTGATGTGCTTTTTAGAAAGGCAGATTTTCAGGTCCCACTTCAATTCTACCAGATCAGAATTTCCCTGCCTCAAAATATGGCCAAGGGAATTTTGCCTTGATATGATGAAGTAGTAGATGGACATGTAGGTCCTAACAGCAGGTGCTACTATTGTTTGTCTCCAATTTTTTTTTTGGTATTTAATTTGCTAAGTTGAAAATTATTGTAAAGGAGGCTATGAGTTTCATTTTGTAAAAGTTGGATTTAATTTGCTTATGAAATGATCCTATTGAAAATATGAAAAAAAGAAAGTGCAGCTTTGATTTGGAGGCACAGAGTTGTTGAGTCTTCTGCTTATGTTGGTAGGAGACTCTCATGGATGATATGGTTGAGATTATTCATGGTGAAAAAATAGAGCAGTAAGCATGGCCTGGAAAGCATTGAAATATGAAAACTCAACTTGAAATATGAAAATGTGACAAGTCAAGGGATTAAAGAATTCATGTTAGAAAAGAACCAGGGGGACAAAAGGCCGGTGGCGGGGGACAAAAGGCCGGTGGCGGGGGACAAAAGGCCGGTGGCTACCTGAAGAAGCAGAATTCTGGTGGAGGAGTAGGAGTGGAAGCCGGATTATAATGTGGATGTGCAAGTGGGTGGGTTGAGAGAAGGGTTAAGTTATTCTTTGTAAAAACTTGACTTTAAAAATGAAGAAAAGTAGAGTGATAATTAGAAGGAGTTACAGTGTAAATGGAGAGTTTAAACATTACTAGCTTTTTTATTACACAATACACAGTTATTTTAAAGGTTGAAACAATGCAAATATGTGCAAAGAATAAAATTTATTTTCATCCAATAGCCAAGAGGGAACAACTGTTAAAATCTGTCATTTTTAAAGCCATGTTTCTGTCAGTGTATGTGTCAGTGTACATTTGTAGTAGATGTATTTATTCATTTTCATGGAACTATGTTTCAGCTGTTCAAATTATATTTACCGTAATGTATCAGAAACATTTATCTCTTTCACTAAATATTCTTCTATATTATTATTTTTCCACAGTTGCCTAGTATTATTATATTGTGTCTATACAATAGTTCATATAATCCTATTTTTTGGCAGTTTAGATTTTTTGAAGACTCATTTTTAAATTTAAAATAGTACTACCATTAATGTCTTTGTGGCTAAACTTTTCCAACATAATGTATATTTTTGATAGATTTCAATTGTGGAATTGTTAGATTAAATTAATAGAACAAAGTCCCAAATGGAGTGTGGGTTTATGAGTTTCATACAGCAAGTAGGTGGATTAGTCTTCAATAAAAGGACAGACAATTCCTCCTCTGGTGCAAGGAGAGAGCTTGCAGGTGGTGGGTGGTGGGAGACAGAATTGAGGAACTGCCGTTGAGGATTAGTCATATGATAATTTCTCTTAATGTGGGAAGAAAATATTTTGATGATAGTGAAAGGGCAGGTTATTATAGGGTGTTGGAAAGCTGTGAATATTTGAAAAAGCAATGAGAAGAAAAAGCGAGGGAGTCCATGAGGGATGGTTTCTGGAGTTACTGAGCAAAGTCGTTACTAGGTGGTATTGAGGACCATATGTCTGTAGGGCACCAGGCCCTAGGTTTCATTGCCCTTTCCAGCAGCCTTTCACTTCCAGGTCTAGGAGGTGAAAATGCCAAATATGACTTCATCTATAGTTTGGAACTGGTAGGATTAGGTAGGTAATCTGAATGGGCAAGGTAGGAGCTGCACAGTGGAGGAGTCAAGATGCTGTGGAGAAGCAGACTGGTATCTGCAGTCACAGACAGATGCGGATAAAGCCTGGAGCGACCAGTAAAGACACTAAGAATGCGTGGTTTGTGGATGTCAGAGAGCTGAAATAAAGGAATGAGAGCTGGAAAATGATAAAATTGTGGTTAGAAAGTGGAACCACGGGTGTTTTGAGATTTTGAAAGGGGAGGAATTCACTCGAAGTCAAGGTCCAAGGTTAGCCATTTGATTTGCTGAGCTAAAGGTAAAGGAAACAAGATCATGAAACTATGTGCAACTTAACATTGTCCCTGTGGATATATGAGTGATGGGAGGATTTTTTACTAAAGAGGAAAAGAGTGCTCTGGAAATCCCTAATCCTGGATAAATGATAAAAAGATTTTAGCTCATAACGGTGAAGAATGAGGGTGTTGTAGCTGGTTAACCTGGACAATTTGAAAATGTTTTTGAAAGATGAAGATGAAGGTGAATGGTTTGGGAATTGAATGGCACCAAAGTGTAATAGCAAATGTGAGCTTCTAGCATGCCCCAGATCACCTGCTAGCTTGAGATCCTCGAGTTCGGTCTGGAGTTGGGTAGTGGGACAGTATCTCTTTCACCATCCAGCACAAGAGAGTGAGGGAGACAGAATTGTAAGTGCTGGAGTGAATTTTCCTTTTGAAAACTCCAATGTGTCTGGGGGTAAGGTGTAGGGAGTATATAGTCCAGGTATCATCTGCTGACTTGGAAGTGAACAAAGAAAATTCAGACCTGTACTCATAAGCCTCTCAGATAGGGTGGAGGACCGATTGTCATTAGCTGCAATTTTTTGTTAGTTTCCAAATTTTGCTTTTCCTAAGGTAAATTCTAAAAGTCTGACCTGAGAGAAATAAGAGATGTGAGGGTGTAGTTTATTGGAGAAATTGTTTTAAATTTAAGAGGGGAAGGTAAAAAGGTATTGCACAATAAAATACTGGTTTTTGCTTGCTCTGTCAAAACGTCTGGGTGTAACTGAAAAAAGTATGAGCTCAGGATCCAGGAGTTTTGCGTTACAGATGGCAGTCACAACATTTTGGGGCCCACCTGTAAAATACAGATATTGCGTCAGTGTGCCAGAAAGGTCTTCTAAGTCTAAAGCTCTTTCATCTCCAATTCTAAGTTCCAATCTCCATTATCCAAAAACTACCATCTTCTACTCTTAAAAGAATTTTCTTTAATCTATGAATTTGGGAACTAAGACTAAATTCTGTTGATTCTTAGCTCTTTGCAGACATTTTAGAAAGAAAAGAGTGGTAATGGAAGGAGTAGTAAGTTTAGATTCAAGAAAAACCTCATGAATGATTTCAGTTATAGGGGTAAACAAATATATAAACAAAATACAAAATTAGGTAGATGTTGAACACCTAAGGGCTGCTTCAGGAACTCCTTTAGCAGGTGTTGGCTATGGAAAGATATCTTTGGTTGGGCCAGATGCTTTTAGAGGAGTGAGAGGTAAAAGTAACCATTTTGTTTGAAAATTATTGAGGTGTAATAAAAATAATTTATAGATTCTAGTTTCAAGCTTGTGATTTGAAGAACCTTGCACTGTGCTATGCATATTGTATATACCAAACACATATTTGATTGAGTTTCTCTGGCAAAGCATCTTGATGTAATTAATCGTAATTTAGCACGTTCCAAAATTCTGAAGGCATTTTTTCTTCCTGAAGAGGAATTCAGAGCTTGTCCCAGGTTTTTCTTTCTTTTCATGTTCACTGTCTTCCATTTTCTCTTGTCCACAATAATTTTTGCCTGTTTTATGCTATTTATTATGTATAGCACATACTACCGTACTCTTAAATTTACTAAAGCTTTGCTCTTTGCACTTTTTTTTTTTTGGCACAACCTATTAGATCCTTTAACTTAATCATCCATGTCTGCCTGTACTAGATTGTTTCCCTTAGAACTCTGTAAGCCACAAAGTGAAACTGATTAGGATTTTACAGTCCTGGTGATTTTCCTTCTGGTATACTACCAAAAAAAATGCTGTAGCACAGGAGCTGATGAATCATTTTGCAGGGCTTCTGTTTTCTATTTTCTATTTCAAAACTTAGGTATGATCATGAACATAGGAATGTCTCTCCTAATATCACGAGGACAACAATAAAATCATCAGTGTTAGCTTTGGTCTCCGATAAATGTAACATATCGTATTTTTTAGCAAATTGAGTTCCCCAGAGAACATTCATTCATGTGAAATTTCACTTTTGTGAAGTTTAATTGCTTGTGCTGGAAGCTGAGATGACTCAGCACCTGCTGCTATGTGTCTGGATTGTCCTGGGGTCCTTACACCTGTTAAGTCATTAAATCATCACAGCAGGCTCTTAAGGTAGGTATGGATTCTTCCTTTTTACTGAAAGGAGATTGAATCTGAGTGTATGTAACTGATTTTTCTTATGCCAGCCAGCTAGTAAGACTCAAAGCTGGGATTTGACTTGTTTGTCTAACTCAAACTACACCAGGCTCTCTAACTGGAGGTGGACAAAGGAATGAATTAAGGCCTCATTTTGGATTTAGACACTGATTTGGATAAAAAATGAAGCCAACCGCTGTTGGTTGAGATGGTAGGCTGTTGGGAATTAATTCAGTTTAGTCCTGAGTATAATCTCTGGCAAGGGGCCAGGCTACTGTCACTTAATACGCTAGATCAGAAAGGGTGCTTTGATCATCAATTTTATTTCTACATAGTACAGTTCCACTGTATGAGAGTGAATCATGGGAAAACAAATCCATATGGGGTCACAGTATATATTTCCCACAGTTTGTTTGAGGCACCATTGCCATGGCTATTTTATCTTCTAATGCTTGGCATTTGATTCAGGGCCATGATTCCCAAAGCTGGGCTCTTGGCTGGTATCCAACATCTGCCATTTGTTCCTTCCTTCTCATTCCCATTACATACTTTCCCACTGATATTTGCTCATATTTTACTACGATGATAGGTTTTTAATCTGATCTTTTCTTCGGTCTATCCTAAATATTGCCTAGTGGAGTAATTTTTTCAAAATACTAATTCTGCTTTAAAATACTATTATGCTTCATACAGTATGATTCCATTTATGTGTCCTTCTTGAAATGACAAAATGACAGAGACGGGGGAACTGATGAGGGGCTGCTTGGGCTTAGGGATGGTGGGAACCCAAGGAGAGAGATGCAGGGAGATGGGTTTAACTATAGAAAGGGTAGCATGAAGGAAATCTTTGAGTGACCTAATAGTTCCGTATCTTGATTTGTGGTAGTGGGTATGTGATGCATGTGTGATAAATGACATATAACTATACACAAACTTTTCACTAATGTCAATTTCCTGGGTTTGGTATTAATATTTAGTATACATAATATGTAAGCACTGGAGGAAACTGGGTGATATCTTGAGACCTCTTTGTACACAATCTTTGCAACTTCATATGAATCAATATTTATTTAAAAAGTAAAAAGTAAAAAAAATACTATTGTGCTCTGGCATCTTCAAGTTCCTTTGTCTGTCATATTCATCATGTTTCATATTCTCCATTTCCCTCTGAATTAATCATCCAAAGGTATCTCTCCTGATTTTTTCCTATTTAGATCTTATTTGGCATTAACACAATGTTTGGCTTATACCAGCTTACCAAAAGTGCTTCTTGAATTAAAAATTGAACAATTAAATATCCTTTATGAAAGAACAGCATATCAATATGTGGTCTTACTAACTTTCTTTCCTTCCTACCCATCTACTCATTCAGTTTTTCTTGTCTGTGCCTCATCTTTTCCTAGGACTAAGTAGCATGCAAGGGATTTATCTGGTGGAGTCTTGGAAACTTGAGCTCGCCTGGGAGGGTTGCATTGCCTTGTGGCCATAGTAGCAAAGCCCTAAGTCCAGTCACAAATTCTAAAAAGCAGTGACTTTTTAAGGACTTAAAACTCAATGTCATGAAGGTAGTTGAGCCAGGAAATCCAGGGTATGAACTATGATAAACCATGTCATCCACCCAATCAAATGTATTGAGATTTATATTTATATTAGAGCTCAACATATGATATACCTTAGTATTCTATAGTTACAATGCTCTATGAAAATAGGGTTCAGATTTTCCAGCGTCTTTAATGATTTTTTTTTGTATAGTTCTGTTAATTTACTCAAACTGTGATTGTAGAGTTGTCTGTTTTCCCCTGTAATTCTGTCAGATTTTGCTTCATATATTTTGAAGCTTTATTATTAGGTCCATACACATTCATGATTGTTATGCTTTCTTCCTGATGAACTGACCCTTTTTGTTAGTATGAAAGATCTCTTTATCTTCAGTCTTTTTATGCT
>NW_012150507.1:1313295-1314865 GCF_000956105.1 Propithecus coquereli
CTGGTGCTCTTCATTCCTTTTCAATATTTGACTTTCTTTCTGAAGTCATTCAACCAGGAGAATTTTGTTTAGGATTTCTTATACTGCAGATCTCTACGAGCAAATTTTCACAATTTTCTTTTATCTGAAAGTTTCTTTATTTTGCCATCATTTTTGATGGATATATGGACTGGATATAAAATTCTGGGTTGATATTTGTCTCTCCTCAAAAAGTCAAGATTGATTGTTATCATCATTTCCTTGTATGTAATGTGTCATTTTTGTTCCTGACTTATTTTAAAATTTTTTCTTATATTTGATTTTTAACAGTTTGACTATGCATACCTGAGTGTAATTTTCTTTGCATTTACTTATTCTATTTCAGGTTTTCTGAGCTTCTTCAATATGCATACCTATGTCTTCTACCAAATTGGGAAATTTTCAGTTCTTATTTTCTCAATTTTTTTTCTGCATTATGCTCTCTCTCCTCAGCCTTCTAAAACTCTAATTATACAAATATTTGCTCTTTTGCTAGTGCCCTAAAAATCCCTGATTTTTGTTTTTGTTTCTTCTTCAGATTGGATTTGTTTTTGTTTCTCTCTTCTTCAGATTGGGTTTGCCTTTTCATCTTTAAGTTTACTTATAATTACTGTTCTGACATCATAGTAGGTCATCACAACATGTGGGTCATCTTTCCTTTAGAAATTAGGTTACATTTTCCTGTTTGTGCATACAGTAAGTAATTTTGGATTATATTGGATTCACTTGGTGAATGATGCTTTGCATAAACCCTGTCTTCTATATGTTCCTTTGAAGAGAAGTGATTTTTTTTTTTGTCTTAACAGGCAGATAATTTGGTTGAACTTAAACTAAATTTTGACTTTTCTGTGTCAGGTGGCAACTCCACTGCTCCTGTCAAATTGCTAGTATTAAATATGTGCTGTGTGTCATGCGTTAAAATAGGTGACTATGCTACAAATATAAATAGACTCTAACCTCAAGAGACTTGCAATCTAGTTGATAGAGATAGAAAAGTGAACAAATAAGCATGTTAAATTTTCATGTAAGTACAAAATGCAATTTAAATTATTTTTGAGACACCTCAATCCTTCTGAAAGTAGAAGGCAGTTTATTTTACATATATGTAGTAGTGATGAACGATTAGCTGATGAACAATAACTATTATACTTGCATTATATTTTGTTAAATCTTGGAAAAAAGGACATTTTTCAGAAGTACATTGTATTGTGAGGAAGCAATATTAAAAAATAAATGTTTAAATTCTTGAGTGCCATGCTAAATAGTAGGGATACTTTTTTGCAAAAGTAAGAAAAGATGATTTGATGAAATTTGAGCAAACAAAACAAATGATCATAAATTGGGCAATATTAAACATTGCTGAAATGAAAGACCTCTATACTAAAAAAAAAGTTGGGAGAAAGATATTCCAAAATGGTTTTAGAAAGACCCATTTAGACTCATGGAAAGTGTATCTTAAAAATCTGTTAAGTTTCCTATGTTAGATATAAAAAGGGTTTTCTTATGCATTTTGGATGTTCATTTTACACTTATATTTGTATAAACGAATGGG
>NW_012150507.1:1322955-1324335 GCF_000956105.1 Propithecus coquereli
GCATTTATATTTAATAAGATACTGAAAATTTTTTGTGACAATATTTTCCATAATTAAAAAAACGCATAGTCTAGTGACAAAGCACTATTTTTTGGATTCAGATAGATTCAAGCTTCACCACTTACTAGCAGTATAACTAATTACTTAAGTAATTTGAGCAAATTACTTAGTTTCTCTGAGCCTGTTTCCTAATCTTTAAAATAGGGATAATAATTGACTGGCTTTGGGGATGACATGAAATCATATAGAAAACTCAGGGAAAATATACAAAATATAATATAAAAGCAATACAAGTACTGTTTAGAGTTATAATTATTATATCTCTTAAGTTATATAGTAATGAAGAATGGAATGACTTGACCTAAATTAAGCTGCGTTTGAAATAGAATAAGAGTGATAGTTTAAACATGCTTTTCCATGGCTCTACTCATCTTTCCCCAGTCGTTCATGGAAATTCTGGTAATGTTTGCATAATCTGGTAGAGAAGCTAAGAGAAAATATTCATATTGTTCACAGCTTTAACAAAGATCTATAGATCCTCTATATCAGCCGTCCCCAACCTTTTTGGCACCGGGGACTGGTTTCATGGAAGACAGTTTTTCCACGGACCAGTGTATAGGGGTGTGGTTTCGGGATGATTTAAGTGCCTTACATTTACTGTGGAGTCAAACCTCTCTGCTAATAATAATCTGTATTCGCAGCAGCTCCCCAGCACTAGCTTCACCGCCTCAGCCCCAGCTCAGACCACCAGGCATTAGAGTCTCACAAGGACCGCGCAACCTGGACCCCTCACATGTGCAGTTTACAGTAGGGTTTGTGCTCCTGTGAGAATCTAATGCCTCCACTGATCTGACAGGAGGTGGAGCTCAGGTGGTTTTGTGAGCAATGGGGAGGGGCTGTGAATACAGATGAAGCTTCTTCACTGGCTCGCTCTGACTGGCCAGCCACTTACCTGCTGCTGTGCAACCTGGTTCCTAATGGGCATGTAGCCCTGGGCTCTGTAGCCCAGGGGTTGGGAACCGCAGCTCTGTATAACATACACATTAAAGAACCTAACTGTCCCCAGAGGTTTTAAGAAAATAAAAAGTAGGCAGCTCTGGAGTCAAGTGGGAGAATTCCAGAGAAGGAATTTGAGTTTGAAAACATTCTTATTCTGTCACTGATTCATTCTGTTACCTTAAATGCATTCCTTAACCCTATGTCCTACTTTCTCATCTCTAAACAAAAATGATGTTATTATTACAAATGTCAGAATAGTTTGAGGAAGATTTAGAATCATTTAAGCAACAATGAGACAAAGAAACAGGAATGGATTCATGTAGCTGGGATGAACCTCAAAGATGATGAGCAGACCTCATTGTATAGCTAAGAAGACTGTGG
>NW_012150507.1:1328745-1329970 GCF_000956105.1 Propithecus coquereli
CCATCATGAATTTTTATTGTTTGTACTTTAGATATATAACAGATATGGCTCAGTTAATTAAAAACTCAAATTTCACATTAAAGCATATTAAATTAAATACTCTTTTGAAATCTGAATTCTAAAAGAAACAATTTCTGTGTACAGAAAGTTCTCTTCATAATGTGATTCATATTTATTTTTATAATCTGATTTTTGTATTATTTCATTCATTGTTTCTTTTCTTTCATACCACTGTTTAGAGTTGGCAGTGGAAGTGAGAACAATCTGGGATAAATAATGCTGAGGAACTTTTTAATAAAAATTGAATCAGTATGAGCTTGCCAAATGTTTTATCAGAGCAAAAACTAAAGGTTTGATTATATGTGTTATTAATATGCATCAATATTAAATTGCATAATTTACTTAAGATCAGTGAAAGAGAACTTTTAAAAAAAGATGTCCTTTAAACGAGCTGAATGTACCCACAAAACTGTTTGTCTTTCACTACCTTTTGTTTTGGGGTTGTACTGCAGGAAGAATGTTTTATATATAAAATCCACATAATATGCGCAAGACCTGCCTATTATGACCACTTGCTACTTTATTTTAGAAAGGAGGCAAACTAGTTTGACCATTAAAATTGTCTTTTTTGTTTTATTATTTTTAAGGAGTCAAGACAGAATAGTACAGTGGAAGAAGATTCTGAAGGTGATAATGATTCTGAAGAATTTTATTATGGAGGACAGGTAAGTAAACATGGTCTTCTAAATATCCAGTCTCACATTTCTAATAGCCATATTGTCCTAGTGGAAATCTGTGCCTGAGAGTTGAGGGACCTACGTGTCGTGCAGAGTTCTGTAACTAACTAGAAAATTTGTATAATTTATGTCTTTCACACTTTCCACATATTTTCAGAAATTAAGGTTACCTTTGCAATTCTTTTAACTATAATCATTCATTTACATTAAAGTTGTCTTAATTCATTACAGAGATTTTGCAGATAACATTATGTTTTTGACTTTCATATTTCTTAAGCATATTTTGCTCAGTTAATAATTTGAAATGATGACGCTTCTAACAAAAGCGTGTATTATCAGTTTTAAATAGAAGATGCTTAGTCTTTATAAAATTTGATGGGCCCTAATTATTTTTATTTTTTTATTTTTTTTGAGACAGAGTCTCACTGTGTTGCCTGGGCTAGAGTGCCGTGGCATCAGCCTAGCTCACAGCAACCTCAGACTCCTGG
>NW_012150507.1:1330020-1332346 GCF_000956105.1 Propithecus coquereli
CTCCAAAGAATCCCTTTTGCACAGGGAAAAGAGATAACTAGATTGATTAAGTGGCAAATAACTTCTAATCAGTAAGACTCTGAGTGAGGGCTTGAGAGATAAAAAAAAAAATCTGGCTCTAATAGAGGGGTTTTTGATACTTACCTGAAAATGCAAGGTTACTGACAGAAGAGACTTATAGATAAGTGGTCAAAGTCTTAACTAATGAGACAATAATTAAAATAAATTTATATTAAATCTATTTCCTAATCTGTGATCCCCCTTGATTAACATGAAAATGTGCATCCTTGATAATATTTGAAAACTAAATAAAGCCAAATTTGTGATTAACACTAACCTAAGTAATAAGGCAAACTTCTTTGGTTTCAAATCTAATCCACACCCACCCCTTTTTACCTGTCTGAATCATTGTTAAAGCCTTATGTCTATTGAGAGTCTTTGCAGCTAAACAGTACATATAAATCACTATCATATGCTCATTATTCAAGGACTAAAAATAGTACAGATGTTTCTTTGGAAATAAAGTAATGCCTTAGAGATCTATCAGTTAAAAATTATGCTCTCATTATACTGACACAATATTATGAAAACATGGCTCAAAAAGATCTCATAAAGTGTATTCATTCAGCCATCTGAGCAATAATTTCCATTAGTAGAAATTGATCCATGCCTCTATTATTTGTTGGTGATATTTTATTCTATTTAGTAGGTCATTGATGGGTGCATTATAGGACAATTATTAATGAATTGGTCAAGTGTTTGTCAAATAGCTATCTCACAGATGCCCTGCAGTCATCAATAAACACAGAGGTGTTATATTACCATATACGTGGAGATCCATATTTATCAGGGAAAAATGCTAAACTTATAAAAATATTATTTTTTCCTGGAGAAAACAAATTGTGAATAAGAAGTTTAAGGACTCGGTCGAATAATTTAATGTCTATACACTGAACTTGTATAGTTAAATTAATTTAACTTGTGCAGTTAAATTAATTCATGGAAGAATGATAATTGTGAGACTTGATATCAATTAAAATACATATTAGAGCAATAAAGAGGGTATGATTTACAATAAAATCTTCAGCTCAAATTTTTGAATGACTTGTATTTAATCTTTTTATTGCAGCAAGTGCTCTTCTTTAGTTTTCTCCCTCTACTTACTAACCCTGCTTCCTGTAGTAGATATTGATTTTGGGAAGGACCTTGTTGAGTTAGTGGAGGCCAGTTGCATCCAAATGATTCATTGCCACATGGGATATTAGAGATGTATCTGGATAGTCTCCATTCATAGTCTCTATTTCTTTAGGAGATGCAAACATCTTTAGGCCATTTATAATTACTTCACATATAAATCTGCAGTTTAGTTTGTCCTTTTTTCTGAGTTTAATCAGAACAGTGTGTTTTATGAGAGTTGGAACTAAAGTGATGTGGATATAAATTTAACTGTGATTTTTATCAAGGATGCTTTTTTGTCAAGTTGTTATGCCTTTAATTTTCCATATTTTTTTGCAGATAATACATATGTGTCAAATTCAGAAAATGATGAAGATGTACTAGTTACTACAGAGCCAATTCCAATAATTTTTCATAAAATAGCAACAGGTAATAGAAATACATTATCTTTTATTATGGGTTAATTTTTCTTAATTGCACTTAGCTTTGGTTTTTTTGTTTCTTTTAGCCAATATAACAGATACTTATCTTCAGTATCTGTAAATCCAGTTCTCCACCAAATTTTCTATCTAAAGTACATTAGTTTATTTTTCAAAAAAGTTTTAAATGCGTAAGTTTACAGTACTTAAAAAAATCCTGTTTAAATGTATTATGTTGACATTTGCTCTTCTATAAATATTTTCTGTATAGTGACAAACTGAATATTTAAAAGTCATAATCATGGCAATGAGGATAGCATGAAATTAATATAATGAGAGCTGAAGGAATCTGTACTTTAGTTCGATCACATTTTTCTGCACAATGAAAATCAGAATAGCTTGCATATCGTGTAACTCCTCAATATCACGTAATTTCAGAATATCCCATAATTCTTTTGCAAAGGAGAGGAAATCACCTAAGGGGTGAAACTCATGAATGCTTGCTAAATAACATACTGAAAACTGAAATAATTTTTAAATTACAACTCTCTTTCAGAATTAAGAAAAACAAATGACATTAACTGTTGCTTATCCATAAAATCCAAATTACAAAAGGAAAATGGCGAGGTATGTAAGTTATATTTTTATTTTTTCAAAACAGTATAGATATACTTTAAATTTCCTGGGTGTTTGTAGGTATTAATATCTTCTTTAGTTAGATTAAAATTGCA
>NW_012150507.1:1332396-1333392 GCF_000956105.1 Propithecus coquereli
TTTGAGTTTGATGGAACTTGCATATCTGTCTGAGTCTGGTACTTCTTAGGGATGGTTCTGGGGCAATTGTTTTATTTTTCTGCCATAATTATTGGTCTGTTCTGTCTCAGTCATTTTTTAATGTATGTTCTTCTTGAAAGTCATGTTGATGAAATGTCCTAATTTTTTAGCAAAAAGTATAGTAGTTGGTCTATACTTATAAAAATCTTCTCTGTGGTTATTTCCCCTTCCTCGTTTCCATTGTTTATATTTGTTCTTGTCTTTTTCCTCCTTTGGTTTGTCTTCCAAAAATTTGACCATTTTTTAAGTTCTTTCAAACAAATAGCTCTCTCTATGTGTTTAATTTCTAAATGCAGTAATCTTGATGTCACCTTCATTAATTCCTTCTGATAATGTTTCTTAGGCTTATTTTTTCGGTACCTTTCCCGCATTATTTGGTTCAATGATTAGTTCATCATCTAAGTTTGAAAATATGAAAATTTTTGCCCTATGGAAATGTATCAGTATTATCCACTGAAGTCAGCATTATGTCACCCTAGCTTGTGTTCCTAGGAACAGATGTGTCATTTTATAATTGTGATCTACTAATTAACTTAAGCCATCTTTGAAATTCATTTCATAGTTTGTATTTGTGAAAATGAAAATTTAGAGGGTCTTTTGAGATAGGCATACATAATTACATGTGTATAAATGAAATGCTAAATATTATGTTGACTCTTCAAAATAAAGTGAAGAAATAGAGCAGCCTTCTGAGTTACTTGTTCTTCTTTGTGGATTTTATACTGAAGACAGTTTTTTTTTTTTTTTTAAGGTAGTGGATTACAGAAAAGATGTGTATACTACAAGTCACAAGTCAGCAGGATTCTTTAATTCTTATCTGTTCCCACCTTTAATTAGGAGGCTTACCTACTGATGGGAGTGAAATCTCTCATCCCTTCTACATTCCTCACTAGAATTTAGAGGAATGAGGGGGTATTTTCTGGGTCCTCTAGTACC
>NW_012150507.1:1338414-1339485 GCF_000956105.1 Propithecus coquereli
ATTAAAATTTAAAACTGAGCAATTAATTTTATGATATAGCTATGTAATATGTTATTTCATTTTTATAAACTCCTTGATCAAATTTGCTTTATAATTTGGATAATATAATAGGGGGCAATCTATTAAAGAAGGGCATTAAAGCCAAAATTATTATGTAAAAGGATGCAAGTAAATTTATTCATTCAGAATCAAAAATCAGTAATTTTTTAATCAAGTATAAGCAAGGCAGTAGTTAGATGAACATAATAAAAGTAGGTTTCTTCTCTCCAGGAATAACTTTCTAGCGATGGGATAATTTTTTGAATAAAATGATTCTTTAACCAATATAACATTTAACATTATGCAAAACCATTCTTCTATTTTGATTTTTGTTTGTACAACTAATTCTTAACAGAGAGGAAGTAAATGCTTTTCTTCAGTCTTGATGTTCAATCTGGAAGTTTTTCAGATTACTTGCCAGACATTTACTTCACTCCTTTTAAATATTTGCATTTTCTTTCTATCAAAATAGACTAATTTTAACGTTTAAAAATCATGAATTATTCTAGCCATATGTGAACCTAAGATATTTAGTCAATATACTACTTAATTACCTGTGTTTTTTAGTGAAGCTAAAAATGTCCATGGCAGAATGCTCAGGGTGACCCATCCAAAGATTATTTGTATTTGGTACTTTTGATTCTCTTCACCTCCGAGACACTTCTAAACCATCCCTTCTCATCAGGTGAACTATGACGGGGAACTGCACAAACATCCACAGCTGGAAGCTGATTTGTCGGCAGTGAGAGAGATATATGGGCCACATGCAGTTTCTCTCAGGTAAACAAATACCTTTGGTGAATAAAACTAAAATTATTTGGTTGGTCATAGGGATTTTCTACTGGAGTAATTTAAATTAAAGGAAACATTGGGGGACTTAATTATATTTGAAGGTGTTTGTGAGAGATTCTGTTGTTTCTGCTTTTACAAAGTGGCATATTTAGGGCTATTTGTGTTTTTGCACATGTGGTTTAAGATTGCAGTGATTGCATTAAAGAAATTAGTTGTTTGGAGGAGTTAGTTTGCAGAAAT